>NW_027411866.1:138642096-138709596 GCF_047663935.1 Musca autumnalis | reverse complement strand
TTGGAAAAAAGGAGAATGGGAAAATTTATTGGACGAAGAAGCAATCGCATGGTGATACTATTTTATATATTTGAAATATGATGTACCTACATATTTATTACATTTTATTCCAGATGTCATTTTTTCGCGGATGATTTTTAATTTGACAGTAGAATTTGTTTTATTTGACAACTGACGAGAAGCGTTCAACGATGTTCCTGTATTTTATTTATTTTCTTCTATTTATACTAAAGTGTGACGCTAAATTATTATACCCTCAGCATTTATGCTAACGAGGGTATATGGTAAAATTCAAAGTTATGGGGGGTTTTATTCCCTTATAAAGAAAAAATATTTAAAAATTCCCTTTGTGTTGCAATACCAAAATGTATATATAAATCGGTAACAACATTTAATATCTATCCGTAGACGCCTAAATATTAGCTAAATTTATTTTCATTTTCGCGGAAAATCAAAAAATAATGAAGGAATCTTGGAGTAAATTTTATTTATTCTTACTCAGAGTCCATAAAAATCTCTAAAAAATAAACTAAAAATACGTACAGAATCTTGACAATGTCCAGAAAAATGTGAGACCAAAATTTTATTGATTAGGATTTAAAATTGCATATTGCAGCTACAACAAAAGACAAAAGTTTATTGTTGGAACATTATTTCAAGAATATATTTTTTGGTTTAATACGAAAAATTTGAGAAAATTTTTTAGAGTTATTCTACTATTTCGCTAAATTTCCTAACAAAACCTGAATTATTTTGCTAAAACCTCTTCAAGGAAAATAGTTTATCATCGTGAAAGGATATTTGCATAGTGTGATAAGCAATAGAATCAGGAAATAAAGAGTGATATTGATATTACAATCAAAGAAAACACATAAAAGTTAAAAACCGTATAACGCGCGAAATAGTTAAAATCAGTTGAGGCGCATGTGCTTTTCGCATAGAGCGAGTGCATCTCTGTCAATATGTTTGCATTTTTCCATGTTTCGTTTAACCGCAAAAGTGTGCCATCAGTTGCATCTTACTACACCAAAATGCTTCATGTGGGTAAAAATAACGCGATGTTCATATGATTATAAGGCGCATCCGATTTCAGTGACCTCCTGTTAAAAATACGTCAATAAGACAAATTTTATACAGATTCGTCAAGAACCGCGGATGTGCTACCTGATTCTATTTTTGGTTAAATACGAATACTACTCCCGAATCTCTGAAATTCATGACACACCTTTTTGACAAATATTATAATCGTGTATAAAGGATTCCATTTATGTAAAAAAATTTAAGGGCAGTCGCGGTTAAGTATGCGGATTAGTCAAAATACAATTTTGCCTATTTTCCTATTTTCAGGGTATCTATATCAGCGGTTTTAGTGGATGGATTCGATCGCGGTAGGGCTCATTAAATCCGGCGCGGAAAAAAACTAAAATCACGCGGGGTTCAAGGGTACATGAGTCATAGTTGTAAATTTTGAAGCCAAAAATTCGACTTTGGACTCCTATTACTAGGGAGCTGTGGGGAGCACACTCATGAGATATACATCAAACGACGTGGAATCGCGAGTTCTACAATCCAATAAATAGATTAGGTCATTATCTGATTGCGCCCTCCAATTATAAGAAAAATTCAAAAAACCCCGATTTCAAAACTTCAAAATGTCAGCATCGATTTAAGAGGGATGCACTGTATATATCGAGAAGTCACACATTAGCCTCATGTTGCCCAAGGGGTATTCTTCAATCCTTTCTTTGAGCTCAGGTCTGAATTTTCCCTCGTTTGACCAGAAATCAAGAAAAAACACAAAAAAGCTTGCTAACTTCAACACATTTTTACCCATTTTTTTATATTACCACCAACACAGCTTCCAAGTAATTTATTTATTATAGTCTATATTATGAGACTCCGGCTAAAACACTGCAATTAATAAAAATATATTCATATTATATAAAATATATTGACAGTTCGCGACTTATTAAATGGTGAACCTCAACTTCAACGATTGTAAAACATTTTGAAAATTGCCATATTTTTGAAATAAATTTCAACAATAAGTTTTCGTCTTTTGTTGTTGCTGTAATATGCATGCAATAAACCCAATCTTTATAATTTTGGTCTCACATTTGTCTATACGTTGTCTAGATTCTGTACGTATTTTTAATTTATTTTTTAGAGATTTTTATGGACTCTGAATTAGAATAAATAAAATTTACTCCAAGATTTCTTCATTATTTTTTTATTTTCCGCGAAAATAAAAATAAATTTTGCATATATAATAGCATCTACGGATAGATATCAAATTCTGTTAACGATTTATGTATACATTTTTTTTACAACCCAAAGGGAATTTTTAAATATTTTTTCTTTATAAGGGAACAAAACCCCCTATAACGTTTGGGTGCATCATCCAATTTTGTGAACGCGAACATTTCTTAACCTAAGTACCAAAAATCGCGGATGTGCTCGCAAAAAAAATTTAATTTTTTTTCAATGGTATTGAAAAGGAAATTTGAAATTTACCATATGTCTTCGCTTTGGTACAGCCTTCATATAATGGTCCCATCAAATTTAATTTTTTTTTGAGAATTTAGTCTCATTTTTCTACTGAATTGGTTGTTAGTTGGAATCCTAGAAGACATAAAACTTACTTCCAAAAAACTATTCATGTTTATCCGGGTTTTAGCGTAGCCCTCATGAACCGGTTTTGGCCAATTGTATGTATTTCGAGGCTTTTCTTTTCAAATTTTTTTTTCAAATTTTCGAACGGAGTTTGCCCTAATTTGGTATTGTGTGTTGTCAGAGGATACAAAAGCTGAATTCAGAAAACTGTGAAGTGTAGCAATATAAGCTGATTATCATCAGTTAAGACAATCTGCACCTCCAAGGTATAAGCCTTAATGTAGATGAAGAGCATAGTACTTTCATTAGCGAAAGGAAAGTAACTTTTCCTATTTACTTCAATACAGTTCGTGATTCAGAATCGTTTTTTCGGATAGAGATATTTTGATAGTTCTTTTTTGTTCAACAGATTAAACTTTCAGCTTTCCGACTCACCAAATTCGGTCCAGCGGTTGCGGGGGAATTCAAGGTCAAAGCAAAAATTTTAAGTTTTTTATATTTTGCATCAATCTATGAGAGTTTTTGAGTTTTTCATATGCTATAACTATTTTAAAAAAGTCAAACCCCAATAAACAAACCATAAAAATACAAAAATTACAAAAAAATTGAATTTTTTTTTTAAATTTTTCAAAAAAAAATTTTTTTCAAACTTGAAAAATACTCCTTGTGTTTTCATAAAGCTCTTATAAAAACTCATATTTAAAAAAAGGCCGCAATTTATTTGAATATCCCTCCGGCGATTTTTGTTTGATTTCTGATTATTCTCATCTATGAACATTGTAGGCGTGCCACCGTGGTGCAATGGTACGCACACCCACCTTGCACGCATAAGGTCGTGGGTTCAATTCCCCGGCTAGGCAACATCAAATTTTCAACGATTGCAAAATACCCCTCAGAAATATTGGAGACATTTCCTTAGTATTTCAGCCATGTAAAACTTCTCTACAAGTGGTGTCTAAGGACACGCCGTTCGGACTCGGCTATAAACTGTAGGTCCCATATCATTGAGCTAATATGAATCGGTGTGCACTCAATGATATGAGAGAAGTCTCCCTTTTTCCGCCTGGGACATTTGTGGAACAATTATTATATTATTAATATATTATGAACATTGTAGTTTCAGAATCCGCAAAAACTTCCCAGGTGTAAGCACATTTTATTTAAAACAAGTAAAAGAGGGCTATAGTCGGACGGGCCGACCTTGTGATACCTTACACCATTTCCCCTGGGCACCAGCTCTCCGCGGAATTTATTTATATGATTCCGAAGTCTCCCTTGTTCCTTCGGGGATGTTTTGGGAATATATGTATGTACATATGTATGATAGCGGTACGTTATATGTTATTTTAATTATTTCGTAATGGACAGATGGACCATTTTGGCTACATATACATACATATTTCTTCAAAAAATTAAAATTTGTTATTAAGAAAGAAAAACAAGTAAGAGATGGTTATAGTCGGACAGGGCCGACCATGTGATAATCTACCCCACTACATCTGGGCACTATTTTCCAAGGAATTTCTTTTATATGAATGCGACCAATTTTAGCCGTACAATACCATAGAATACGACCATACGTCGTATTCTAACTTCTGTGATTTTTAGCATTAAGACTATTTTTGCATTTATTTTTATTTTATTTGTTGTGTTGTTTTTTTTATAACCTTCAATTGACTAAATTTAAATGTAAAACTGACGAAAAATTATTTATTAATAAAAAATTACCCCTGAAGATGTTGGAAAATCCCAACGAAACGAGGGGTAGAAAAATGGAATAAATAGTCTTTATTTTTCATTGATAAACGTAGACCTAATAGCCCGATAAGACAAAGTCTAGAAAATCACACAGAAAAATATCAACTTTGGTCCATATCGGTTCAGATTTGGATATAGCCCCCATATCTATCTTTTCCCGATTTTGCTATAACTATTTTAATCGAATAGCCTTCAAATATATGTGATATTTTGTTAGGATCCTGAGTAGTTTCACCAATTTTCGTAAAGATCATAGCAAAATCGGGGAAAGATATATATATTTAGGGGCTATATCCAAATCGAAACCGATTTTTACTAAAATCGGTGAAACTACACAGGAGCCTAAGAAAATATTACATATTAAATTTGAAGGCCATTCGATTAAAATTGACAGAGTTATAGCAAAATCGGGGAAAGATATATATAGCGGCTATATCTGAATCTGAACCGATTGTTGTAAAAATCAGTGTAGCTACTCAGGGGGCCTAAAAAAAGAAAACATACTAAATTTGAAGGTTATTAGATAAAAATTGAACGAGTTGTACCAAAATCGGGAAAATATATATATATATGGGGGCTATGTAAAATCTGAACCGATATATCTCAGAAGGTTGCAGGGATGGGCAGAATGTTTTTACACATTTTGATTTGGAAGAGATGTCCAATTAACGGAAAACAGGAGCCAAGATGGCAGTAGGTGGCAATCAAAAGATCTTCTCTACTAAATATTAAGAATTTTGAATTTTTTTTATCAAATTTAAATTTTGATTTCTTGATAACGTCACATTGCCCATGTGTAGTTAATGTCAACTTTTTGTACTAAAACGTTATATTTATAGGCCACTCATCAAATCCCCATCCAAAATTTTTATTATTATCAACAAATTTTTCAGAAAATGTTATTTTAAATGTCGTCTAATTTTCATATGATTATCGCCTTAGATCACCTGTGAAATATTTTTCATATTTATAGAGCTAGAACTTCATTATGGATGCACATATCGACAAAATTCTTTCAGATTCCTTGTATCGGATGTGTTTACTGTAAGAAAAAAACATAAACATATGTAAAAGTTAGCATCACATTTTTTGATTTTTGTCCACGCGGCAATACTGTGCGTCGCCTCAGGAGGTATGGACTTGCCCCCAAAAAATTGCAATTCAAACCGGTTCAAAGGTGTGGGCCGATATAGTCCATATTCGAACCTGTAGAGCGATTCTCTAACTAATTTTTTGAGTTACCGACAAATGTCGGTAAAATTAAATTGCTTACAATTTCGGTAATTAACGATACTATTCGGTAAGTTAGCGACCAATAGAAAGTAGTCGTAAAGTTCTACAGATATCAGCAGCGCTGTCAACTTTTATTTGAACTTTTTATTCATAATTTTGATTTTTGTCGGTAACTCAAATATGAGTTAGAGTTAGGGAATCCCTAGTTTGGAAAAATTCGGTTAGTCCCTTGGGAACTAACGTGCGAATAACGAATAGCGAATAGCGAAAATTGTTGAACTTCTGTTGGGGTAATTAACGGAAGGGTAGACCGATATGGCCCACCTTCGACCTTAAACTAAGTTTGGACAAAATTTACGAGACCTAAAATTTTAACCAAATAGGTTGATTCTTCGAGAGTTATCGTGCGCACCAGCCAGCCAAAGAGACGGACGGACATGGGTATATCGAATCCAAATTGTCTGTAATGGATTTCTTCCAAACATACTTGGGGTCTAAAATCATTATTTCGATAATCTCGTTGGCCTAAATGTTGAGGATATAATCAAATATTAAAAGAATTTTAGAAATAGTTTTCGGTGATTTTTATCGAATCGATCAATGAAAACAGACCAATATTTCGACGTACTATTACTCGTATATTACTTTTTACCAAAGGTATCACAAAAACTTCAAAACTCCGTACAGCATTGTAATTTGTAATAATTTAAAATCCTGGGAATCCTTCTTTCATGATTTGAAAACTTTTCTATGATGATTGCGACATTTTGTAACATGGAATGTAAATGAGTTATATGCAAGAAAATCACAACAATAAAAAAAAACACTTAGGCAGTAGTTCAGTTATCTAACTGCTATATTCATGTTCGTTTTCAAGTTTATTTTCGTAGATTGCCGAAATATGTCTCCTAGAAATAAAACATAGACCGAAAATTGAATTTGGATTTGGAACAATCCTCTCATTATCCAAAATTTTTGACATCTTCTTCCTAGAACAAAATTCTTACCTCGTGTAAAAATTTGTCAGTATGTTTTAAATTATAACTGCGAACTCTAGCGTGGTTATGGTTACTATACACACAATTAAAACTGTGAAATTTCTGTATATCACCAATATTTATAAAAATTTAACATGGCTGAAGCCAAGGTTTACGCTTTTTAAACACGCGACTTGTGATTATATATTATACAAATTAAATATTTTGGGATAAAATGAAATGTTTTTGGACGTGGCAAAAAATATTGGACTTAAAAGATAATTTGCGTGGAAGCTGTGGCTATGTTTATGTTAACAAGTAAAAAAGTATCAGTCGGCTTTGCCGACAGAGATATACCCTCAGCCTGTGTATATTGAAACAATTTTTTTCCAAAAAAAGCATGTATTTAGGGAGTTTTAAAAATTTTGGGCGTTTGAACTGACAAAAATGTTGATTAGGATTTAATATCAAAAGTTTTGCGGAGGAGATACTAAAAAGAATGGATCTCTAGCCACTACATATGGTACCATAGGGGTTTTTTTAGAACTTCAGGGAAGTTTGCTCAAGAAGTATGAACTTGCCCCTGAAACAACTTTTACCATCGCAATTGAGGCAGCAATGCAATTTGCTTCAACAAAAATCAGAGTGATTCGAAAGCAGGTCTTAAAGTGAACATGTATCCGAAATTTTGAGTGGGAGGTACCGGATGGAGTGGACAAATATAGACCATATTTGAACCTGATCTATATCTGGTAGATATATTAGGATGTGTAAAGTATGGACCAATTCGGCCACTCTCTTCAAGAGTTATCGTACGCACAATTTTTCCGAACATTTTGTGGGGGAGGTACCTGAAGGAGTGGACCGATATGGCTTATCTTCGAACTTAAACTATGTTTGGACAAAATATTACTAAGGCCAAACTTTGGACCCTCCAACCTCCTCATACGGTGTCATAGGGGTTTTTTGCAACTTTCAGGCTATTTTCTCAGGAAGTATGGACTTGCCCCTGATGAAACTTATACCGTAGTATGGAGGGCAGTGAATACAAGTTTCTAAAGCAAAAATCAAAGCGATTCGAGAGATGTTCCTAATCTGAACTTTTCCAAAATTTTGTGTGGGAGGTACCCGACGGAGTAGACCGATTGAGTCCATATTAAAACCTGATCTAAGTCTGGTACACGCTCCACCATGGGCAAAGTATGGACCAAATCGGTTACACCCTTCAAGAGTTATCGTGCGTACAAATTTTCCGAACATTTTCGAACTTTTGTGGGGGAGGTACCGGAAGGAGTGGACCGATATAGCTCATCTTCGAACTTAAACTAAGTTTGTACTGAGCACACTCATGAGATATACATCAAACGACGTGGAATCACCAGTTCTACAATTCAATAAATAGTTTAGGTCATTATCTGGTTGCGCCCTCCAATTATATGAAAAATTCAAGAAACCCCGATTTCAAAACTTCAAAATGTCAGCATCGATTTAAGAGGGATGCACTGTATATATCGAGAAGTCACACATTAGCATCATGTTGCCCAAGGGGTATTCTTCAATCCTTTCTTTGAGCTCAGGTCTGAATTTTCCCTCGTTTGACCAGAAATCAAGAAAAAACACAAAAAAGCTTGCTAACTTCAACACAATTTTACCCATTTTTTTATATTACCACCAACGCAGCTTCCACGAAAATTATTTGTTATGGTCCATATTATAAGATCGTGGCTAAAACACTTCAGTTCATGTAAATATATTCATATTTTATAAAATATATTAACAGTTCGCGACTTTTTAAATGGTGAACCTCAACTTCAACGATTGTAAAACATTTTTGAATATTACAAGGAAAACAAAATAAAGTCAAAAATTAAAGTAAAAAATTTGGCTCATTTGAATAGAACCCCCCTTTAAAACTTGGGAATACAGAAAGATTGTAAAGGAATATCGATGCACATTCACTCTATATTGAAAACGAAGTACTTTCAGTAATATTCAGTAAAAGTATATCCCTCCTGTTTAAGGATACACCCGTATATCCTGCTATGGCAAGGATTCTTTAAATAATCAGGTGTAATGCCCAACAAATCTTGCTTTTTTCATTCAACAAATTTATTTTTGGAAGCGTGCTGTCTCCTTTAGTCGTATATTTTACGCATAAGTCATTCCCATACATTTTAGAGAATATTTACCACTGTAGAATATGGCGGCCCCACAAGGATATCCGCATTTCTTTTCAAAATTTTAAGTTTTGATGACTCGAAGTGTACAAAAGTTTATAAAATCGTGATGAAATTTCCACTCTGGATATCCAAAAATGTTATTCACTACTGGATATGTCTGTTTCAGAACTCCTTTATAAGTTGTCGTGCGCATTTCGGGTGAAGTAAATTGACGCCCATATCCTTAATAATTAGTAATGCCTTCCACCACCATAAAAGCACATTCATCGCTACAGAAACAATTTAGAAGATGGTCTTCCATGCAAAAGACGCGAAAAAAATAGTTATATAGTTATGCAATTGTTTACTTAATAAGGATAGTCCTTACTTATTATGAAGGATTTGGCCGTCAATTTCTTTCACCCTGAATGCGCACGACAATTTACAAATGAGTTCTAAAACAGGTATTTCCAATAGGTAGAAGCATTTTCGGATATCCCGAGTGGACATTTCATCACGATTTTATAAACTTTTGTACACTTCGAGTCATTAAAACTTAAAATTTTGAAAAGAAATGCAGATATCCTTGTGTGGCAGCCATATTCTACGGTGGTAAATATTCTCTAAAATGTATGGGAATGACTTATGCGTAAAATATACGACAAAAGGAGACAGCACGCTTCCAAAAATAAATTTGTTGAATGAAAAACGCAAGCTTTGTTGGGCATTGCACCTGATTATTTAAAGAATCCTTGCCAAAGCAGGATATACGGGTGTATCCTTAAACAGGAGGGATATACTTTTACTGAATATTACTGAAAGTACTTCGTTTTCAATATAGAGTGAATGTGCATCGATATTCCTTTACAATCGTTCTGTATTCCCAAGTTTTAAAGGGGGGTTCTATTCAAATGACCCAAATTTTTTACTTTAATTTTTGACTTTATTTTGTTTTCCTTGCATAATTCTTATACAGATTGGATTTGAATGCAAATGAATGACTAAATTTACTCTAAAGACATGAAGCAAAATATAAAAAAACTTAAAAAGTAAATATCTTGTATGAGTCGGAAAAAATTTAGGTTGAAAAAAATTTTGCAGGGGGGTTCTATTCAGGTGAGCGGCAGTGTATGCGTCGGTTGGTGCTTTTGGGTTTGGCATTTTTATACATTTTAATAAAAGAAACAACCACCACCATTTACTAATGTGTGTGTTTGTATCTATTTATTGTGACTTTTGGGTTTTTTATTTAACAAAAAAATTGAAGACGACACATACTAGTGGAAGAGGTTTGAATTGTTTTCGCAGACACTTTCGTCGGAGTTGTGTGAGGTTGCAAAGGAAAAACTTCTCATTGAACTTTTTTCTTTGCTTACCTTTATACTTCGAACTGACGATTGATGTTTGGGTATAAAAAGTTTCTTGTTGAAAAAGTTATTGAAAAATAACTTCGGTGGAGAATATCCACAGACAAGAAACAAGGGAACTGATGAGATCCAGTGGCGTGGATCGAAACTATAGTATTCCCTGCCTTACCCCTTAGCGAACAATGCCAAATCTTTTCCACTAATAAAATAGTTGTTTTAAAATATTAAAACAACAACAATGGGATTAAGCCAGACTATTTTGAGAGAAAAAAACAAAAAATCATCAAATAATAAATATGAACATTTTTTTATCGACATTTACTTTGATATTTAACAAACCTTTTTATATATGTGATAATTTTTTTATCAAATAAAAATTAAAAAATCGATAAGCCAGTTTGTTAATATGAAACATTTTTTATCGATTGAAAAAACCAAAATTCAACAAAATTCTTAGTTATTATGGAATTGCTTTATCAAAATAAGTTCTAACGGAAACTACAATTTTTTATCGACGATTGTCAATATGAACATTACTTTTATCGGCAAAAAAATCAATTAGAAATTAATCCGATTTTTGATTTTTTTTTATCAAATGGGTACAATTTTTTTTTCTGTGTAGGAAAATCACTTACAATTGTTTTTGAAAATATCGCGTATTTTATCGCGTTATATATATTTATCGATGTAGATTATTATAAGTATTATAAGTTTGTTTTGGTAAAAATTCATGTAACACCGGGAAATATGCATCCGAGACCCCCAATGTGGTATACCAATCTTCATATTTCGACTAGATAAAGCGATTTTGAGGTGTGTGTCCATCCGTCCCTCCGTCCAAACTCCAGGCCGCACTTAACGACCAATCGTCACGAAATTTTTGTGGAGATCGGGTTAACACCATAATGGATCCCAATGAAATGGTGACGATTGTGTAATATTTAGCGGATGAAATGGACCAAAACATAATTTTTGTCCGATTTTGTAGCAGATCTCTAGGTCGAATAATAGTCGTAACGCCTCGAAATATTAAATAAGGTAAGAGTATATGACAAAGAAGAAGCTTGCAATTTGAGATGGCGATCACATAATATTTAGAGGGTAATATGTACCACAACTTTATTCCTGAAAGATACATTCCGGTCAAGTAAGCTATACTTGGAAGAGGGACGCTTGACTTTTCTATTGATGACAATTGTGTTGGTGTACATGATAAGATAACAGAGTTACAGCCTAATATACCCAGTTTTTTGTTTATAGTGTAATCATAACACACTAGAGGTCACAATTATAGCTCAATAATCACGAAATTTTGCATGAGGTAAGAGTTTAGGTAGAAGAAAATGCCTGTAATTTTGGATGATAATCCGATATTAGTATTTAGCGGACAAAATGGTCCATTACTTTTATATGAAAAATAAAAAAAATTGGACTGTATTTTATTTCCTGACCTTCCCCCTGATGCAAATTGCAATAACGTATTTGCTAGATAACGGACCTACTGCCTAATATATAATGGGTTTTGTGTAGAGAACCACATTTTCCCATTCCCACTGTTTTCATTATTGCAAATTATATGGTGCCTTAGCGTACTAATTATCCAATTGGATTTTTATACATACACCGCATTTGAATTATTATTATTATTAATATTATTATTATTATTATTATTATTATTATTATTATTATTATTATTATTATTATTATTATTATTATTATTATTATTATTATTATTATTATTGTTATTGTTATTATTATTATTATTATTATTATTATTATTATTATTATTATTATTATTATTATTATTATTATTATTATTATTATTATTATTATTATTATTATTATTATTATTATTATTATTATTATTATTATTATTATTATTATTATTAATCTTATTATTATTATTATGATTATTATTATTAATCTTATTATTATTATTATTATTATTATTATTATTATTATTATTATTATTATTATTATTATTATTATTATTATTATTATTATTATTATTATTATTATTATTATTATTATTATTCCCATTCCCACTTTTTTCATTATTGCAAATTATATGGTGGCTTAGCGTACTAATTATCCAATTGGATTTTTATACATACACCGCATTTGAATTATTATTATTAATATTATTATTATTACTGTTATTATTATTATTATTATTATTATTATTATTATTATTATTATTATTATTATTATTATTATTATTATTATTATTATTATTATTATTATTATTATTATTATTATTATTATTATTATTATTATTATTATTATTATTATTATTATTATTATTATTATTATTATTATTATTATTATTATTATTATTATTATTATTATTATTATTATTATTATTATTATTATTATTATTATTATTATTATTATTATTATTATTATTATTATTATTATTATTATTATTATTATTATTATTATTATTATTATTATTATTATTATTATTATTATTATTATTATTATCCTTTCTTACATTTATGTTCAATGTGGTTTTTGCGCCATTGGTGATTTCTTTTATCGTGGTTACTTGGAGCCGCACTGAAAACTCGTGAAAGAAAAATAAAAGGTTTTTGGGGGTATACACTTTAATAAAAAATGTTTCTCGTTTGGGACACCCTAATGTTGCAACACGTCAAAACGTGGAAAATTTCCGTGCGTGGAGAACCAAAAATACTCTATTACAGGTAAGTCTGCAGAAAAAGGTGATTAAATCTTATAAAGTACCGAAAAATGGATGGTAACCCTGTGGAGGCTGTAGTCAAAAGTGGACCGATATCACATTTCTTTTTATACCCTCCACCATAGGATGGGGGTATGTTAAGTTTGTCACTACGTTTGTAACTACTCGAAATAATCATTGTAGACCCCACAAAGTATATATATTCTTGATCAGCGTGCAATTCTACATCGATATAGCCATGTCCGTCCGTCTGTCCGTCTGTCCGTCTGTGGAAATCACTCTAGCGTCCGAACGGATTGACGTAGGTTGATGAAATTTTGGGAAAATATGTTATATTTACGTAGGACTTTTGGTATTGAAAGCGGGCTATGTAGGTCCACGCTTTCGTATAGCCCCCATGCAAAATGACGCGTGACGCGTCGTCGTGTCTCCAGAGGCCAAAAAATATTCCTACCAAAGTTGGGTTATATAGGTCCACGTTTTGGTATAGCCCCCATATAAGGCCCCATATAAAGTACGCGTCATTTTAATATATTTTGAATGTATTAGACCCATTTGACCACAGAATTGATTGTAATTTGGTATTTTGTGTCTTCAGAGGCCAGAAAACATTCCTACCAAAGTTGGGTTATATAGATCCACGTTTTGGTATAGCACTCACATAAGGCCCCTTATAAAGTACGCGTCATTTTAATATATTTTGAATGTATTAGACCCATTTGACCAAAGAATCGGTTGTAACTTTGTATTTTGTGTTTCCAGAGGCTAAGAAACATTTCTACCGTAAAATGTTTATATAGGTCCACGTGTTGATATAGCCCCCATAATACAATATCTCCCGATTTTCGATATTTTGAACGTTTTAGCCTCATTATCACACCGAGATGGCTGAAATTTGGTATTTAGTCTTCTTTAGGAGTATAAAACTTTCCCCCAGAAATTTGTAGGTATAGGTCCACGCCATCACCTCTACCTTCCGTTCTACCTTCCGAATTTCGGTATTTTGAAGGTTGTGGCCACATTAATCCACCGAAATGGCTGAAATTTGTGGTGGAGGGTATAAAAAGTTCGGCCCGACCGAACTTAACGCTTTTCTTACTTGTTAAGGTTGTTTTCTGAACTCTGAGTTCATTATTAAAACACATTGAATATTTGCTTAACATCTACCGAAATAAATCGAGATATAAATTATATGGGAGTAGACCAAATCATGGACCAATACTGAAAATTTTTCGCAGGGAAGTTTACTATTCGATAAGAACTCATGGCACAGGATTACATCAAATTCGATTAAACAATGTGTTGGTAATTTTAAAATACTTTGATTCCGGATGATTCGTTACACGGATACCACGCGAAAACTTGGACCTAGGACTACACTAGGACCAATTGTTAAAAATTTCACTTCGATATATTATGTAGAAGTATTTTTGTCACACCTTCCCATGTAAGTGCCACCATTGGGGGCGGATGGACAGTATGGTGAAAGTTATAAAAAGTGATTAAGAAATTTAAATTTGGATTGTTTTTTTTTAAATTTAATAGCACAAATTAAAGCATATTTCCATTCATTATTGTTCATACGCAACTCGTAATCTTCAAGGAAAAATGATATGAAATTATATTACCTATTTAAGATTAACGCGTAAAAGAAATAACAAATCTCATGTGATGACATAAATCGTTGACGGTAGTCTTCGACAGCGGCAGCGATAAAGAATTGAGAGGTTATTACAATTCACGCAAAAATGACAAAGAAAATTGAACAAAAAGAAAATCTAGAAATACATAATATGAAATAACACATTTGTACATACGTACATAAATATATATATATATGTACCTATGTATGTATACTATACCAACATTCCAATACATAGATGGGAGCAATCATTTTGATGAGGGCAAAATATTTTAATATCCAACGCAGGATGGTTCGAATACTCGCATACAAAGAACACGCTTCTCAGTGGTATCACAATATTACCAGCGCATACAAACCCTGCAAACATTTGGAAGATTGTTGGATGATTTTTTGATCAGATTATTCTTCTGCGCTTCTTTCCGGCGATTTTTTAGCGATGTTTTATATAAAATTCACCCACGCGATTATCTTGCCATTTGTAGACGATTCTCTAAAATTATTGTTTATATTCAATCGCTACGACGAATCTTCTGCTATGCATCTCGTGATCTTTCCTCGAATTTGTATTATGTTTCGCTGTGGTTATTCGCTGATTTGGTTGCATATAATTCCCATATACACATTCTACATAACTTTGATATAAATGGCACGTTTAATATTATGAGTATTGACAAAAAAACACATGTGTGGATTTGCCAAGTGAAATGAGGAAAGTTAATGGAACCAGGATACAACCACTACAACATAAGGAATAATTAAGAATTATAACAAATCAGAAAAGAAAACAAAAAGGGTAAAAATCAAAGACAACAAATGAAAGAAACAAAAAAAAACAAAGGAGAATGAAAAATAAATGTCCCTTATTTTTTTCTTTATATTTTCTTCTTCTTAAGATCTTCCATATGAATCGTCAGCAAATCTTGGTCGCGATTCGCATTGCATAAACACTTACTTTAGGTTGGTAATTCGCGGAAGATTTTAAGGCGATATTGCCTGCGACTAATTGATCTTCCAGGAGAATCGCTAATTATTCTTACGCGATAGAAAATGTTTGCAGGGAAGAGAAGTGTTTTATGATACCGATTGTTTATTTATCTTTGTCTACTTCATAGAATATTAATGTGAACTCAAAATGGGTTCATAATAATATATCGATAAAGGGATTATAGAAGTTACATAACTCACATGCCGTTTTATTTCTCATCATAGATTCCAAGAGTTAAGCAAAAGGCAGTGGCACAAAAGAAACAAAAAAAGTTCGTCGGATCCATTACATTGTTCATTCGTTAAGATATGGAAATACGCACTGAAAATGAACTTTTCGTGAAGTAATATTTTATGTCGTCTGTTCATAACGTTGGTAGGTCAGAATAGACAACTTATATATGTGCGATTCGCAACAACGACTAAGATTAAGTACATATCGCTCATTTACTCAAAGGATAGCATAACTCAAAAATGCGTTTTCTGAGTTAGCAATTTCTAGTTTTTCTAAGACTTCTGCTATATCTTGTGTCGAGTTTTCATGCTGATATCTCTAAAACTCGACGAGTGACAGCTCATTTACTACGAGTTTCGCATCATTCAATACAATAGTTTTTTTGTGTTTATGAAGCACTAAAGCACTTAAAATCATGCTTGATCTTGCATAGAAATTTATCGCTGATATTTGGCTAGATGGTTCAAGTAGTTATTTTAGTTTTTGGGCAATGATCGCCAACTTAAAACGCGTTTTTCTTGAAGCTGAATTTTTTGAGATGTGTTACTCTTTGAGTAAATGAGCAATATGTACATATATGGAAATGTACATATATAGAACACTTTATACAAGATTTTTATAATGCCTTATATCTAAAAGATCTGTAGTGGTCTTCTATCTACAGAAGACTATAAAGATACAACAAAACTAAAACAGTAATATAATATTAAAAAAAAAAAACATTTAACAAATTTGAAAAACTAAATTTCAATTTCAAAAATTTTAAAATTTGTTCAAAAATTAATAGCCTGTTTCACTAAGCACTGTGCGCCTTAACTAATTATGCCCTACACCACAATGTGGAAAAGGTATTATTATAAGTTCGTTTTTCGAAAAATGCATGTAACACCGCGAAATATTCGTCGTAGACCCCCCATGTGCTATACCAAAATTCATCTGTCCGTCCATCAAAAATTGTACGCACGCTAAATGTCGCAATTATGGGCCAATCTTCACAAAGTTTTGTAAGGTGGTTGAGTTCAGAATAAACCCCTATAGTTTTTGGCGATGATCGTGAAATATTTAGGGGGTGAAATGGACCAAAAAAAATTTTATCCAATTTTGTAGCGCCTCTGCAGGTCGCAATGGTAGTTTGATCGGCGCGAAATTTTATTTCATTTTTGTGTTTACGACAGAGAAGTAGCTTGCAATCTAACGTGATGATCAGATAATATTTGATTGACAATAACTTTTTGTTGATGTTTTTGTAATTATGTTGATGTACGTGCTCAGATAACAGAGTTACAGCCTAGTATATCACAAATAGTGTCAATTATTTCATATTCCATTTCAAAAAATGAGGTTAATTTTTTTCGCTTAGACTAAAATCATACAGATTGGTATTATAGTTTCAATGTTACAGCCAAAATAAGCACATATTGTGAAAAAAAAAAAAAATAATGCGTTTTTGAAAAAATATTTATTCACATTATGGACGGATTTTGCTTTATAGGCATTCATATTAAAGCTTTCCCATTGGGGAAGATAATTGGGTTGCTGAAGATATATTTCAAAGCTTCAGAAATAGAAATAGAGGTCAAATAACCCATTTTAATTTATATGCATTTTAAAATACCTGTAAATCGCGTAATTATCAAAATCATTTTGTCCGCATGTGATTTTCATGTACACCATCGACTGCAACTTAGCATTAAAAAAAACTTTAAAATATCGCTAAGTTGCGAAAAGTCCGTATCCGATTTCAATGTCCACCATGAAAATCTAAATCGATATATATATCAAGCTTTTTGTAGAAAATTAACTTATGTTGAAACTGAGGTATGGGGTATCGTAACTCGCGATCAGTTTTACTATACCATAACTTTTGAACGCATTTCGGTAAAATATACTGTTTTAGCCCGATTCACCGAGGGGTTTCTTAAAATAATAATTTGAGCGGAAGCTGTGGTCGTACTAATGTAAAAAAATCGGAAAAAATCGTTGAAAAAAACGAGTTTCATTATGTTATTTTCCAATTAGTGGTTTTACAACACAATGTAGAGCTTAATGCTCAAAGGAGAAGTTAAAGAGTACAATTCAGAGTTGAAGTTTCTAATGTATGATTTTTTAATATATCCACTGTATCTACCTCAAATGGATGCTGACATTTTGAAAACAGAAAAATGGGGTTTTTTGAATTTTTGCTCTAATCGGGACGCGCAGCTAGATTTCCCTAAAAGATAATTATTTGATTATAGCACTCGCGATTTCGCATTTTTTAATGTATAACATGAGGGTGTAGCCCTCACAGGATCACAGTAATCTGCGCCCAAACACGAAATTTTTGTGCGTAAATTTTTCTCAAAAACCTATTTTTTTGGTTTAAAATTTACAAACGTCAATCGATTTCCGTGGAAACCCGCGTAAATTTAGTTTTTTTGCGTTCTGAATCTAACTAGCCACGACGCGTAAAAATCCACCCACTAGATCGGCGGATATGATACCCCTCAAATTTCGAAAATTTGCAAAAAATTATTTTAAAAATATCGCATAATAAAACGCGTTTTGGATTTGTCAGTTCTACTCAAATAAATAGATCGATACGCGTGTTTAAACTGCGCGAAAACAGATATTTAAAAACTCTCGTAAATCCAGAGATATAATAGATTTTTTCTAAAAATTGAGTGCGATGCTACATCCACGGTTCTTGATGGATCGCATTGAAACGGCATAGAATGATGTACTTTTTAATGGGGATTATTGAAATCGGATGCGCATAAAATGTAAATGAACTTCGCGGAAATTATGACCATTTTACTGTGTTTTGCACCCTAATATGCAGCAGATGCTACATCGAGGTCGCCAAATAGAATTTGACAAACTGTACATCAAATAAGAGGGATTGATTCGCTGTGTTGGAAAATCGGATGCGCATCATGTCATTTTCATAATTGCGCGGTTTATATGCATCCCAAATGTTGTAATATTTAATATAAAATTTTTTAACGTTATGCCACCATTGGAATTCCTTGTGATTTGATATAATGTTCTAATAATATTATCCAATAGGAAAACTATAAGCGAAAAATTTGTTACAACGAAATATCAGCATTATTGCGTGAAATTTTGACTAAAATGCCGAAGAACTCAAACATTTTTTCTCCAACTTTTCCTAGAAAACCATAAAAAAATAAAATTAGAATAATATGATTTTAATTTTTTCGTAATATTTTCTTCGTATTTTTGCAAATAACTTGAATACTATAGCTCCAACCTTCACAACTTAGGTTTCATTTTACTCCTCAAAATGTCTGGATGCTGTTATAATTTTTTTATATATTTTTCGTAAGTATGAGCGCTATTGTTTCAAAAATATGTTTGAAATTATTTAACAAATTTGATTTTTCGCGAATCCATTTTGACTTTGCGATTATTTTTTGCATCATCGCAAAGGTTACGAATTCAGTTCACGATAATAGGATATAACAGCTAACAATATTAAGCCGCGATTTTTTTAGAATTTTTTCTAATTATCATAATTAAAACAGTCATATCTTTTGCGCGCAACGATCAAAGTTAGTAACGAAAACAGATTTGGAATGCTGATTTTTTTCTTAATCTATGTACCAAAACTCATTGATGTAGTATCAAAATTTTTTTTTAATTTTTTTGAAATGAAAAAGACAATTTTAGGCATTTTTCCTGATATATCTATTTCAAGGCGATCAATCAATACCGTGGATGTAGCATCACACAATATTTTTTGGCATAACATGAATGTAGGTCCCTTATCAGAGAAGTTGTTTTTTTATTGCAGTGGAAACGACCCACAGAAAACGCGATAAAATACGCGATATTTTCAAAAACAATTTTAGGTGATTTTTCTACTTTGGAATTTCTCAAAACTCGCGTTTTAGTAGATGGATTTTCAAGGGGATTGATTATATCCGGAACGTAAAAAACTAAAATGTACAATAGAGTTCGAGGTAATCGAATGACAATTGCAAATATTATTCCCCAAAAAATATGATTTTTAGAAAAATCTTCGCACAAATATTCCTTATTTGGATGCAAAATTTCTATGAAGCTGTACAGACTACATTTACGATATATGTATCAAATAATTCGGAATCGCAAGTATTTAATGAATTTTTGTTAAACCTGTTTGCGGAACGCAACTATAAGAATATGTCAAACAAGTAAGAAAAGTCTGTAGTCGGACGGAGCCGACCATGGGATACCCTATACCACTATCCCTGTACAATCGCTCTGCACGGAACTTCTTTTCAATGATTGTGAAGATTTAATTATCAAATATCAGAGATGTAATGTATAATACTTATGACCAAAAGCAAAAAGTTATCTAGCATGACAAAGAAATTTTTGTGGCAGGAAAGGAAAATTTTGTTCACACAAACTAAAATGTAATGAAACCCACTTATGTAGTACTACTACTTCCGTTGTTTAACCGCTACGTTATTGAAATTTTTACCAATTTCACACAAAAGTTTCAGTCCATTTAACCAGCTAAGTATTATCTGATCTTCACGTTGGTTTGTACGCTTCTTCTTCATAATAAACTCAAACTTTGTTTAAAATTTTGCGGGTTATTATTTTGACCTACAGAGCCGCTACAAAATTGTTTAAAATTTTGTTTTTGGTCCATTTCATCCCCTGAACATTTCACGATCATCAGCAAAAACTAATCATTTACACTCTGGCCCGAACCCAACCTCCTTAAAAAATTCGTTACAATCGGTCCATAATTGCGGCCTTAAGCTTGTTTACAATTATTAATGGACGGACACACATCACTAAATCGCTTTATCTCGTCGAGATATGAATTTCGGCATACCAAATAAGGGGTCTAGGACGAATATTTCGTGGTGTTACATAAACTTTGGAGAGACAATAAGTAGCATGGGATAAAAATGTGGTTCTCTACACAGAACCCATTATATATTAGGCAGTAGGCCCGTTATCTAGCAAACACTTTATTGCAATTTACATCAGAGGAAATGTCAGTAGTTTTTTTCCATATGTAGGCTACTTTGCGAAATATATATGTCCTCAAGGAATTAAAATATCGACCAAAAATAAAATTTTTATATTTTTTCATACAAAAGTAATGGTAAAAGTATCATCATTCAAAATAGTAGGCGTCTTTTTCGACCTATTCTCTTACTCGGTGCAAAATTTCGTGACTATTGATGTATAATTGCGACTTCTAGCGATTTTATTATTACACTACAAACAAATAACGGAATATATTAGGCTGTAACTCTGTTATCTTATCATGCACACCAACATAATTGGCATCAATTGAAAGGTTAAGCGTTCCACTTTCAAGTATATCTCACTTGACCGGAATGTCACTTCCAGGAATTAAGATATAAGCTGTATATTAAAAATTTTCACAATTTTCGCACAAAAGTTTTGGTCCATTTAACCCTCCAAATATTATCCGATCGCCATCTCAAATTGCAAGCTTCTCCTTTGTGATATGCTCTTACCTTATTTAAAATTACGAGTTGATCGGACTATTATTGAGACCTACAGAGCCGCTAGAAAATTGGATAAATATTATGTTTTTGGTCCATTTGACCCGCTAAATATTTCACGATCATCATCAATAAGAATAGGAATCTATTCTGATCTGAACCCGACTTCCATACAAAATTTCGTGACGATCGGTCCATAATTGCGGCCTGGAGCGTGTTTACAATTTATAATGGACAGACGGACGGACGGACACACATCTCAAAATCGCTTTATCTCGTCGAGATATGAAGATTGGTATACCACATTGGGGAATATTTCGCGGTGTTACATGAATTTTTACCAAAACAAACTTATAATACCCTTTTCCACATTGTGGTATAGGGTATAAAAACACAGTAAATCAGGCTTCAAAATGTCAGCATATTTAATGGTAGAAGTAGATAAAATTTTGGAAAGTAGTACATTAGTGAGATGATCCTTATTTAGATTGCTTCTACTTTTACCTCGACATGAAACTCGGGAAAAGTGTGGTTTACTCACAAATCGATAGTAAACAAAAAAAGACAAGTTGGCTTCAACCTATTTTTACCCATTTTTTATACCCTCAGCCTTTAGGCTATGAAGGGTATATACACTTTCATACGGGAAAAATGTGCCTCATCGAAATAATGGTTTTAGACCCCAAGTATGTTTGGACGAAATGTGTTTCAGACAATTTGGAGTCGATTGAGCAATGTCCGTCCGTCTATCTGTCTGTCTGTCTGGCTGGCTGGAGCGCACGATAACTCTCGAAGGGATGAACCGATTCGGTTCAAATTTTGGCTTTCGTAATATTTTGTCCAAACTTAGTTTAAGTTCGAAGATGAGCTATATCGGTCCACTCCTTCCGGTACCTCCCCCACAAAAGTTCGAAAATGTTCGGAAAATTTGTACGCACGATAACTCTTGAAGGGTGTAACCGATTTGGTCCATACTTTGCCCATGGTGGAGCGTGTACCAGACTTAGATCAGGTTTTAATATGGACTCAATCGGTCTACTCCGTCGGGTACCTCCCACACAAAATTTTGGAAAAGTTCAGATTAGGAACATCTCTCGAATCGCTTTGATTTTTGCTTTAGAAACTTGTATTCACTGCCCTCCATACTACGGTATAAGTTTCATCAGGGGCAAGTCCATACTTCCTGAGAAAATAGCCTGAAAGTTGCAAAAAACCCCTATGACACCGTATGAGGAGGTTGGAGGGTCCAAAGTTTGGCCTTAGTAATATTTTGTCCAAACATAGTTTAAGTTCGAAGATAAGCCATATCGGTCCACTCCTTCAGGTACCTCCCCCACAAAATGTTCGGAAAAATTGTGCGTACGATAACTCTTGAAGAGAGTGGCCGAATTGGTCCATACTTTACACATCCTAATATATCTACCAGATATAGATCAGGTTCAAATATGGTCTATATTTGTCCACTCCATCCGGTACCTCCCACTCAAAATTTCGGATACATGTTCACTTTAAGACCTGCTTTCGAATCACTCTGATTTTTGTTGAAGCAAATTGCATTGCTGCCTCAATTGCGATGGTAAAAGTTGTTTCAGGGGCAAGTTCATACTTCTTGAGCAAACTTCCCTGAAGTTCTAAAAAAACCCCTATGGTACCATATGTAGTGGCTAGAGATCCATTCTTTTTAGTATCTCCTCCGCAAAACTTTTGATATTAAATCCTAATCAACATTTTTGTCAGTTCAAACGCCCAAAATTTTTAAAACTCCCTAAATACATGCTTTTTTTGGAAAAAAATTGTTTCAATATACACAGGCTGAGGGTATATCTCTGTCGGCAAAGCCGACTGATACTTTTTTACTTGTTAACATAAACATAGCCACAGCTTCCACGCAAATTATCTTTTAAGTCCAATATTTTTTGCCACGTCCAAAAACATTTCATTTTATCCCAAAATATTTAATTTGTATAATATATAATCACAAGTCGCGTGTTTAAAAAGCGTAAACCTTGGCTTCAGCCATGTTAAATTTTTATAAATATTGGTGATATACAGAAATTTCACAGTTTTAATTGTGTGTATAGTAACCATAACCACGCTAGAGTTCGCAGTTATAATTTAAAACATACTGACAAATTTTTACACGAGGTAAGAATTTTGTTCTAGGAAGAAGATGTCAAAAATTTTGGATAATGAGAGGATTGTTCCAAATCCAAATTCAATTTTCGGTCTATGTTTTATTTCTAGGAGACATATTTCGGCAATCTACGAAAATAAACTTGAAAACGAACATGAATATAGCAGTTAGATAACTGAACTACTGCCTAAGTGTTTTTTTTTTATTGTTGTGATTTTCTTGCATATAACTCATTTACATTCCATGTTACAAAATGTCGCAATCATCATAGAAAAGTTTTCAAATCATGAAAGAAGGATTCCCAGGATTTTAAATTATTACAAATTACAATGCTGTACGGAGTTTTGAAGTTTTTGTGATACCTTTGGTAAAAAGTAATATACGAGTAATAGTACGTCGAAATATTGGTCTGTTTTCATTGATCGATTCGATAAAAATCACCGAAAACTATTTCTAAAATTCTTTTAATATTTGATTATATCCTCAACATTTAGGCCAACGAGATTATCGAAATAATGATTTTAGACCCCAAGTATGTTTGGAAGAAATCCATTACAGACAATTTGGATTCGATATACCCATGTCCGTCCGTCTCTTTGGCTGGCTGGTGCGCACGATAACTCTCGAAGAATCAACCTATTTGGTTAAAATTTTAGGTCTCGTAAATTTTGTCCAAACTTAGTTTAAGGTCGAAGGTGGGCCATATCGGTCTACCCTTCCGTTAATTACCCCAACAGAAGTTCAACAATTTTCGCTATTCGCTATTCGTTATTCGCACGTTAGTTCCCAAGGGACTAACCGAATTTTTCCAAACTAGGGATTCCCTAACTCTAACTCATATTTGAGTTACCGACAAAAATCAAAATTATGAATAAAAAGTTCAAATAAAAGTTGACAGCGCTGCTGATATCTGTAGAACTTTACGACTACTTTCTATTGGTCGCTAACTTACCGAATAGTATCGTTAATTACCGAAATTGTAAGCAATTTAATTTTACCGACATTTGTCGGTAACTCAAAAAATTAGTTAGAGAATCGCTCTACAGGTTCGAATATGGACTATATCGGCCCACACCTTTGAACCGGTTTGAATTGCAATTTTTTGGGGGCAAGTCCATACCTCCTGAGGCGACGCACAGTATTGCCGCGTGGACAAAAATCAAAAAATGTGATACTAACTTTTACATATGTTTATGTTTTTTTCTTACAGTAAACACATCCGATACAAGGAATCTGAAAGAATTTTGTCGATATGTGCATCCATAATGAAGTTCTAGCTCTATAAATATGAAAAATATTTCACAGGTGATCTAAGGCGATAATCATATGAAAATTAGACGACATTTAAAATAACATTTTCTGAAAAATTTGTTGATAATAATAAAAATTTTGGATGGGGATTTGATGAGTGGCCTATAAATATAACGTTTTAGTACAAAAAGTTGACATTAACTACACATGGGCAATGTGACGTTATCAAGAAATCAAAATTTAAATTTGATAAAAAAAATTCAAAATTCTTAATATTTAGTAGAGAAGATCTTTTGATTGCCACCTACTGCCATCTTGGCTCCTGTTTTCCGTTAATTGGACATCTCTTCAAAACCAAATTGTGTAAAAACATTCTGCCCATCCCTGCAACCTTCTGAGATATATCGGTTCAGATTTTACATAGCCCCCATATATATATATATATATATATATATATATTTTCCCGATTTTGGTACAACTCGTTCAATTTTTATCTAATAACCTTCAAATTTAGTATGTTTTCTTTTTTTAGGCCCCCTGAGTAGCTACACTGATTTTTACAACAATCGGTTCAGATTCAGATATAGCCGCTATATATATCTTTCCCCGATTTTGCTATAACTCTGTCAATTTTAATCGAATGGCCTTCAAATTTAATATGTAATATTTTCTTAGGCTCCTGTGTAGTTTCACCGATTTTAGTAAAAATCGGTTTCGATTTGGATATAGCCCCTAAATATATATATCTTTCCCCGATTTTGCTATGATCTTTACGAAAATTGGTGAAACTACTCAGGATCCTAACAAAATATCACATATATTTGAAGGCTATTCGATTAAAATAGTTATAGCAAAATCGGGAAAAGATAGATATGGGGGCTATATCCAAATCTGAACCGATATGGACCAAAGTTGATATTTTTCTGTGTGATTTTCTAGACTTTGTCTTATCGGGCTATTAGGTCTACGTTTATCAATGAAAAATAAAGACTATTTATTCCATTTTTCTACCCCTCGTTTCGTTGGGATTTTCCAACATCTTCAGGGGTAATTTTTTATTAATAAATAATTTTTCGTCAGTTTTACATTTAAATTTAGTCAATTGAAGGTTATAAAAAAAACAACACAACAAATAAAATAAAAATAAATGCAAAAATAGTCTTAATGCTAAAAATCACAGAAGTTAGAATACGACGTATGGTCGTATTCTATGGTATTGTACGGCTAAAATTGGTCGCATTCATATAAAAGAAATTCCTTGGAAAATAGTGCCCAGATGTAGTGGGGTAGATTATCACATGGTCGGCCCTGTCCGACTATAACCATCTCTTACTTGTTTTTCTTTCTTAATAACAAATTTTAATTTTTTGAAGAAATATGTATGTATATGTAGCCAAAATGGTCCATCTGTCCATTACGAAATAATTAAAATAACATATAACGTACCGCTATCATACATATGTACATACATATATTCCCAAAACATCCCCGAAGGAACAAGGGAGACTTCGGAATCATATAAATAAATTCCGCGGAGAGCTGGTGCCCAGGGGAAATGGTGTAAGGTATCACAAGGTCGGCCCGTCCGACTATAGCCCTCTTTTACTTGTTTTAAATAAAATGTGCTTACACCTGGGAAGTTTTTGCGGATTCTGAAACTACAATGTTCATAATATATTAATAATATAATAATTGTTCCACAAATGTCCCAGGCGGAAAAAGGGAGACTTCTCTCATATCATTGAGTGCACACCGATTCATATTAGCTCAATGATATGGGACCTACAGTTTATAGCCGAGTCCGAACGGCGTGTCCTTAGACACCACTTGTAGAGAAGTTTTACATGGCTGAAATACTAAGGAAATGTCTCCAATATTTCTGAGGGGTATTTTGCAATCGTTGAAAATTTGATGTTGCCTAGCCGGGGAATTGAACCCACGACCTTATGCGTGCAAGGTGGGTGTGCGTACCATTGCACCACGGTGGCACGCCTACAATGTTCATAGATGAGAATAATCAGAAATCAAACAAAAATCGCCGGAGGGATATTCAAATAAATTGCGGCCTTTTTTTAAATATGAGTTTTTATAAGAGCTTTATGAAAACACAAGGAGTATTTTTCAAGTTTGAAAAAAATTTTTTTTTGAAAAATTTAAAAAAAAAATTCAATTTTTTTGTAATTTTTGTATTTTTATGGTTTGTTTATTGGGGTTTGACTTTTTTAAAATAGTTATAGCATATGAAAAACTCAAAAACTCTCATAGATTGATGCAAAATATAAAAAACTTAAAATTTTTGCTTTGACCTTGAATTCCCCCGCAACCGCTGGACCGAATTTGGTGAGTCGGAAAGCTGAAAGTTTAATCTGTTGAACAAAAAAGAACTATCAAAATATCTCTATCCGAAAAAACGATTCTGAATCACGAACTGTATTGAAGTAAATAGGAAAAGTTACTTTCCTTTCGCTAATGAAAGTACTATGCTCTTCATCTACATTAAGGCTTATACCTTGGAGGTGCAGATTGTCTTAACTGATGATAATCAGCTTATATTGCTACACTTCACAGTTTTCTGAATTCAGCTTTTGTATCCTCTGACAACACACAATACCAAATTAGGGCAAACTCCGTTCGAAAATTTGAAAAAAAAATTTGAAAAGAAAAGCCTCGAAATACATACAATTGGCCAAAACCGGTTCATGAGGGCTACGCTAAAACCCGGATAAACATGAATAGTTTTTTGGAAGTAAGTTTTATGTCTTCTAGGATTCCAACTAACAACCAATTCAGTAGAAAAATGAGACTAAATTCTCAAAAAAAAAATTAAATTTGATGGGACCATTATATGAAGGCTGTACCAAAGCGAAGACATATGGTAAATTTCAAATTTCCTTTTCAATACCATTGAAAAAAAATTAAATTTTTTTTGCGAGCACATCCGCGATTTTTGGTACTTAGGTTAAGAAATGTTCGCGTTCACAAAATTGGATGCTGCACCCAAACGTTATAGGGGGTTTTGTTCCCTTATAAAGAAAAAATATTTAAAAATTCCCTTTGGGTTGTAAAAAAAATGTATACATAAATCGTTAACAGAATTTGATATCTATCCGTAGATGCTATTATATATGCAAAATTTATTTTTATTTTCGCGGAAAATAAAAAAATAATGAAGAAATCTTGGAGTAAATTTTATTTATTCTAATTCAGAGTCCATAAAAATCTCTAAAAAATAAATTAAAAATACGTACAGAATCTAGACAACGTATAGACAAATGTGAGACCAAAATTATAAAGATTGGGTTTATTGCATGCATATTACAGCAACAACAAAAGACGAAAACTTATTGTTGAAATTTATTTCAAAAATATGGCAATTTTCAAAATGTTTTACAATCGTTGAAGTTGAGGTTCACCATTTAATAAGTCGCGAACTGTCAATATATTTTATATAATATGAATATATTTTTATTAATTGCAGTGTTTTAGCCGGAGTCTCATAATATAGACTATAATAAATAAATTACTTGGAAGCTGTGTTGGTGGTAATATAAAAAAATGGGTAAAAATGTGTTGAAGTTAGCACGTTTTTTTTTGTTTTTTCTTGATTTCTGTTCGAACCAGGGAAAATTCAGACCTGAGCTCAAAGAAAGAACTGAAGAATACCCCTTGGGCAACATGGTTCTAATGTATGACTTCTCGATATATACAGTGCATCCCCCTTAAATCGATGCTGACATTTTGAAGTTTTGAAATCGGGGTTTCTTGAATTTTTCATATAATTGGAGGGCGCAACCAGATAATGACCTAAACTATTTATTGGATTGTAGAACTCGTGATTCCACGTCGTTTGATGTATATCTCATGAGTGTGCTCAGTACAGCTCCCTAGTAATAGGAGTCGAAAGTCGAATTTTTGGTGCGTAAATTTTCTTTAAAAACCAATATTTTGGCTTCAAAATTTACAACTGTGACTCAGGTACCCTTGAACCCCGCGTGATTTTAGTTTTTTTCCGCGCCGGATTTAATGAGCCCTACCGCGATCGAATCCATCCACTAAAACCGCTGCTATAGATACCCTGAAAATAGGAAAATAAGCAAAATTGTATTTTGACTAATCCGAATACTAAACCGCGATTTCCCTTAAAATTTTTTACATAAATGGAATCCTTTATACGCGATTATAATATGTGTCAAAAAGGTGTGTCATAAATTACAGAGATTTGGGAGTAGTATTCGTATTTAACCAAAAATAGAATCAGGTAGCACATCCGCGGTTCTTGATGAATCTGTATAAAATTTGTCTTATTGACGTATTTTTAACAGGGGGTCACTGAAATCGGATGCGCCTTATAATCATATGAACATCGCGTCATTTTTACCCACATGAAGCATTTTGGTGTAGTAAGATGCAACTGATAGCACACTTTGGACGCTGAATGAAACATGGAAAAATGCAAACATATTGACAGAGATGCACTCGCTCTATGCGAAAAGCACATGCGCCTCAACTGATTTTAACTATTTCGCGCGTTATACGCTTTTTAACTTTTATGTGTTTTCTTTGATTGTAATATCAATATCACTCTTTATTTCCTGATTCTATTGCTTATCACACTATGCAAATATCCTTTCACGATGATAAACTATTTTCCTTGAAGAGGTTTTAGCAAAATAATTCAGGTTTTGTTTGGAAATTTAGCGAAATAGTAGAATAACTCCCAAAAACTGTTCTCAAATTTTTCTTATTAAACCAAAAAATATATTCTTGAAATAATGTTCCAACAATACAATTTTGTCTTTTGCTGTAGCTGAAATACGCAATTTAAAATCCTTATCAATAAAATTTTAGTTTCACATTTTTCTGGACATTGTCTAGATTCTGTACGTATTTTTAATTTATTTTTTAGAGATTTTTATGGACTTTGAGTTAGAATAAATAAAATGTACTCCAAGATTCCTTCATTATTTTTTGATTTTCCGCGAAAATGAAATTAAATTTAGCAAATATTTACGCGTCTACGGATAGATATTAAATGTTGCTACCGATTTATGTATATATACATTTTGGTATTACAACACAAAGAGAATTTTTAAATAATTTTTCTTTATAAGGGAATAAAACCCCCCATAACTTTTGGGCGCAGCATCCAATTTTGTGAACGCGAACAGATTTGAAACCACGATTTTTTTCTCAACCCATGTACCAAAAATCGTGAATGTGCTTGTAAAAAAATTTTTTAATTTTTTTTCGATGGAATTGTAAAGGAAATTTGAAATTTACCATATATATTTTGGTTTAATGCAAAAAATTGGAGAAACATTTTTGGGAGTTATTCTACTATTTCGCTAATTTTCCATACAAAACCTGGAGTGTTTTGCTAAAACTATTACAAGGAAAATAATTTGTCATCGTGAAAGTATATTTGCTTTTTGCGATAAGCAATATAAATAAGTAGTAGAGCGTAATAATGAAATTACAACCAAAGAAAAAACACAAAAATTAAAAAGCGTGTAATTCGCGAATCCGTTTAAATCAATTGAGGTGCATGTGCTTTTCGGATACAGGGAGTCCATGTTTATCAATATGCATGGATTTTCCCATATTTTATTCAGCGGCCAAAGTGTGCCATCAGTTGCATCTTACTATTCAAAAAACCTTCAAGTGGGCAAAAATAACGCGATGTGCATAAGATTATAAGGAGCATCCGATTTCAATAGTCGCCTATTAAAAATACGTCAATATAAATTATTTTAGACAGATTCGTCAAGAACTGCGGATGTGCCACCACATTATATTTTGGGATAAATAGGGATATTACTTCCGAATCTTTGTAATTTGTGGCACACCTTTTTGGCAAATATAATAATCGCATATAAAGGATTACATTTATGTAAAAATAATCAAAGAAAATCGCGGTTCAATTCGCGGAATTGTCAAAATATATTTTTGCAGATTTTCCTACTTTCAAGGTATCTATATCCGGCGTTTTAGTGGATGGATTCGAACGCGGAAGGGCTTATTACATCCGGCACGTAAAAACTAAAATTACGCGGGGTTCAGGGGTACCTCTAAGACAGTTGTAAATTTTAAAGCCAAAAAATAGGTTTTTTTCAGAAAATTTACGCACCAAATTTTCGCCTTTGGACTCCTATTACTAGGAAGCTGTACGGAGCACACTCATGAGATATACATCGAACGACGTGGAATCGCGAGTTCTACAATCCTATAAACTAGTTTGGATTATTATCTAGTTGCACCCTCTAATTATAAAAAAATTCGAAAAACACTGAAATCAAAACTTCAAAATGTCAGCATCGATTTTAGGGGGATGCAGTGTATATATCCAAAAGTCATACACTAGAACCATGTTGCCCAAGGGGTATTGTTTAGTTCTTTATTTGAGCATTTATTTGGAATTTAAATAAATCTTTTTTATATTTTTTGCTGTTTTATCAGCTATTTAATAAAAAATAGAAAAAAATGCACAGTGGTATTGGATGCAATTTCCGCAATTAAAAATTTAAAATCAATTTTTATCAAATTTTAATATTGCTCCAATTTGAAAAATCTATTTTATATTTTTTGTTGTTTTATCAGCTTTTTAATAAAAAATAGAAAACCAGTAAGGAAAGGATCAAAGTCGGGCGGGGCCGACTATATGATACCCTACACCACTGTGAATAGGAAAAATATATATGGGAGCTAAATCCAAATGAAAACAGATTACGATATAATTTGTCACATATATTTCTAGACCAAACACCGTCACACATTCCAAATTTCATCAAAATTAGACATACATAGCGTCTTTGGTGCATCAAATACCTTAAATCGGGCAAAAATATATATGGGAGCTATATCCAAATCCGAACCGATTTCGATAAAATTTGGCACTCTTATTTCTAGACCAAATTCCGTCACACATTCCACATTTCATTGAGATCGGATATATATAACGTGTTTCGTGCACCAAATACCAAAATCGGCCAAAAATATATATGGGAGCTATATCCAAATCTGAACCGATTTTAATATAATTTCGCACACTTGTTTCTAGACCAAATTCCGTCACACATTCCAAATTTGAGATTGGACATACACTCCGGTTCATCTGAATAGAACCAGAAAATATTTGTCTACAAATACCGTTATATCAGACGAATGGAGAGGAATTGTAAATTATAATTTTGTGGACATGTAGAGTATATAGTAGCCGATATTTTCAATACCTAACATGTTTCACATATGCGTCATAACGGTACTTTTTACTCGCTTTATTAAAAAATGTCAAAATATTTGCATATTAAACGTTTCTAAATCACTTCTGAAAAGTGTTTTATGGAGCAAATTGCATTTTAATAATGGAACATTATCCCATAAATAAAATGCAGTCAACATTTGTCCAATTTGGGGATTGACCTTGTATTAGGCAGGGCAGAGCCTGTAAAGAGCTGTGCGAAATAATAGAGCCACTTTAGGTAAATAAGACAATTTCTTAAGGAAATTTAAACGTGACCGTCAAAATCATAGGGAAAACTTTACTTTTCCTTTCTAACAATATTTTCCTGAATGAACCTGCACCAAAAATTAAAATTGTAATTCCCCTTCTAGAGTTAATGGGGCTGAAAACCCATATGGACCCAGAATCAAAGATAATGCCCCATAAAGACATCCAATATATTGCAAATATCAATAATATTTGTGATTGTGAAGAAAATGTGCTAAACTACTTTCAGAAATAAGAAAACATCAAAAACCGTTCGAATATAGTTTTTATGATTTTAGAGCAAAAAAATGGGAGGACCTGTAAGGTATATTACGCTTTGTAGCTCCTCTGCTCCAGTAAACGAGTAAATAATGGATTATTATCAACTCTAACAGATCTTAGGTTTTATTTAAGAACAGTCTAAAACAATTTATGGGTACAGAAATCACGAATCTTAAGCATAAAGACAGAGTATGTTTATAACAGTTCTCGAAGAATATCCATCTATGGCTACCTCCTTTATTGCTGAGTATTTCAGGCCTTATAAAACATCGACGTTAGCTTTATTAAATGTCCAGGCTAACACTGGTGAATGAAAATGATATCCGAAGCTGCCCGTTCAAATTAAATAAATTTTATACCTCCTGTCAAGGAAAATGTTCAGCCATAGGCCAACCCACGCGTTCATCTACGATCACGTGTAAACATATTGAGTCTTTATGTTAAGGATTCGTGATTTCTGTACCCATAAATTGTTTTAGACTGTTCTTAAATAACATCTAAGATCTGTTAGAGTTGATAGCAATCCATTATTTGCTTGTTTATTGGAGCAGAGGAGCTACAAAGGGTAGTATTCCTTACAGGACCTCCCATTTTTTTGCGTTGCGAATGGACGGACGGACCTGCATAAATTGACTCAGAATGTTATTCTATGAATATCCCAAGAAGGAACTATGGGTCTATCTCTTTTCCTTAGTCATGTTACATACAAATGCACTAACACATAATACCCTTACCACAGGGTGGTGTAGGGTATAAAAAATGCACAGTGTTATTGGATGCAATATTCGCAACTAAAAAGTTTAAAATCAGTTTTTATCAATGAAATTTTTTGTATTAAACTATGATCAGTTAAGTGCTATTTGGCAGTGGGATTTGAATTATTACTTTTCTTAATTTTGTAAAATTTGTCAATAAAATTGTTCCTTTATACCAGCATGAAACATTTGTTATTTTACCGAAAAAATAAAATTTACATTTTTTTAACATTTGTTTTGTTCTATTTAGAAATTTATCTTAAACATCTTAAAAACTGCGTAATTGTTCGATTTTGAAAATGGATTAGCAATTAGTTTTGAAGTTGAATTTTTCGACCACTGGGAACCTCAAATGTTATTTGGTAAAATCCTCAAAATACCTAAAATTTAGAGATACCATTATATAATATGGAAACTATAAAAAAGTATTAGCAATTTTTGGTGTCGAAGGTTTTCGACCTCTGGAAACCTGAAATGTCACATTACAAATAGTTCGAGGAATCAATGTAGCTAAAACCCCCCAAAAACATAAATACCGTTATATGGGGCTATACTAATTTATATAAATATGTTGAAAATTAAATGTCAAATTACAAGAAGTTCGGAAAAAATGGGTCACAATTCGTAATTTCAATTCAAAACGAAAAACTAACTTATTTTACCCTCCATACTATGGTGGTGGCTATAAAAGGTACGTCTATGTGCAGACAGCCTTTTTAAAGGGCTTTCTAAAGGGTGTTTTTTTAAGCTCGATAGAACTTGAAATTGTAAGAAATAACACAAAAAATTAAATTGTAATCAATTTTTTTTTATTCGAAAAATCAATACGTGACATTAGCATTTGAAAATGATTTCGGGCATATGGGCACCGCGGCTGTTCTTGACGAAGTGCATTCTGGACGTCCAATTTTTGGCCACTTTTTCGAGCACTGCTGGCCGTATGTCACGAATAACACGAACAATGCTGGCCTTCAAGGCATCAATTGTTGCTGGTTTATCAGCATAAACCAGTGACTTCACGTAGCCCCACAGGAAATAATCGAGAGGTGTCAAATCGCACGACCTTGGAGGCCAATTGACAGGTCCACTTCTCGAAATCAACTTATCGCCAAATTTTGATTTCAATAAGTCGATGGTTGCGTTCGCCGTATGGCACGTAGCGCCATCCTGTTGAAACCACATCTCCTCCGGATCAATGTCATCCATATTTTCAAACAAAAAATCATTGATCATGGTGCGGTAACGATCTCCATTGACCGTAACGCGAGCTCCGGCCTCATTTTTGAAGAAATAAGGTCCGATGATGCCACCAGCGTGAAAACCGCACCATACGGTGCATGTTTCTGGATGTAATGGAGTCTGTAGGGTCTCTTGTGGATTGGTCTCACTCCATATGCGGCAATTTTGCTTATTAACAAACCCGTTAAGCCAAAAATGCGCCTCATCGCTGAACACAATTTTGCGATAAAACAACAGGTCATTTGCCCACTGCGTTGCGCGAATCGACGACTGATTTTCAAAGTAAATTTGGATAATTTCGTAGCGTTGTTCAAGCGTGAGTCTATTCATGATGATTTGTCAGAGTATACTGAAACAAATAAAAAAAGTTTCATCAAAATTTAGCTTTTTGTGTTACTTTTTACAATTTAAAGTTCTATCTAGCTTAAAAAAACACCCTATACAAATGGTGTATGACACACAGGGGCCTGCCATAGGGCCTTCATTTTATTGTGATAGTAAGCCACAGCAATAAACTGGTAAAAATATCTCATCGATTGGACAATAAATGTGGCCTTTAAGACAATTTCGTGAAAATTTACCTTTGGTCCCATCCAAGTTACTATGGAAACTTTGAGGCCCCAGTGGCACGTGTTAACATATTCCGATTGTGCTCAATCTTTGGCAATCTTAAAATCTAGGAAAACTAAACATTTTAGCGGTGGTGCAGTAGACTGTTTTTAATTCAAAGGTAAAAAAGCGATGTCGTATTTTTTAAGCGGCACCCGCTAAAGTGTATCGTTTTGTTAGATTTTAAGATTGCCAATGTTTGAGCACAATCGGAATATGCTAACACGTCCACTTGGGCCTCACTCTTTCCATAGCAAAACACTCTTTCCATAGCGAATTTTCACTAAATCGCTCTACAGACCGAATTTATTGTCCAATCGATGGAAAAATTTTACCAGTTCTTTGTTGTTGCTAAAAAACTAATCCTACAAAAAATTGTGAAGATCGGTTAGAGTTTTAATATAAGCTATATATAGGGCCCATGGAAACTTTGAGGCCCCAGTTGCACATGTTAACATATTCCGATTGTACTCAAACTTTGATAATCTTAAACACTAACAAAATTAAACACTTTAGGGGGTGCCGTATAAAAAAATCCGACATTGATATTTTAAAACCACCCTAGTGTGCATATACCCAATAGAAAGTGTCTTTAAGACAACATTGATGAATCGTGCAGGACATTTCCAATTCGTTCACGACCCTTTGCAGACAGCCCTTTGGAATCGTTGACGACTTTTTCACACAAGTGTCCCAGTATTCATGCACGACAACATGGGCGACAAGGTAAGCGAAGCTGTCGTCGATGACGACTTGGAAGACAAAAAACCCGTTATTTCGTTGACGACTGCTTTGCAGACATTGTCTTGCTATTTATCATTAACGACCCTACTAAAGACAAGTTCATTTTGTTGCCTTGTGCAATTTTTTATTAAATTATAAAATACATTATGTCTACAAATTTTATCTTAAATTAATTATACTTAATTCCCGGATGTTCTGCATGTCACCACTTTCTTCCAGCTTTACCACGCCTTATTTCTTTCCCCAGCCAACTGAAGGGGAGATCTCCTTCACCTTGTGGATTCTGCAAAAAAGAGATTATAAATGACTGTTGAAAATAACCACTAATATATTCGAAAATCTTACCATATACCATGTGCTTCATATCGCGATTTTCCAAGTTCGCCATGCTTTCAACCTAAATACACGTATTTAAAGAACAAACACGATTAGTTTTTATGAATTTTAATCTACTTATTCTTACTTACCGCATTTAGTTAATGCACTTTGCATAAATAATAATTGTATACATCGTGACGCTGCTTCCAAATTTTATGATTTCACAATCTTAAATTTATTACAAATAGAAAATTTAATATCTTCATAAATATATGTACAATTATTTCAAAGCTCGCTTTTTTGAGAATTTTTTTGAGTTTGTTGCCAAGACAAACTGCAAGACATGGTCATGCAAGTTGTCGTACATGACAATTTCATAGATTTCGTCAACGAATCGTCGACGAAAATGTCATCAACGATTTGATTTTCTATTGGGTACTAAACAAAACAAAAACTGTTGAAAATATGGAATAATAAGAATATGTAGCAAAAACATAAACACACAGACATTCATAAATTAACCTACCCAATAGAAAATCAAGTCATCGACGACATTTTCGTCGACGATTCGTTGACGAAATTACCGAAATTGTCATGCACGACGCGATGCATGACCATGTCTTGCAAAGTGTCGAGCCAACAAACTCAAAAATGTTGAAAAAAGAGTGCTATGAAATGATTGTTCACATATTGATTCAAATATACAATATTCATTTTGGAATAATTGTAAAATAATAAAATCATCAAATTCTGAAATCACGTCAATACTAAACAGCGTGCTTTAACCAAAGATCACTTACCGCTCTTTGGTTAAAGCAATTATATTAAGGAACTTTAAAAATAATTTAAGTTATTCTTTTAATACATATACATATGTATGTAGTAAAGTCATAGAAAATTCCGAAAATCCCAGTGGTTTTAAAAGATGCGGCAGTCATACATATATGGTAAGATTATAGATTATTTTAGTGGTTATTGTCAGCATCCATTCATAATGTTTTCTTTTTACAGAATCCATATATAAAAGAGGGCGCCCCTCCATAGGTTGTGATGAGAAATTGGATCGGAGAATATTCAGGAACGAATCATTATTAATGTAAGATAACATTTATAAAATGGTGTATTTTTAATGTAATAAAAATAAAAATTTGACACACGACAACAAAATGAATTTGTCTTTAGTAGGGTCGTTAACGACAAATAGCAAGACATTGTCTGTAAAGCTGTCGTCAACGAAATAATGGGTTTTTTGTCTTCGAAGTCGTCGTCGACGACAGCTTCGCTTACCTTGTCGCCCAAGTTGTCGTGCATGAATACTGGGACACTTGTGTGAAAAAGTCGTCAACAATCCCAAAGGGTTGTCTGCAAGGAGTCGTGAACGAATTGGAAATGTCGTGTACGATTCATCAATGTTGTCTTAAAGACACTTTCTATTGGGTATATATGTATAAAGAAAAATATGTAAGGATAGCAAAACAATGGCTCATTTTATTGTCTATAAATAACACAAAAAGAACATAAAATTTGAGTAGAATATTTCATTTGAGCATAAAGCCCCACAAAACAATGAAATGTAAAAACAATTTATTTAAAGGAATTTCTTAACAGAATTCTGGGAAATTCTGTCAAAGCGTGAATAGAATAAATTGATATAAAACAAATGCTAGGAAATTTTATATTTCATAATTTGGATTTATTTTCTTAGAATATGATTGAGAATTTACTTGATGAATAATAAAACAAGTGAGCAAAGGCTATATAAACATTTCTTTAAGGGAATATTATCTGACTACCACCAAACTTTATATGTTCATTCATCTCTGGGTCCCACATTAGCTAACAAAATTTCCTGACGATCAAAATAATTGCGACCTGTAGCGTGATTACAAAAAATGGAAATTATCCGACCAATAGGCTTAAGAGGATTTTTCCTCCGTGAGACCCGCATCAACTCTCAAAATTTCGTGACGATCCGATCAAAATTGCGAGCTGTAGCGTGATTAGAAAAAAATGGCAAACATGGGATGCATAAACGAATGTTGCGATATCTCAATTGTTCGACCAGCCACTCGAACCTAGGTAGCATCGTTGTAAAGTGTGATACTCTACTTTCATAGCCAGGCTATGCATTTGGAAGGTCCCCAACCAAACCGGAGATATTCGTCATTACAATTAAAATCGCTAAAATGAAAACTTGTGTTGGATTAGCGACTATTGCGACACCTCCGTTGTTGGATCTTCAATGAAAACCTACTTTACATCGTTGTAAAGGTGATATTTTCTTCTTTCATTGTCAGGTTGACTTTTTCTCCAAATATGTTCTTTGTCCATTCCGACCATCACCAAAATCAAAAGGCTTCTTCCCATCCGGGACCCCCATCAACACCAAAAATTTGGTGACGATCCGATCAAAATTGCGTCCTGTAGCGTGATTACAAGGTTAAGGTGTACATAGGGACCAGATCGACTCAGCTCTTCGAGACATTCATTTTGGTACATATAAGTATGGGTCTACGACCATTATTTCGATGCGTTACAAACCTTTTGGCCAAAACCAACTTATAATACCCTCCCCACATAGTGGAGTAGGGTATAATTATTAGAATACGCAAGCATTTAATTATTATCATTTTTTTCAAATTTTTTTAAGTAGATTAATGCAGATACATCTGCAAATATATTCGCGGTTGTAAAGACAATGGCATTCAAGTGTAAAGAGAAACAAGTAAAACTTCGACCAAACAAAATTTTCACTCGTGAGTAAATCGGAGCTCTAACCTAAACTCATCAAACAAAACCCAAATCGGGAGGTACTGTTATATAGAGCTACACCACAACATGGACCTATGTTGACAATTTTTGGTGGAGAAGTTTCGTGAATGTATGAAGCCTCAAATGTCAAATTCCAGGTAATTCAGGCCAGGGTTTCGGAGTCGGAGTCTGAGTCGAAAAAAATAACTCGATTCCGGGCGAAATTTTTTCTACGTTATAGAAATACAACACTAAATTTGAAACAAAAACATTTTTTTAAAAATCATTATTTATTTTAAAATAAAGGTATAAGAAAACATATATCACCAATATTTTTGAAAATTTAACATAGCTGAAGCCAAGGTTTACCCTTTTAGAATACGCGACTTATGATTCTATATTATACAAATTAAATATTTTTGGATAAAATGAAATGTTTTTGGACGTGGCAAAAAATATTGGCCTTAAAAGATAATTTGCGTGGAAGCTGTGGCTATATTTATGTTAAAAAATGGGTAAAAATGGGTTGAAGCCACCATGTCTTTTTTTGTTTACTCTCGATTTGTGAGTAAACCACACTTCTCTCGATTTTCCTGTCAAAGTAAAAGTAGAAGCAAACTAAATAAGGATCCTCTCACTAATGTATTACTTTTCCAAATTTGAACTGCTTTTTCCATTAAATGATGCTGACATTTTGAAGCCAGATTTACAGTGTTTTTTGACATTTTCTTCTAATTTCATTCCGCAAACAGGTTCTTCAAAAAATTATATATAGGATTGTAGTTCTTGCGATTCTGAGTTATTAGATACGACTAATGTGAATGTAGTCTACACAGCTTCATAGAAATCTACATCCTAATGCGGAAATTTTGTGCGAACATTTTTGTAAAAAACATATTTTTCGGGCCTAATTTTTACAATTGTCATTCGTTTTCCTCGTACTTGATTGCACATTTTAGTTTTTTACGTTCCGGATCTAATAAATCATTCCCCGTAAAAATCCATCTACTAAAACGCGAGTTACTAGAAAGTCCAAAGTAGAAAAATCACCTAAAATTGTTTTTGGAAATATCGCGTATTTTATCCCGTTTTCTGCGGTTCGTTTCCACTGCAGTAAAACAACTAATACAGCATCTTCGTTTTAGCGGAAACAGAGATTTGAAAACTCCACTGATAAGGGAGCTACATTCATTTTATCCCAAAAAATAGTGTGTGATGCTACATCCACGGTTCTTAATTGATCGCCTTGAAATAGATATATATCGATGTAGATTTTCATGGTGGACACTGAAATCGGATGCGGACAAAAATTGTATGCAATTTGCGCAAATTAGCGATATTTTATAGGTTTTTTAATGCTAAGATACAGCCGATGCTACATCTTAGAGTCCAAATTATATTTCGAAAAATATATACAACTTAATAGATATGGTCTTGCTGTAGATAAAAATCACATGCGGACAAACTGATTTTGATAATTACGTGATTTAAACGTATTTTAAAATGCATATAAATAAAAATGGGTTATTTGACCTCTGTTTCCATTTCAGAAGCTTTGACATATATCCCCATCAACCCAATTAGCTTCCCTAATGGGAAAGCTTTAATATAAATGTCAATAAAGCAAAATCCGTCTATTTTGTTGGGAGATTTAAGCAAAATGAAGGAAGTATTCCTATACATTTTTACAATATTTTCTACTACATAATGCATGTGAAAAAATATTTTTAAAAAAAAAAAAATATTTTTTTTTACCAAAATATGTGCTTATTTTGGCAGTAACATCCAAACTATAACACCAATCTGTATGATTGCAGTCTCATTGGATTCGCCGTGAAGTTTGGATCCACGAAAATTTTTTTTGTAATTTGATGACCACTAAACGGGCCTTAATTTTGAAAAAAGTAGACTTATATTCAATAATTTATCAATTATATGTACATTCCGCGAATTCTGTGTAACATTTTGCAGGTATTATGCAATCTACTCGCTGAAGTCACTTCGAGAGAACTTTTTTGTAACAATTGTGCTCATTAAAATAATTAGCGTTTTTATAATCTTTTCTTTTTTATAAAGCGAAATAAAAGCGCCATAACTTTTGTCCGCAACAACCAAAAATTGGCTCGCGACCAGATTCGTACTGGGAATTTTTTTCTTAACCTACATATCAAAAATCGTTGATGTAGCTCGAAAAAAATTTAGGATTTTTTTCTGAAATGGAATATGAAATAATTGACAATATTCGTGATATACAAACGATATATTATACTAAGTTAAAGGACAATTCACAGGATATTTACTATCCTCTGAAGTGTAGTCTATTCATCCTTATTTTGTTGATCCAATTGATTTTTTACATTTTTGCAAACAAAAGTAAAGTCATATGGCAATTGAATTAAGATTGGAACTTTAACCTCTTTCGTCAGAAGTCTTACTGGTCTTCTCACAAAGGTCTATTGGTACTCTTATCTTGTTTTTTATGAGAAGTCATTCTTGTTTTCTATTAAAGACATTGTGGTCTCTATGGGAAATTTTATCTGGGGGAGGAAAAATTCCTTTTCGGAATGAAAGCCCCAATTGAGAACCCCAAAGGATCCCATAGCTAAAATTTCTGAGTTATGACATAATGCATTTTTTGATTGACCCCCATCAATCATTGAGAAATAGCTTTATATCTCTGTTTGGAGATATTGTTTCATCGTTTTTATACGACATGTTTTCAGTTAAATAGAATGAGGAACCTTTCTCTCGAATATGCAGTCCTTCTAGCTCAGTTCCTTCCATGTCATTTTTGTTCTTGAACTCATAAAGTAAAACAAAATGAAATTTTCTACAAAAATTTTCCACCTAAAATTATATGTAGGTTTCCCATATCAAAAAAATCGATATTGTCATTTTTCATTGTCCTTTACCAGTTTTACTCGTTACTTTAAAAAAAACCGTATGTTTATGTACTTCGGTAAATTTCGCAAAAATTCATGTGGTAACGCTTCTGAATTAGGGCATCATAAATTCGTTGTTGGTCAACGACAGATTCATACCGTCATAACACAGAAGTCTGACAAACAGCGAAACTTTCTTCTAGGATTCATTATATACTCAATGAGGGTTTTAGATGTAGACATTCAAATAACCGGATCTGTCCGCCAGGTACAGATAAAGTTCATGTGTATCTGAGTTTTCTTCACAATCAATAGCATATACGAAATTCAAAGAAATGCATAATCATAGAGTTTTCATGAGGAAGGATCGGATAAAAGTGATAACGAACAATGAAAACATGACAATATCGATTACTTGTCCTACTGGACCGACACTACATAAAATGTTCCTAGCTACATTTTTGTAGAATATTTTCATGCACGAAATCTCATCGTCTGCTATTTTTCAGTTCCAGAAAACATCCATCTGCCTACGTACTGAGTGGTGTACACAATATATCTCAAATATTTCACTAAAATTATCCACTCCACACCACAGTTCAAAATTTGAGCGCCGAATTTTAGTTTAAGGGGCGATCCCTACATATAAATTTCAGAAAAAATAGAAAGTATTAAAAGCATAGAATATGTGGTCAAATTTTTAAGTCGATCGGAACAATATTGCCTTAGTATGAGCGTTGGATTGGGTGCCACCGTGGTGCAATGGTATTCACACCCGCCTTGCACTCAGAAGTTTTGCGGTTCGATTCCCAGGTCAGGCAACATCAAATTTCCAACGGTGGCAAAATACTAGAGTTGCGTCGTTCATGAACGAACCGGCTCAAAGGAACGATTCCGTGAAAAGAACGAACGGATCCGTATCCAGCTCACTCTTTTATATCGTTCATTTAGATCCCCGATGGACGAGTCATTGCTGCTTACAAAATTAGCAGCATTGATTTTGCAGTCAAACTCTAAACAAACGCTGCATTAGCGTAAGCAGCACAAATTTCTACACAAAACAAACAGTGATCCAGAGCTCTCTGAGAGCTACTCTCGCTCAATAACTCACTTCATTCAGTAGCACATCTCGGTCATATCTTTCTTTTGCATCATTCGTTCATCTGGTTCTTTCATATCAAAACCACCACCACTACGTTCAGAAACAAAACCACCCCCTTAGCACACAAACAAACAAACAAGCAAGTAACACAACAGTTGTGTCATTCGTGACCGAACATTATCAAAAGAACGATTCGGTGAAAAGAACGACGGAGTCATATGCAGCAGAGAACGAATGACTTCATAAGAAAATAACACATTCAAATGTATTGTTGAACGAAAAAGAGCCAACGAACGAAGTAAACGACCCGGATCTTTTTGGTGAACGGAATGAAAAAGATCGATCCGCTCAATGAACGAGATTGCCAAACACTACAAAATACCCCTCAGTAATGTTGGCGACATTTCCTGAGTATTTCAGCCATGTAAAACTTCTCTACAAGTTGTGTCTTAAGACACGCCGTTCGGACTCGGCGATAAACGGTAGGTCCCATATAATTGAGCTAATATGAATCGGGGTGCACTCATTGATATGAGAGAAGTCTCCCTTGTCCCGCCTAGGATGTTTGTGGAACATTATGTGAACGTTGGATGGGAACAATTTATTTTATTTCGTATGCAGCATAAAAACTGTGTTTTTCTCGAAATCGGCCACAAGAATATATGACAATTGGTTTATTAGTTTTCGAGCAAGAGTTGGCACCGCAAACTGCTTTAATAACAAGTAAGAACGGCGTTAAGTTCGGCCGGGCCGAACTTGCTATACCCTCCACCACAAGTTGTATTGAAGTAAAATGGAATAATTAGTTTCCTTTCGTGTACGAAGAAGACGTAATACTAAATTTCAGCAATTTCGGTAAAACAATGTGAGGCACCATTCTATGGGGGCTATTTCAAAACGTCGATCTATACCAACAAATTTCTGACAGAAAGTTTTTAGGCTCAAAGAAGACTAAATAGCAAATTTCCTATATTTCGGTAAGAGAATGTGGCTAAAACTTAAATAATACCGAAAATCAAGAAGTACGCTTCTATGGGGATATAGGAAGACGTGGACCTATACTGATAATTGTCTTCTGGAATATTTTATAACTCTTGGAAGACGAAATAACGAATTTCAGCCATTTCGGTTGGATATTGACGTCACAATCTTCAGTATTACGAAAATCGGAAGGTACCTTCTATGGGGGCTATATCGAAACGTGGACTTATACCGACGAATTTTAGTCAGAAATGGGGCAATATGAAAGCGTGGACCTGTACAGACATATTTCTGGCGAACAGTTTTATATCACATTGAAGACTAAATACCAAATTTCAGCCATTTTGGTGGAATATTGAAGACACAATATTTAAAATACGAAAAATCGGGAGGTACCTTTGCATGGGGGCTATATGAAGGCGTGGACCTATACCGACAAATTTAAAGGGGAAGTTTGAGTACCGCCAACGAAGTCTAAATACCAAATTTCAGCCATTTCGGTGGAATATTGAGGCCACAACTTTCAAAATACCGAAAATCGTGAGCTACCGTTCTATGGGGGCTATATGAAGGCATGAACCGATACCGACAAAGTTCTGGGGGAAAGTTTTATACCACCAACGTAGACTAAGTACCAAATTTCAGCCATTTCGGTAAGATAATGAAGCTTAAACCTTCAAAATACCGAAAATCGAGAGGTACCGTTCTATGGGGGCTATATGAAGGTGTGGACCGATACCGACAAAATTCTGGGGGAAAGTTTTATACCCCTAAAGAAGACTACGTACCAAACTTCAGCCATTTTGGTAGGATAATGAAGCTAAAACCTTCAAAATACCGAAAATCGGGAGGTACCGTTCTATGGGGGCTATATGAAGGTGTGGACCGATACCGACAAAACTCTGGGGGAAAGTTTTATACCCCTAAAGAAGACTACGTACCAAATTTCAGCCATTTTGGTAGGATAATGAGCTAAAACCTTAAAAATACCGAAAATCGGGAGGTACCGTTCTTTTGGGGCTATATGAAGGTGTGGACCGATACCGACAAAATTCTGGGTGAAAGTTTTATACGTACCAAATTTTAGCCACATGCCAAATTTCAGCCATATTGGTAGGATAATGAAGCTAAAACCTTAAAAATACCGAAAATCTGGAGGTACCGTTCTATGGGGGCTATATCAAAACGTGGACCGATATATCCCATTTTCAATACCAACCATCCTGCAAGTAATAAAAACTTCTGTACCAAATTTTGACTCTCTATCTTTAAAATTGCGAGCTGTATCTTGATTTCAACAGACTGACAGACGGACGGACGGACAGACGGGCATGGTTAAATCGACATAGAATTTTATGCTGATCAATAATATATATACTTTATAGGGTCTCCGACGAATATTTCGATGTGTTACAAACGGAATGACAAATTTAATTATACCCTCCATATGGTGGAGGGTATAAAAACAGGGTTTCGTAGACGGCCTTAAAACTTCGTAACATATTTCTCTTTCAGATGAAGAAAACAAAAACTGCGAAAACATTGAGTAACAATTTAGTAAAAATTAAGGCTAAGCACACTAAAATCTTGGCTAACATCCAGTTTGAAACTTAGTCATGAATTGCTTATAATTTTTATTGCATGTAGTCCTTACGATTTGTATTGCCCCTTCATTTTTTTGAAAGCTTAAAGATTTTCTCGCGCGGATGTATTCCGTCCATAATATACTCGTGCAAAAAAAAAGGAAAACATTCTAACTTTGCTATTTTTCAATGTAAGATTCGGCAGAAACAATATTGATATGTTCGAATGTATTCGAACGAATGTCCTTTCTAATGAATATGTAAGGAAAAAAACACATTAGCCAACATGGGGCAAAATATAGGAAAAAGTTAAACATTTGTGCATATTTTATTAATTTTTTGTGGTATAGGAATTCACTCTCGGAGTCGAAGTCGTAAAAAAGCTCTTCTGAAGTCGGAGTCGAGCCAAAAATACCTCGACTCCGAAACCCTAGTTCAGGCAACTAAACCCTCAAAATACCAAAAATCGGAAGGTACCGTTATATGGGGCTTATACCAAAACATATATGGACCCTATACCAAACCATGGACCAATATTCACAATTTTTTGTGGAGAAGAGTTGTGACCTCTAAGAACCTCGAATGTCAAATTACAACTAATTTGGTTAAAAAATTTAGCTAAATTTCTCAAAATACAGAAAATCGGGATATACCGCATATTGGGAGCTATACCTGTGTTAATTTTTAGCGGAGAAATGTTGGGACTACTAAGACCGGGGAATTATTCAGGAATTATCGTTATATGGAGGCTATATTAGAACGTGGACCAATAAGACCCATATTTGCACATGGCCTGCCTATGAAAAAATACATTCGGACATGGATAATTCGACTCAAAATTTTATTCTGAGCAAGAATGTATATTAGACCGGGGCGATTTGAACCACGTAATGGACGCGCCGCACTGTGTTGCCGCTTCCATACAAAAGTGGACACAAATAGAAGGAGTTGACCTATGTTGATGAATTTTTGCACAAATATTTATGATGGTATAAGAATGAAAAATTTCAACTTTGATCCATATCGGTTCAGATGTGGATAAAGCCCCCATATATGGTAACATGGGGCGCCTTCGCCACGTTTTTGTTCAAAATGTTCTCATATCGACACCGTTTAAGTTTTTTCAGATATTATTTTTTTGCAAAAATATTAGCATGTCTTGACTATAAGTTTTGATATATAAATGGTTATAATTTTGTTTTTAAAATATTATTTTTGAGAATTTACAAAATGTAAAAAAAAGTGGCGAAGCCTCCCCACCCATGGGGCAGCTTCGCCATCGATACGGAACATTCTCCAACGGACTCTAAAACTACAATTTACCAAATTCTTTTTTAAATATCAACATTATGCGAAAAAGGAACATATTTAATAATCAAAAATGATTCTAAAATTCACAAAAGAACCAGATTCTAGTACTTAATTGAACTAGGTCTTGAATTTAGGTAAAAAATCATAATATTACTAAAACAAGATACGTTTAGGATAATATTTGATTTTAACTTCACATTATAGTTTGGTATATCTATGGCATAAATAATTTAAGTTAAATATGACAAATTTCTAACAATAACCCACCACACCTCTATCATGGCGTAGGCGCCCCAGCCCTTACATATTTCATAATATTAATATATTGACATTTGTAATTGCTTTTTTTCATGCGAATTATTGGGATTTATATTCTTCACTACTTGTCTTCTAACGGTATAAAATATGTTTTTGATATCACAAAAGGTAAAGAAGATATCACAAAACATATCTACCAAAATTATTTTTCCCAATACCCAGAAAACGTAAAAACGCGTGCGTCCGCTATCATACCTATGACACAACTGCCAACTTTAGAGAGATAATAGATCTTCATTAAACTCATAATTTAGACTTTAACGGATTTTTTCTAGCACTTGTAGTTTGCGAGAAAATCGGCGCTGGCGTAGCCGCCCCAGTGGCGAAGGCGCCCCATGTTACCATATATCTTTCCCCCATTTTGTTATAACTCGGTCAATTTTTATCGAATAGCCTTCAACTTTAATATGTGATATTTTCTGAACAAATCTGAACCGATTGTTCTTAAAGTCGGTAATACTACTCATGGGCCTAAAAAAATAACAAGTATTCAAATTGAAGGCTATTCGATCAAGTTATAACAAAAGCGGGGAAAGATATATATGGGGGCAAACACGCTATATACGTCCAATTTTGATGAAATTTGGAATGTGTGACTGAATTCGGTCTAGAAATAAATGTTCCAAATTTCATCGAAATTGGTTCAGATTTCAATATATAGCTCCCATAATTTTCGCCCGATTTGACATATGTGTTGCAACAAGCACGCTATATACGTCCTACTTTGATGAAATTAGGAATATTATCACCAAAATTTTCGGAAATAGTTATTTCATAGTTCGTCTAATTTTCATATGATTATCGCTTTAGATTACCTGGGAAATATCCGAAAAAGTAATCTATATTAAGACAAGTAAAAAGATTTGCAGAGCTAAACTTTTTTTACGAACTTTTTATACTATTAAATATTCTGAAATCAAAAAAATAATTAGTTTCCTTTCTGTTGTGGAAGTGCTGGGAACCCTAAATGTCAAAATGACAGCCAATTTAGATCGAAAATATTGATAAAATTTTCAAAAACCCCAAATTCGACTATGCCATTATAGGGGGACTATTTCAAAAATGGTAGGCCTGAGACAAAACGAGAACCTATGTCCACATTTTTAATTAGGAATTTGTTGACCACTTTACACCCTGAATGCCAAACTATAACTTATTCGATCTGAAAATATAGCTAAAAACGTCAAAGTTCCCGAAATCAACGGTATTTTTGTTTTTTGGCAACGTTGAACACTAAATGCCAAATTGCATCCAATTAAGTTAGAAATTTTAGCTAAAACATCTAAAATACCTGAAATCATGGGCCGATATAGTCCATCTTCGAACTTGAAATGCCTGTAAACAAAAGAGGACTGCAATATTTTAGTGTCTTATCTCAATTTTTCAATGTTCAAAAAAATTCTTCACCTGCGATTGTGGACGAAGAATGTAACCCTTATATAATGGGAACTCCCATTTTTTTTTACTAACATATACGGTCTAAATTTCCTGTAATTTTTAGGTAGGTAGGATTGGATTGTCAGTGGTAAGAAAACTTCCCCGCGAAAAATTGTGGACATTTGTATTTTTGTAACAGAAAAGTAATTATGTAACTTCTGTTCAAAATATTTCATGGTGGAGTGTAAAAAAATTGGCCCGGTCGAACTTAACACCGTTCTTACTTGTTTAGTTTGTTGTTGATATTTTGTTATGTTGAGCTTTTCCTCAGTTTATAAAAGTTTTGGCTCAAAGAGACCTTTGTGTCTATTTTTTTATATTTGCTTTGCTTAAAATATAATTTATGTTTATTTGCTCCATAATAGATTTTTATTTGTGGCCTTTAAAAATGAAATTATTTACAAAGTATATAACACAGAAGTCATGAACTTTATTTGCTTTATCAATTTCTATGGCATATAATATATTAAATTGAATAAAATAAGTTTTTTTATCACTTGCTTTGAAATAGACTACAAGCCATTGTTCATTGTATTGTATCGGACAGGAAAATTGTCTGTTTGGACTAGATAAAATCAATCATATATGAAGTACACGAACGTACATAAACACATACACACATGCGAAAGGGTGTACCGACATTGGTATGATATATGTAAATAACCATAAATTTCGTGTGTGATTATGGTGATAACCCAATCAAAATAAACCATTGGGCTTGTGTGATATACATATATTTATGTACATATGTGTCGTACATATCAAGCATAAAGTGATTTTTGGATCCCGATATCTCAAGATTGGTAGACTTTAGGAAGTAATCATAAAGAATATTCTTCTAAACGATGTTTTTTGAGAAAATAATCCAAAAAAAATTGTAAAACCTTCTGGGTCAAAAATCGATATTTAGGATATACCTCAAAAAACCCTACCCATCCACCAAAATTTACGTGTGTGGAAATTATTGCTATTTTAATGTCAATTTTGACTGCACTACGAGGTTTGGAACTACATACACTCCGTTTCATTCCAATTGCACATTTCAAATTGTTATTTGTTACTTCAGTTTAGTTAACATTGGTCGAATATCTTGGGATATGTTTGTATATCTTGTGTCGTACACTTATGAAGTATCTTTCCACAAAAAGTGTTGCTTCGATAAAGTCCCGTTATATTTTTTATAATTTTCTTTCCAAAAGCCTAAAATTTTTACGGTTTGAAGTGTTTCACAGCACGTTCTTTATTAATTTGAGAACGACTGCAAAAACGCAAAAATTGGTCAAACGATGCCTTTTATACTGGGGAAATAAGACGTTTTGAAGGCAGTGGCCTTTAATTATCTGTAATACTTTAAAAATTTGGACGTTAAAAATTTGGCATATGCTGACAGTTTCTTGTTAGATTTATAAAGAACTATTGAAAAATTAATGATAGAAGAGAGATGGTGCAAAATTAACTTGAACTTCTACTGAAACTTCAAATACCTATGACTCCTATTCCATAATGAGGCCCAATGTTGGCATGTAGATAAGTTTATCGTTAAAATATCAGGTGATTTTTATCGCTTTGGGTTTGAATCAACATACTATTATGAAAAAAAAAACAGATCCTTCCTATACATCGAAAGAAAATAAATTGAATTTCTGATGCAACTATAATGAATGTTATAAGGAAAAGCAAGCAAATAATCATAATTTGTAGGTTTCCGATGGCAAAACCTTTTACTTCTTGCATCTCCGGCAAGAGAAGAACTAAATAAACCATCAATATTGCCGAGTTGATCGCCTCATGGAATTGAAAGGTACAAAAATTTGCTGTAATAAATTTACGAATATTTCCACTTAATGTATGCTCCATAAATTCAAACTATTTTCTTTATGTTTATAGGAAGGATCTGTTTTTATTTATTTATTTTTATACCCTATACCACAATGTGGAAAAGGGTATTATAAGTTTGTTTTGGTAAAAATGCATGTAACGCCGCGAAATATTCGTCGGAGACCCCCAATGTGGTATACCAATCTTCATATCTCGACGAGATAAAGCGATTTTGAGATGTGTGTCCGTCCGTCCGTCTGTCCATTATAAATTGTAAACACGCTCCAGGCCGCAATTATGGACCGATCGTCACGAAATATTGTATGGAGGTCGGGTTCAGATCAGAATAGATCCCTATTCTTATTGGTGATGATCGAGAAATATTAAGCGGGTGATATGGACCAAAAACAAAATTTTTATCCGATTTTGTAGCGGCTCTGTATGTCGCAATTATAGTCCGTTCGCCTCGAAGTTTTAAATAATGTAAGATTATATGACAAAGAAGAAGCTTGCAATTTGAGATGGTGATCGGATGATGTTTAGAGGGTTAAATGGACCACAACTTTTGTGTGAACATTGTGAATAATATACCGGTAATATCTTTATTCCTGGACCACACATTCCGCCCACATAAATAATATTTGGAAGGACAACTCTTGCCCTTTCAACTAATGCCAATTATGTTGATTTATGTGGTCAGATAACAGAGTTACAGCCTAATATATCGAGTGTTTTGCTTGTAATGTAATCAAAAGCATACTAGAGCTCGCAATTATAGATCAATAGTCAAGAAATTTTGCACGAGGTAGGGGTTTAGGTCGAAGAAGATGCCTACAATTTTTGATGATGATCTGATATTATTTAGTGGGTGCAATGGACCATTACTTTTGTATGCTAAATAAAAACATTTTATTTTTGGTCCATATTTGAATCCCTACCGATCTTTCCTCTGATGAAAATTGCAATAATATGTGTGCTTAGTAACGGACCTACTACCTAAGATATAATGAGTTTTGTGAAGAGAACCACATCTTCCTCCCATGCTACAAATTGTCTCTATCATGACAGACAAATTCCCAGTTCTTACAAATTGCGTGGAACCCTATCATATTACCTGTCCAATTGTTCAAAATTTAAAGATGTAGCAGAAATTGCTAAGCAACGCCAATTTTCAAATTTAAGATTATTTCTTAAAATGTACTGTATATAATTGTTCCACAAACATCCTAGTAGGGACAAGGGAGCCTTCTCTCATATCAATGAGAGCACCCCGATTAATATCAGCTCAATGATATGTAGACAGCGGAATTTTATGCAACACCTATTTTTGGCTTCTAATTAAATTCCAGTCGAAATATATCACATATGCAAAAATATGCGAAATGTATAAATTATGCATATGCAAATATTATTTTTGCATATGGAAAATTTCTGTATTTCACATATTTTCGTATGCTACATATATTTCAATAATATCTTCCAAAATGTTTATGTGTACATTTTTCTGTTTGAAATTCACTTCAGACAAGTCAATAAAATAGAGAAATCTGTAACCAGAGCCACAATCTTCAAAATGTCGAAAATGGGGAGCTTTCGTTGTATGGGAGCTATATGAACGCCTAGACCTATACCGACAAATTTCAGATGGAAAGTTTAATACCCCCAATGAAGACTTAATACCAAATTTTAGCCAATTCGGAGGGATATTGACACCATAACCTTCAAAGTACAGAAAATCAGTAGGTTCTGGTTACGGGAGCTATATGAAGACGTGGACATATAATGACAAATTTCAGGTGGAAAGTTTTTTTACCTCCAACGAAGACTGAATACAAAATGTCAGCCATTTCAGTTTGATATTGAGGCCACAACCTTCAAAATACCGGATATCGGGAGGTACGGTTCTATGTGAGCTATATGAAGACCTGGACCTATACCGATAAATTTCTGGTCGAAAATTGTCAAAATATGCAAAAAATTAGGTCCAGACTAAATGTCCGTTCTAAAATTACTTATTGGTGCCACCATGGTACAATTGTTTGCACACCCGCCTTGCACGCTGAAGGTCGGGCGTTCGATTACCGGCCAGCAAACATCAAATTTCCAACGATGGCAAAATACCCCTCAGTAAAGTTGGCGACATTATCTGAGTATTTCAACCATGTACAACTCCTCTACAGGTGGTGTTTTATAACATGCCTTTCGGACTCGGCGATAAACAGTAGGCCCCATACTATTGCTGTAATATGAATCATGGTGCACGCCCTGTCCCTTCTCTGATGTTTGTGGAACAATTATTATATTGTTACTAGCGGACCCAGCGAACTTCGTCTCGCTTTAAGGAATAAAATTTCATACAAAAACTCAATTTTCGATTTTTCCAATTTTCCGACTTTTCCAGAGAGATTTTCCAAAATTTTCTTCCGTAAAGACCTTCTCCTCGAAAATACGAATAACTGACAAAAAATTTTACAGAAATCGGCCTAGCCGTTCTCATTTTATGAATTACTATACATTTTTTACACCATTTTTATATATATAGATTTAAACTTAATGTGATAAGGTTGCAGACTCCAAAATTTTATTTCTTACAATGAGCTTATTTGTCCAAAAGAAACTTTGATTTGCTGAAAGCTAACTCGCAGGTTAGTGGTGTAGGGTATGGTATGGTCGGCCCTGTCCGACTATAGCCTTTGCTTACTTGTTTATTTCAATTCATATTTGCCTAGTCTTTCGACCTTAAGCTGTTACTACATTATAATGTTAATATAACAAAATTAATATAAAATAAAGTAATAAGTAACTAAGTAAGTAATAAGTAAAGTAGTGAAACACTTCAAACCGTACAAATTTTGGGCTTTTGGAAAGAAAACTATAAGAAAATAACGGGACTTTATCGAAGCAACACTTTTTGTGGAAAGATACTTCATAAGTGTACAAACCAATATATACAAACATATCCCAAGATATTCGACTAATGTCAACTAAAATGAAGTTACAAATAAAAATTTAAAATGTGCTATTGAAATGAAACGGAGTGTATTTAGTAGCGATTAATTAACACAATATTATAGCATCACTACAAAGCAGATATCTCTTTTTAGATTATTTTCTATTATGTATAAGTGAATAAAAATGATTGTTATTGTAGAATAGTTTTTTTTTTCTATGCAATCATGTGTGTGAAAGCATTAACTGGTCATGGTTTCTTCAGTATGTCTGGCTTATTATAATCATAGATTAAATTCACTCTACATTGTAACAGACAATAATGAGGATTGAAAATGTTATGTTTTGTGTCTATTTTTTATGCGTATTATATTATTATACCCTACATCACTATGTGGAAAAGGTATTATACGTTTGTTTTGGGAAAAATTCATGAAATATTCGTCGGAGACCCCCAATGTGGTATACCAATCATCATTTCTCGACGAGATAAAGCGATTTTGAGATGTGTGTCCGTCCGTCCGTCTGTCCATTATAAATTGTAATCAAATTCCAGAACGCCATTATGGAAAGATCGTCACGAAATATTGTATGGAGGTCGGGTTCAGACCAGAATAGATCCCTATTTTTATTGGTGATGATCCTGAAATATTTAGCGGTTGAAATGGACCAAAAACATATTATTTCTCCAATTTTGTAGCGCCTCTGTAGGTCGCAATAATAGTCCAATTAACGCGAAATTTTAAATAAGGGTTAAGAGTATATGACAAAGAAGAAGCATGCAATTTGAATGGACCACATTTTTTGTGTGAAAATTGTGAACATTTTTAATATACAGTTTATATATTTAATCCTGAAAGACACATTCCTTCCTCGTGAGTTATATTTGGAAGACGATCTCTTGACCTTTCCATTGATGTCAATGTACGTGTTGATGTACGTGATCAGATAACAGAATTAAAGCCTAATATATCCAGTTTTTTTGTTTGTAGTGTAATCATAAACACTCTATTATAGCTCAATTGGTGGCAATTATAGCTCAATAGTTACGAAATTTTGCACGAGGTAAGAGTTTAGATTTAAGAAAACGTTTATAATTTTGCATGATGATCTGATATTATTTAGCGGGTGACATAGACCATTACATTTGTATTATAAATATACAAATTTTATTTTTGCCCCACATTTTAATTCCTGGAGGGCATATACCGGCAAAGTAGCCTACATATGGAAAAATAACTACAGATCATTCCCCCTGATACAAATTGCATTAAACTGTCCGCTAGATAGTGGACCTACTGCCTAATATATAATGAGTTTTGTGTAGAGAACCACAATTTCCACCCATGATACAAATTGTCTCTATCATGACAGAGAAATTTTCAGCTTAATTGTCCAATTGGATTTTTTATACAAATATTTCAGCATGGGGTCGCCTCGCCTCCTATAAAGGGGATACATACAAAATACGACCAAAGATTTGTTTCATCAAAATAATGGTTGTAGACCCCAAGTATGTTTGGACGAAATTCGTTTCAGACAATTTGGAGTCGATTTAGCCCTGCCCGTTCATCTGTCTCTCTTACTGTCTAGCTGGCTGGTGCGCACAATAACTCTCGAATGGATCAACCGATTCGAACAAAATTTTATACTTCGTAATATTTTGCCCAAACTTAGTTTAAGTTCGAGTATATGCTATATCGGTTTACTCCTTCGGACAACTCCCCCACAAAAGTTCTTCTGAAAATTTGTTTGAACGATAACTGTCGAAGTGAGCAATAGATTTGGTCCAAGCTTTTCGTATATTATTATTCCTTCCAGATATAGATCACGTAAGACTATATCTGTCCACACATTCGGGTACCTCCCACACAGAATTCGAAAAAGTGAAATTTAAGAGTCATCTCAAACAGTTTTGAATTTCTCCCTTGGGGTCACCTCTACGATGGTACAATTGCAATGGCAAGTCCATACTTCCTGAGATTATGGGCGAAAATTGCAAATCCGCAAGATAGCTCTCAAGGGGGTTTTCTGATTGGTCCAAACTTTGCACATTCATTATTTCATCCAGTCATGTATCAGGTTGGAATATGGATTATATCGGTCCCGTACTTCGAGTATTCCCACACAAAATTTGAAAAAAGTGCAGTTTGAGGATTCGTATCGGATCAACGGTACAATTTTTCCGGAGTAAGTCCATACTTCCTGAGATAACGGTCCAAAAGTTCCAAAAACGCCAGCCGGCTCAAAGTAAAATTACAATACCGAAAAATAATTCCCAAATTTTTGAAAAAAAAACCTGAAGTTAGTTCACTTAAATTGATTTGGTATAGCCCCACATTACGATACCTACATATTCCGCGTATTTTAAAGAAAACTCATTATAGAAAATCAATATATTTTTATACGGCTTAATTATTGTGTTTGTTTCTTTTTTTGGTCAGAGGCTGAGGGTATCACCGTTAGCGCAGCTGATTTATACTATCTTCTTCAGTGTGTAATTGAATATGAATAATTTTGGGATTTATAAATTTGTTTGAATTATTTGAATTTATTATTAGTTATTTCTACCGGTATAAAATATATATTTGATATCACAATATATACCCACAAGGTACTATTTTCGAAATACCCTGAAAAGCACAAAACTGCATTATCAAGCATATTTGAGGTACAAGTGCACAATTTTTGGACGATAGATCTTTAATAAGCTCACAATTTCCCCAAATATCAAATATCAGTGATATAGCGAATTGCATTTTATGTATTACTAGCTGAACCCGGTGCGCTTCGCTATCCCGACCAAGACAAAATATAATGGAATGCTGTACTTATATTGAAATTATTCTTTAAAATACTTTAATGCATAAAGCAGATAGCAGATATGAAGGCTTTCTCTACATATTCAGTGCCAGGTATGGAGTTTATGTTATGGTATTTTTGTATGGTGCAGGTAGTAAGACTCCTGCTAAATCCTTTCCTGCTATAACTACACCTAAGTGGGTGACATTTGCAAATGTCATATCGTCACCATAAAGGGGACATTTAAATTACTATTAGGGTAACTCCCACTTGCATTGCAAATTGTTAATCCAATAATAATAATGAGGATAAGGACATGTCTAAGGTAAATATAGGTAACTATTTCCCCTTCGCCCATCCCACCTAAGAAGTCTCTAAGATATATTATATTTAATAATTTTAGGCTTGATTTTCTCCAACTAAAAGTACACGCATACTATAATGATGACTTCTACTGACTTCAAAGACACTTCCTTAAATAATGAATCAGAGATTCAATATTTTATTATTATTCCTCATGTGATATTTTTTAACAAAACGATGACCTGAAATCTGAACGGTTTTCAAAATATTTTTTTCGAAAATTTTTTAGTCCAAATTCTGCACACAATTTACAAATCTCGACCGATTTCAATATAATTAATATATAGTCCCAATTCCTTCACACTTAAAAACTTCATTGAAATTGGACATTCAAAGCGTGTTGGTGCATCAGATTACCTCAAATCGGCCAACATTTTATATGGGAGCTACATCCAAATCTGGACCGATTTCGATATATTTTGTAGGCAAAATTCCGTAACAAATTCCAACATTTATTGCAATCGGGCATATATTGCATGTTTGGTGCGTCGTATAGATCAAAAGACTTATATTCAATAAAATATAGCTTTTTTAAGAACGACTTTTTGCCGTAATGGCGAATTGAAAGAAATAACTACTATTTGTAAAACATACAAAAAATGTATGACATATTTTTAATCTGCATAAAATGCCAATTCGATGTCCCTCAGTCTGCACGTCTGTAGAAAAGTAGACAAAGTTCTCAACATTTTTAATGGAGTTTTTAATGAAAATTATACAGCTCCTAAGACTTTGGACGGGTCTGCATGAGGAACGAAATCTTTTGAAACCTACCAGAAACCGAAGGCTTTCGATAATTGAATAAAAATGTATTTAAATAATTTTAACAATTAGTTAAGTTAATTATAGTAACACGAAATTGTAATTGTATAATCGGGAACATCCGAATGCAAATTGGCAGATGAAGAAGAAGAGTTGATTTTGTTATTGAAGATGATTTTATCGGTCGTTGCTTTAAAATAGACTCCATAGAACAATACCATATTTTCGGTATTTTGAAGGTTCGGAAATTAGATGTATACCACTATGTTGTCGAAAATTGTTGGTATAGGCCCATAGTGTCCGTAAAACAATACCTAAATATTTTCGATATTTTTTAGGTGTTAGGCACATTGTACAATAAAAGCGTGTGCAATTTTTATCTTGGTCTTCGGTCGAGGAACAAACATTTCTTGTCGAAAATGTTCGGCGAAGCTCCACGTTTCGGCATAGCACCCATAGAACGACACAGCTCGAAAGCGGTGTTTTTGGAGTTGAGCATCAATCACTGCGCTGTGGGTATTCTTGATCACCTATATACCATTGATTGCGGTAATTTGGAATTTTCAGACTCGTGGTACCGGAATATGAACACAAACGCATAAAAGATGTTTTGTCGTTACTTACGGTTACAAAATTAACATCGGAATGTATTTGCTTTCCTAAATAATAAAAAAAACAAAAAAAAATTAAACTTAAATATAAACATTTTAAGACAATCATGAAACAAAACAGTTGTAAAGTGGTCGAATTTTTGATCCACGTACGAACGACATTTGAGTTTTATATAATAGAAGTCGCGGCGTTGAAACATGATAGAACATGTAGCAACCACTTAATAAGCATTTGTCGTTAATTACGATCACAAAATTACATACATACATATATTCCCACAACATCCCCGAAGGGACAAGGGAGACTTCTCTCATATCAATGAGTGCACCCCGATTCATATTGACTCAATGATATGGGACCTACTTTTTATCGCCGAGTCCGAATGGCGTGTCTTACGACACCACTTTTAGAGAAGTTTTTCATGGCTGAAATACTCAGGAAATGTCGCCAGCATTACTGAGGGGAATATTGCCACCGTTGTAAATTTGATGTTGCTTGGCCTGGGATTCGAACCGCAGACCTTCTGAGTGCAAGGCGGACGTGCTAACCATTGCACCACGGTGGCCCCACGGTCACAAAATTAACACCGAAATATATTTACTTTCTGAAATGTAGGTATTTTCTTACTAAACCAATAATAATTGCCTCTCTCGAAACCACTAATAATCGTTGACAATTTGTATCTTCATAATTTCCTTTAAATAATTTCTTAATTAAATTGATTGACATAAAATGTCACAGTTTGTGCATATTTGGAAAATTCAGAATTTTTTAATATTCCATTTGTAAAAAATTAAAAAAATTGTTTGACGCTACATGAACGATTTTTGGTACATGGATTGAGGAAAAATTCCCATTCTCAAATCTGTTCGAGATACTAATTTTGGATATTGCGCGCAAATGTTATGGCGGTCACAATTCTGATTATTAGAAAAATCGTATAAAAACGCTAATCATTATATCGAGAAACATAGTTAATTTATGGCTTTCTACATACTATATGTTTACTAAGGTCCCATAACTTTAGTGAAAAAGTTGTAAGCTTTCGCGGAAATTAGGAAATAATCCAAAACAATTGGTAGTTTGCAACTTGTTTTAATAAAATTCAAGCTGTTTATGCATTCGAAAAATATATAAAAATATCGAGCCCTTCCCGGGAAAAAGTGTAAGCGACAAAAAGCAAATTTTACAGGAGACGGTTTTTATTGAATAACTTTTGATCTAACCAAAATTTTTTATTTAATTTTGGTATAGTTCCGTCATTAAATCCTAATCCTAATTGTCCAATTACATTAAAAAGTGGCGGTTACATTAAAAATAATTTATCTGAAAAAAATAATTTTAGTGTAATTCACATCTACAATTTAAAACAAAGCAACTAATGTTTATAGCAAGTATATAGTCGACAAACTACGTGGGGGCCCGGCTACGTCGGTGTTCGATTTCATAAAGCACAAACACATGAAATAAAAAAAATTATATTTTATACATATATAAAAATGCCCAAAAAATTATAATATCTCGTTTTGTTACTTTAGGTTAAGCCGTTAGATTATTTATACGTCTATGCAAAAAAATATTTAAAGCAAAATATAACAACCTCATTTTTATGTGAATAACTTATTTAAAGTGTACAATTTAATTATAAATTAAAAACGAACGAAAAAGGGAAAAGAAAATGACGATGAACATTAACTGGAGGAATATGACCTTAATTCAAGTGTTTAGCATGAAGATAAATTTATTCATATTTTATTTTTTTCACAGAGAATTCATAATTATCTATGTGGTACTTGGTAAGATTTTTTCCACCTGCTGGTACTAATGCTGCTGCTGTTATTCATCACACACCGTTTATCTACCGGTGGAGCAAAAATAAATATACCAACATTCATATTTTGAGGTAGACATATTTTTGCAGTAATTAGAATGTAATTAAAAGATGTTGTTGTTTTTTTTTCATTCGCTAAGGGAGCATCGTACGTTGTGATTCTTTCATCACCTTTCTATGCCAGAAAGTTACGGCAGCAGATGTCATGATAAATATTTAAAAGATAAATAACGTAAACAAATTTCACCAGCACCGACACAGGTGGAGGGAAGTAAAACACATAAATCACATTTGTTAATTTAATTACTTAAATGTGTGCTTATTAATGGCTTTGCATGGCGAATGTCTTCGTTGACTTTTTAATATATTAAAAGTATTTGAAGAAATATATAGTAGAACATATTGAAAAATTATGTTTTTTTTTAATTTTAAGACAATTTTGAAATATTTATGTTCAACGGATCCCATGGTATTATCTTGAATTTTTTATGGTAATACTTGGAAGACACACTTTCGCGACGAAGCAAAACTAAAATCACCGTGCAGCAATGTTCAGGATCTTGTTGTAACAGTATATGTATGATATGTTTGTAAGTTGTTTTCTCCTTAATCTGACACTGGGACTATCTCTAGTTTTAGTAATCTGGCTGTTTCGATGGACTTAACCACAATGCTACTGGAAAACAAGCAAAAAAGCTTTAAGTTCGGCCGGGCTGTACTTTTTATACCCTCCACAATAAAATGTTCTGAACTAAAATGGAATAATTATTTTGTGACCAGTGATACCCCAAAGTACCTTAATAAGGTTAGCAAATGTATCTGAAAGTGTCTTCAATCTGGCAGCACCTTTATATGGGGGCTATATCAAAACATGGACCTATATTGACAACTCTTAGTGGAGAGATGTTGTGACCACTCGGAAACTCAAATGTCAAATTACAGGTAGTTTGGTTAAATATTGTGGTTAACATCCTCAAAATGTCCAAAATCGGAAGGTACCGTTAAATGGGGACTATACCAAAATATGTTAACAATTTTTGATGGAGATGTTTTATGACCACTGGGAACGTCAAATGATATGTTACAGTTACTTCCGCCAAAAATGTAACTAATGTAATTTGACGTTTGGTTTTCCAGTGGTTACAACATATCTCCACTAAAAATTGTCAATATAGGCCCATGTTTTGATAGAGCCCGCATATAATTGTTTTTGATTTTTGAGGATTTTATGGCCTGTTTCACTAAGACGATTCGAATTCTAATTCGTTCGAATTACTAAACAAGTAAAAAAGTATCAGTCGGCTTTGCCGACAGAGATATACCCTCAGCTTGTGTATATTGAAACAATTTTTTTCCAAAAAACGCATGTATTTAGGGAGTTTTAAAAATTTTGGGCGTTTGAACTGACAAAAATGTTGATTAGGATTTAATATCAAAAGTTTTGCGGAGGAGATACTAAAAAGAATGGATCTCCAGCCACTACATATGGTACCATAGGGGTTTTTTAGAACTTCAGGGATGTTTGCTCAAGAAGTATGAACTTGCCCCTGAAACAACTTTTACCATCGCAATTGAGGCAGCAATGCAAGTTGCTTCAACAAAAATCAAAGTGATTCGAAAGCAGGTCTTAAAGTGAACATGTATCCGAAATTTTGAGTGGGAGGTGCAAGATGGCGTGGACAAATATAGTCCATATTTGAACCTGATCTATATCTGGTAGATATATTAGGATGTGTAAAGTATGGACCAATTCGGCCACTCTCTTCAAGAGTTATCGTACGCACAATTTTTCCGAACATTTTTGAACTTTTGTGGGGGGAGGTACCTGAAGGAGTGGACCGATATGGCTTATCTTCGAACTTAACCTATGCTTGGACAAAATATTACTAAGGCCAAACTTTGGACCGAATCGGCAGACCTGTTCGAGAGTTATTTTGCCCTCCAACCTCCTCACACGGTGTCATAGGGGTTTTTTGCAACTTTCAGGCTATTTTCTCAGGAAGTATGGACTTGCCCCTGATGAAACTTATACCGTCGTATGGAGGGCAGTGAATACAAGTTGCTAAAGCAAAAATCAAAGCGATTCGAGAGATGTTCCTAAACTGAACTTTTCCAAAATTTTGTGTGGGAGGTACCCGACGGAGTGGAACGATTGAGTCCATATTAAAACCTGATCTAAGTCTGGTACACGCTCCACGATGGGCAAAGTATGGACCAAATCGGTTACACCCTTCAAGAGTTATCGTGCGTACAAATTTTCCGAACATTTTCGAACTTTTGTGGGGGAGGTACCGGAAGGAGTGGACCGATATAGCTCATCTTCGAACTTAAACTAAGTTTGGACAAAATATTACGAAAGCCAAAATTTGAACCGAATCGGTTCATCCCTTCGAGAGTTATCGTGCGCTCCAGCCAGCCAGACAGACAGACAGACGGACGGACATTGCTCAATCGACTCCAAATTGTCTGAAACACATTTCGTCCAAACATACTTGGGGTCTAAAACCATTATTTCGATGAGGCACATTTTGCCCGTATGAAAGTGTATATACCCTTCATAGCCTAAAGGCTGAGGGATTAAAAAATCCACTATTGTTGTAAACAAATTTTGTTTCATTGAAAACAAAAATAAATGAAATATTTTTCAAAAAACTGAAGTTTGGTAGTATTTCGAATTAGAATCGCTTGGTGAAACAGGCCATAAAATCCTAAAAACCAAAAACAATTATGTGGGGGCTCTACCAAAACATGGGCCTATATTGACAATTTTTAGTGGAGATATGTTGTAACCACTGGAAAACCAAATGTCAAATTAATGGTAGTTAGGTTAAATATTGTAGCTAAAATTATCAAATTACCGGAAATAGGAAGGTGTTGTTTTATGGTGGCTATACCAAAACATGGACCTATGGTAATAATTTTGTGGTGGAGATGTTTTGTGAACACTGGGAACCTCAAATTTTAATTTACAGATAGTTCGGTCAAAAATTTAGCTAAAATCATCAAAATACCGAAAACCGGAAGGTACCTTTATATGGAGGCTAAGCCAAAACCTGGATCTGTATTGTGGTGTAGAACTGTTGTGACCGCTAGGAACCCCAAATCGAAATTACAGCTAATTCTGTATACACTTTTAGCTACAATCTTCAAAATACCAAAAATCGGCAGGTACCATTACACTGTGGTCGAACTTGGGTGGGAAGATCGGCCAAAAATACTTCCTGAGCAGATATCACTACGAAAATTTCAGTAAAGGCTAGTTTAGCAACACAAATAAAAAGAAACAAACAAAAAACCAACACAGGTCCAACTTTAGGCATGGCCCCCATAGAACGGTACCCCCTGATTTCTGGCATTTTGGGGATCTTGATTACATCTTTCAATGAAATTGGCTACACTTTGGCTATCGGTATTCCCTAGTGTTGGAAAACCTTCTTGCAAAAATTTGTTGAATTGGGTCCACGTTTTGATAGGTTCCACATTTAATGGTACCGCCCGATTTTCGGAATTTTGAAGGTTTTATATAAGTTATTAATTCGAAATGGCCGAAATTACACTTATTTTTTTCTGGAGGTAGCTTACCCCCTGAAAATTGTCGATTAATATAGGGTTCTAGCCGTAATAATAAATTTTACATTGAGGAACACATTTTGACGTATGCTTCATATAACTAAACCGCACAATGTGTCTTCTATATATTTAAAAAGCTAAAATATATCACATGCACATTTGAAAAAATGAAAAAACACTCTGAAAGGTGCCCTCAGTATTTTGGGTACCATTTCCTAAGTCACAGAAAGACGCAGCTGATGGTTTGAAAATATAATCTTTAGACTCCTACTGATCTTTTAAAAAAATAAATTCGTTGTGGGGGGGGGGGGGGTGAAAGAGGGGGAACATAACTAAAATTTTACATTAAATTTAACTATTTTGAAGAAATGACATTACTAAAGTCCTTTCGCCACCACTCGTATTCAATAATGAATCCCAAAAATTAACAAACAAAAAACTGAATAAAAATTAAGTTAGTACATTGTTTTTCAATATTGGAATTAAAGTTGTTCATTTAGATTGATATTAATATTTTACTTTCACCTAACTTTTGCACTAAATTCACCTCGAAATCCAACCTGTTACAATTTTTCTCTTGCTTCTATTCTCAAGGAGTATAGTAAGAAGTAATCCATAACAAATGTATTTTAAAACAAGTAAGAAAAGTCTATAGTAGGACGGAGCCGACCATGGAATACCTTATACCACTGTCCCTGGACAATCGCTCTCCACGGAACTTCTTTTCAATGATTGTGAAAATTTAATTATCAAATATCAGAGATGTAATGTATAATACTTATGACCAAGACCAAAAAGTTATCTAGCATGACAAAGACATTTTTGTAGCAGGAAAGGAAAATTTAATTCACACATACTAACATGTAATGAAACCCACTTATGTAGTACTACTACTTCCGTTGTTTAACCGCTACGATATTGAAATTTTTACCAATTTCACACAAAAGTTTCAGTTCATTTAACCCGTTAAGTATTATCTGATCTTCACGTTGGTTTGTACGCTTCTTCTTCATCATAAACTCAAATTTTGTTTAAAATTTTGCGGGTCATTATTTTGACTTACAGAGCCGCTACAAATTTTGTTTTTGGTCCATTTCATCCCCTGAACATTTCACGATCATCACCAAAAACTAATCATTTCTATTCTGGCCCGAACCCAATCTCCTTAAAATATTTGTTACAATCGGTCCATAATTGCGGCCTTATGTTTGTTTACATTTTTTAACGGACGGACACACATCGCTAAATCGCTTTATCTCGTCGAGATATGAATTTTGGCATACCAAATAAGGGGTCTAGGACGAACATTTCGTGGTGTTACATAAACTTTTGGAGAGACAATATGTTGCATGGGATAAAAATGTGGTTCCCTACACAGAACCCATTATATATTAGGCAGTAGGCTCGTTATCTAGCAAACACTTTATTGCAATTCTCATCAGAGGAAAGGTCAGTAGTTTTTTCCATATGTAGGCTACTTTGCGAAATATATATGTCCTTAAGGAATTAAAATATCGACCAAAAATAAAATTTTTATATTTTTCATACAAAAGTAATGGTCCATTTCACTCGCTAAAGAATATCAGATCATCATTCAAAATTGTATGCATCTTTTTCGACCTATACTCTTACCCGGTGCAAAATTTCGTGACTATTGGTGTATAATTGCGACTTCTATCGAGTTTATTATTACACTACAAACAAATAACGGGATATATTAGGCTGTAACTCTGTTACCTGATCATGCACACCAACATAATTGGCATCAATTGAAAGGTCAAGCGTTCCACTTTCAAGTATATCTCACTTGTCCGGAATGTCACTTCGAGGAATTAAGATAAAAGCTGTATATTAAAAATTTTCACAATTTTCACACAAAAGTTTTGGTCCATTTATCCCTCTAAATATTATCCGATCGCCATCTCAAATTTCAAGCTTCTCCTTTGTGATATACTCTTACCTTATTCAAAATTACGCGTTGATCGGACTATTATTGTGACCTACCGAGCCGCTAAAAAATTGTTTTTGGTCCATTTCACCCGCTAAATATTTCACAATCATCACCAATAAGAATAGGGATCTATTCTGATCTGACGATCGGTCCATAATTTCGGTCTGGAGCGTGTTTACAATTTATTATGGACAGACGGACGGACGGACGGAGACACATCTCAAAATCGCTTTATCTCGTTGAGATATGAAGAATGGTATACCACATTAAGGGTCTCCGACGAATATTTCGCGGTGTTGCATGATTTTTTACCAAAACAAACTTATAATACCCTTTTTCATATTGTGGTATAGGGTATAAAAATTTAATATGTTAGGATTAGCTATGAACACATTTGGTACCAAGAATTAGACTTTCATTTCATTAATGTTGGCCAATGGCACCACTGTGCATTATATTGGAGCTACCAAAACGTGGACCGCATTTTTGAACGTGACCTGCCTATGCTAAAACGCTACTCGCGTGGAATAATATAGCGTTGTAGCTTAATTATTGCAACAAATTATTGGCTATATTAGCTCAGAATTTTATTCTGATCAAAAATATATGGCGAAATACAAAAATTTTTACAATCGATGAATCCGAGTTTCACCCATTCAGAATTCGCGAACTGTTAAGCCCCGGTCCACACTAGAGTGATTTCATTGAAAAAATTGTATGAAATTATGCGTCTCTAGATCGACCTCCATAGTAACGTAAAATCATAAAATTGCTGTAGTGGGGAATTCGATTTAAGAACACCTAATTTCATGAAATTTTTTAATGAAAATCACGCTAGTGTGGACCGGGACTAACATATTCTATATAGTATGATTGAAATTCTTTAAAATGAAGTGTTTTAGGAGGGATCCCATAATGTCGACCATTGAAATTCATTTTCGTGGAAGCTGTGTTGGCTTCAATGTAGAAATGGGTAAAAATGGGTTGAAGCCAACAAGTTTTTTTATGTTCACTTCCGATTTATGGCTTAACCTTACATTTCATAGACATATGACCAAAAAAAGAATGACAGAATACTCTATGGGCAACATGATACTAGTGTATCATTTTTCGATATATCCACTGCATCCACCTAAAATTGGTAATATTCAAAACTCATAATAGATTTATAGAACTCGTGATTCTACGTCGTTTAATGCTTATCTCATGAATGTGCTCCTTACAGCATCCTAGTAATTGGAGTCTACATGCCAATATTTGATGCATGAATTTTTTTTTAAAAACCCTATTTTTTGTGTTTAAAATTTACAAGTGCCATTTTCATTTCCTTTAGTTAGTTAATTTAGTTTTTTACGCGACGGATCTAATGAGTCCTTCCGAGATCGAATCCATCCACTAAAACCGCGGATATAGATACCTTGGAAATACGAAAATCGTCAAAAATTTATTTTGACAATTCGGCGTATTAAACCGCGATTTTCTTTAAAAATTTTTACACAAATGGAATCCTATATACGCGATTATGATATTTGCGAACACGCGTGTCATGAATTACAGAAATTCACGAGTAATATGGGTTTTTTATCAAAAATAGAATGTGGAGGCACATCCGCGGTCCTTGAAGAATCTATTTGAAATATGTGTGTGTGAATGTGTGTCTATTTGAATGTGTGTATATGTGTGTGTATAGACGTATTTTTTATGGGCGCTACTGAAGCCGGATGCGCAACAAAATCGTATGCAAATTGCGCGATTTTTACCCACTTAAAGGTTTTTTTGCATTGTGTGAGTGAAACAGCGGAATATGCATAAATATTGAAAGAGATTGATTCGCTGTATCCAAAAACGGATGCGCATCAACTGATTTTAACTAATTCGCGAATAATAGGCTTTTTAATTTCCACATTTTTTGAATTTCGAATTTCCAAAACTATCTCAATCTCAATCTTGATTCCAAATCTCAAGTTGTAAAAATTAGTACCATTTAGAAATTTCGTACGCATAAGTAAGCATTTCTAAAACTGCGTCCATATATCAATCCTAAACTCAAACAATAATCTTAATCGCAAATTTCAGGTTTCCACCTCTATCATTTCACCCAAACCGAAATTGTTCCAAATTTAGTACCATGTAGAACTTTTCGCACACATAAGTACGAATTTCCACAGCTACCTCCATATCTTAATCCGACAGTAATCTTAAATCCAAATTTCAGGTTACCACCTCCACCTTTCACCCAAAACCAAATTGTATCAAATTTAGTACCATGTACTACTATTCGTACACATATGTACGAACTTCCAAAAACATTTCCTTATATCAACACCACTTCCTTACCTTGATTTCCATACCAAATTTCAAAATTCTAGCTATATCCGTTCAAAATCTAGAGTTCGTATCAAATTTAGTAACTTTTCGTGCACCTAAATGTCGAATTTCTTTCTAAAACCCTCATTTCAAAATTTAGCTCTTCCCGTTTGCCTATGACATACGATGACGTACCTTAT
>NW_027411866.1:138289596-138637096 GCF_047663935.1 Musca autumnalis | reverse complement strand
ATATATCTCATCTTCGAACTTAAACTAAGTTTGGACAAAATATTACGAAAGCCAAAATTTGAACCGAATCGGTTCATCCGTTCGAGAGTTATCGTGCGCACCAGCCAGCCAGACAGACAGACGGACAGACAGACAGACAGACGGACGGACATTGCTAAATCAACTCCAAATTGTCTGAAACACATTTCGTCCAAACATACATGGGGTCTAAAACCATTATTTCGATGAGGCACATTTTGCCCGTATGAAAGTGTATAACCCTTTCTAGCCTAAAGGCTGAGGGTATAAAAATAAAGGTAAATTATTACGAGTATAGGTAAAGTTGTCATGCCTTTAAAACTAAATCATACTATAACAATTTTCCATTTTCTCCATAACTACCCAAAAAGAACTCTACAACCCAAATAATACACAATTACTCAACATCCATGGATCGGTGATCCTAAACCATCATATTATTTTAAAATCCATAAATCGTTATGCAGATGCCACTGTTCCAAAGTAAAGAAGTTGAGATTTGCGCTGAAATAATAAACACCATAAATTATGCAAAAAGTAAGGCAATATAAGAAATGGAACAGAGAAGGAAAAGAAAGAAGAAAAGATGTTAAAAAAACTTACAACAACTTTGAAGCAATAAGAAAAAGTATCATAGAATTTATGGCAAGACATATTGAAGAAACATAATGAAAAAGGTGGCTTCGATTATTCGATACACACCAATTCTTTACGGGTAGACTATGTAATATCCTGTACCACTACGTGTATAAGTTTTCAACGTAAAAATTTCTTTTAGGGAGATTAAATGACTTAAGTTGAACTGAACCAAAATAATTAAATACACTGTGACACAAAATGGAACTCAAACTCTAGAGGGTGGAAAATTTCTTTTGGAGATGAAAGCCCTTGATGAGTATACTAAGAACCCAAAAGGAAATTTTGACCATAGGTCTAGTTTCTGAGATATCGAGCGATGAAGTTTTTGATTTTTTTCTATAATACATGGGAAAATTGTTCCATATCTCTGTTTGGCGTTGTTGTAGCTTCGTTTTGAGGTGACATCTTTATACCCTCAGCATTTATGCTAACGAGGGTATATACACTTTCATACGGGCAAAATGTGCCTCATCGAAATAATGGTTTTAGACCCCAAGTATGTTTGGACGAAATGTGTTTCAGACAATTTGGAGTCGATTGAGCAATGTCCGTCCGTCTGTCCGTCTGTTTGTCTGGCTGGCTGGTGCGCACAATAACTCTCGATCGGATCAACCAATTCGGTCCAAAATTAAGCTTTCGCAATATTTTGTCCAAACTTATTTTAAGTTCGAAGATGGGTTATATAGGTCCACTCCTTCCGGTACCTCCCCCACAAGAGTTCGGAAATGTTCGGAAAATTTGAGCGCACGATAACTCTTAAAGGAAGTAACCGATTTGGTTCATACTTTGCACATCGTGAAACTTCTACTAAACTTATATGAGGTTCCAAAATGGACTCAACCAGTCCACTCCTTCGGGTACCTCCCACACAAAATTTCGGATAAGTTCAGATTAGGACCTGCTCGCGAATCGCTTTGATTTTTGTTGCAACAACTTGTATCTATTGCCCACCATACGACGGTACAAGTTTCATCAGGGGCAAGTCCATACTTCCTAAGAAAATAGCCTGAAAGATGCAAAAAGCCCTTATAACGCCGTATGTAGTGGATGGAGCGCAAGATAACTCTCGAACGGATCTGCCGATTCGGTCCAAAATTTGGCCTTCGTAATATTTTGTCGAAACATAGTTTAAATTCGAAGATAAGCCATATCGGTCCACGCCTTCAGGTACCTCCCCCACAAAAGTTCAAAAATGTTCGAAAAAATTGTGCGCACGATAACTTTTGATGGGAGTGACCGATTTGGTCCATACATTACACATCCTAATATATCTACCAGATATTGATCAGGTTCGAATATGGACTATATTTGCCCACTCCTTCGGGTACCTCCCACACAAAATTTTGGATAAATTCACTTTAAGACCTGCTCCCGAATCACTTTGATTTTTGTTGAAACATCTTGCATTTTCTGCCTCAATTACGACAGTAAAAGCTTTTTCAGTGGCAAGTCCATACTTCTTGAGAAAACAGCCCGAAAGTTGAAAAAAACCCCTATGGCACGATATGTAGGGCTGGAGAGCTCGAACCGAATACTGCGTTCGACCACACTTTGGATATTATAATATTTCTTCGAATATTAGATGAAATTCGAAGGTGGTGCTAATAAGCCCACTCCTTCCGGTACCTCTCCCACAATAGTTCGAAAATATCCGCTAAATGGGTACGCGCGATTTCTCATAGACATAGCAACCGATTTGGTCCAAACTTTGGATCTCTAAATATTGTCGAAACTTAGTTTATGTTCAAATTCGGGCCCTATCTGTCCAATCCTTGTGGTACCACCCACACAAATATTCAACATTTTTGTGTGGTTAAGGGTCTGTTCGAGGATCCTTTGGACATTTTTAGCGAAGGGTTTCCTAGTGGCCCTGTTTACAGCGATATTATGTTTTTCGTAGGCTAGTGTGATAAAAAAGCCCTATCTATCGTTATCTCCGCAAATTTTTGAGCTTTAATTCAACCCATACTTTTGCCGGTTCATACCCTAAAAATAAATTTTTTTGGGAAAAAAATATTTCAATCCACACCGGCTGAGGGTATATCTCTGTCGGCAAAGCCGACTGATACTCTTTTACTTGTTTTGTAGAACATTTCATTCTTCTAACTCAATGCCTTTCATGTCCTTTTAGTCCTTTATTTCTTGAACCATAGTGAAAGTACCACAAGATGAGATTTATCAGCATCTAAGTGTTCTACAAAAATTTTGCTCAGACGATTTTAGGTAAGGTCCTCTTTGACATTTATTCCGACTGGGTTCAGAATTAAACTATGTTTTGTTTTTCTGTATATTCATTATTGGTTATGGTTTATGGTCGTTATAGATATGTAGACATAACAAATGTTTATTGCTTATGTAGACATCTGGTGTGCTTCTGAAATATTTACCACAAATAGTGCTTGTAATAATGAACCTGCAACAGGGTGCCTCCTCATTACACCAGTCTTCATGAGGAGACGAAGGTTTTACCTTCTTGTGTGTTATCGCAGTGAACATTCCTGTCACGATTTAATGGACAGACTTCCCTACCCAGGCACGTCAGGAAAGATCTTCATGATCTAGAGCTCTGATGGCCAAGCATAGCAGCGAAGTTGTTGATTACGAAATTAGCAACAGAGAACAAAACCACCACCATTCATTTTACACACAAGCAAGCTACGTTAGTGCATGTAACACAAATGCCAATGAGCGCGTGCATAGGAATTTTTATTTCTTTTCTCTGCTGGCCAGTGGCCACCAATGATACAGAGAGAGGTCCAATGGTATAAAAGAGTACCTCTAGGCCAACGAGCCAATCAGACAGGCTTGGATAGCATTCACACTGACATGGTTGCGCAGGTAGTACCGAGATACAGTGTGAACGCCGTACTTGGGGACAACTTGGAGTAGCTGCGTGCTAACTAGAGACTTGCTGTGTGCTTAGTAATTAAAGTCGGTTCTGAATAAGTGTAATAAAGTAAATAAAGCATTGTAGAAACGTAATCTAAAACGAACCCTGTTTTATTTGGTACAAATCGTATCGGGGAATAAAACAACGTCTACACGGACATTAGTTATATCTAATTCCGTAACAATTGGTGTCAGGAAGTGAGATTACGATCATCCTACAATGAAGTTTAAGGATCTACGAGTGGAAGACTTGAAGAAGGAGCTAAGTAAGTTGGAGTTGTGTTCTACTGGCAACAAGGCCGAAATACGCTTGTTGGAAGAGTTCGAGCGCCGTGGAATGAACATCGATGAATATGAGTTCGACGGTAAGGAGGAAGTCGAGTTATCGGCAAAGGGCGAATCCAGCGTTGAGGAAGTTTCGTCGGTAGCTGCCAGGGGTGACGATTTGAAATCAATGCTGGCTATGATGATGCTGGAAATGAAATCTGACAACAGTAAGATGTTAGAAGAGATGTCTAGAAAGAATGAAGAAACTTCCAGACTTGTGATGGAAATGAAAGCGGAAAATTGTAGAATGGTTGAAGAAAATTCCAGTAAAATGATGGAGAAATTAGATGCTAAAATGGAAGAAAATTCCAGAAAGAGTGAAGAATATTCCAGAAAATTGGAGGAAAGATTCGCCAAATTCGACGACAAATTAGAGGAAAATTTAGAAGAGAACTCTAGAAAAATCACCGAAAACTTAATGGCAGAGAATTCTAGGATGTTTGAAGAAAATTCAAGAAACTTAAAAGAGGAGTTGGAAGAGAATTCTAGAAAAATTAACGAGAAACTCGAGAATATCACGATAGTGATTGAAAAGAGAGTAGAAAACGTGGAGGTACAAATTAAAGAGTTGGATAAAACGATTTTGTCTGTTGACGAGAAATTTCTGACTCAAGATGAGAAGATTCTGGGCATAGAAAAGAAAATGTCGGAACTGGAAATTAAAGGCGGTCCAGTGAGAGCTATTCATAACACGTTAAAAATCAAGCCTCCAGTGTTCGACGGCTCTACCTCTTTAAATGTGTTCAAATTACAGTTCGAGACATTGGCTGCTAGAGATTCTTGGAACGACAACGACAAGGCGGTATCACTCCTTATGGCATTGAAGGGTGATGCTGCTGACATATTACAGAGTATTCCCGCCGCTTCTAGGAACAACTATGGAGATATAATGGCTGCTCTTGAAGGTAAGTACGGTAGTGAACACAAGCAAGAGATCTACCGAATGGAACTGAGGGGAAGAGTCCAGAAGCTAAATGAGACCTTACAAGACTTTGCGGCTGATATAGAGCGGTTGGCGCAGTTGGCATATCCAGGAGAGACACACCCATTGGTGGACCGCATAAAGATTGAGACATTTGCAAGTGGTATTCGTGATCCAGAGATAAAATTTGCGACGTATGCGGCACCGATAGGAACATTTGCAGAAACCGTGTCATTTGCCCTGGCCCAAGAAACCGCGAGGATGCTGGTGAAACCTAAAGCTTACAACGTGGGGAGGCTGCAAGTTGAGGACAACAATTCCCAGACCGTTGTCGATCCACTAAAGGATGCACTAATGCGTGTGAAACGAGGGGCTGGTAAAACGAGAAAGACTTGCTACAACTGTCGTAAAGCTGGACACATTGCACGAGAATGCAAATTGCAACGACCAAGGTCCAGATCCGCCTCACCGCCTTTGAAAAGCGACGACCAACCGGTGGCCAAGAATCTGGAAAGAGAGACATCAGGTGAATCAAATAAAGTGAATTGCGTAAATCACGAGGCGCCGCTGGCAGAGGATGAAAACGATGGTCCCACTATCTCTATAGCCATAGTCCAGCAGGAGAATCACAACTTGACGGTTAAATGATTCGTCAATGGTGTATTTCGTACCTTGACATTGGACACCGGTGCAACAAAGTCCATTATTAGATCGGATTTGGTAAAAGGGAAGGTATTGCCGTTAAATGGAGTCAAATTGCGGACGGCCACAGGCGAGACTACAACGGTTCATGGAAAGGCCTACCAAAGGCTGAGCATGGGTAGAAAATCTGTAAATTTCGATTTTATAGTGGCCGATATTGTGGACGAAGTTATACTTGGTGTAGACTTCATGATTGCCTTCGATATTAACCTGGACATAAAGCACCGTGTGATGACTTGGTCCAATGTGGAAATACCGATAAGTGTGGGCTACAACGAGAAAAGCAAACATCGCCCAAAGGCAGAATCCGGCGAGATCGCTGTTGATGTCCGTACGCTGAAGTTGGAAGCCGCCGACAATTGGCCCGTAGGAAAGCGGAAAAATCCAGCAACGAGGACGAGAAAGCGAAGATGTGCGTCGAGGAAAGGTCCATCGAAAAGCGGCCGTTCAACAAGGAAGGACAAGTCCGATGACGACCAGGTGGCACTTAGGAGGGTGACCGAGAAAGAAGATATAACGTCACGATACCTGGAGAGAAAAGAGCGAAAGTCCAAAGCTAATGGCGTAGAGGGTACATCTAAATCAGTTGCTACCACTACGGAACGAGAACTGCGTCCAGTCAAGAGGAGCAGGCTTAAGCGGGAGGCAGTGTTACCAATGCCCATACCACCGAGAGGGAACTGTGCCTATTCGGGACGAACAGGCTTAAGCGGGAGACAATGTTACGAATGTAACTGATAGGTTTAAGTTAGTTTAGTTTAATTTCCGTAAATTTAAAAATTTGAATTGTAACGTAAAGTTTTTATTACGCAGTTACTTTATTTAAGCAACAACAACTACCATGTAGAACTCTCTTCATTATTCTAGATGTTACTTTACCTTTCATTAATGTGCTTTTATTTTGTTTTGTCATAATCATGTAATTATCGTTTAGTTTGTTACATCTTTATTTCTTGCATTTGTTTGTTGTTGTAATTACGTCATTACTGTGTTTGTCCACTGTATTGCTCTTTCCCATGTATGTGAGTCTGGTTGTTCGCTTAGTGCGAATGTGCGTCAATGTGTTCGTTGTACAGATTCGAGGTGTTGCCATATGTTCTAGATATTTCTCGAACAGGGAGACTTTGGGATATAAATACAGGGGAACTGCCAATGACGAGTGAGTTGTGTTTTAAGCGTTGAACTGAACAGATCGGTAAAAGAGTAGCTGCGTGCTAACTAGAGACTTGCTGTGTGCTTAGTAATTAAAGTCGGTTCTGAATAAGTGTAATAAAGTAAATAAAGCATTGTAGAAACGTAATCTAAAACGAACTCTGTTTTATTTGGTACAAATCGTATCGGGGAATAAAACAACGTCTACACGGACATTAGTTATATCTAATTCCGTAACAATATGTTTAGCTGCCCAGCTAACCCCACTCATCTGTCTCCTGATTCTTTATGGACGCAAACAGTCCAGGCTGTTCTTGAGTCTGGATACAGAAAAAACAGAAGCTGATAATTGAAATAATACACGAACAACAACCAAAAATTTTCAACGTAGTTCCATGTTTTCGTATAGCCCCCATATAAAGGTTCTTCCCGATTTTAGGAATTTTTAACGAGCTAAATTATTTTGGGTATTTTGAGGATTTTTGAGAAATTTGCAGAAATTTGGCTTTAAGGATTTCACTACGAATCAAAACATTTCTCCACAAGAAACTGTGGACACAGCTTCACAATTTGGAATGGCTCCATATAATGCCCGCCCAACTTCAGATATTTTGAAGTTATTATCTACTTTTTCCAGTAGCTACGATTTGGGATCCCATGGGTCAAAAACCGTCTTCATCCTAAATTGGCTATGATTGGACAATAAGATTCCCAGGGTCTCCAGAGCTACTTGTTTGTGTGTCAATATTTTCAGTCTAAATTTGGGGTTCCCAGTGATTCATAAACGGCTGCAACCAAAATTGTGAACATACGCCCAGGTATAACGTACCTTTTGATTTGGAGTATTGTGAAGTTTTATTACTGGGGTTTTCAAGGTCAAAAAACTTCTCAACATATCGTCGGTGTCATGCTTAAGTGTTCCATACGCCATTTGCCTGATTCGAGAAAAACTCAAGTTAATGTTTAAGGCCATATAGGATAAAAATGGTGCAATAATCCAATACTTTAAGAGCTCAGTTATACGTAACTAAACTCATAGAATATATCAGTATTTTATTTTTTATCTGTGATAGTCTAGAAGTTATGGTCAATTTGTTCCATGGAATCTTTTTTTCATGTTTTTGGCCGTTTGTGTCACATGGAACACATTTTGTCACATTTCAACCAAAACACTTTTTTATCAATCGTGTTCCACCTCCCTTATATGAAGTGCTACTGTGGAGTTTAAAAATCAGGACTTTAAATGAAACATTTATTTTTCTCATATAAACACAATAAGGACCATAATTAAAGGTTTCCTTAAGACTTATTTATTTTTTGTGGTAAAAATTTCGATCGGACAAAACGGATTGATATTTTGCATTTCTAAGGTAACATAAAACATTTAAACGCGATTTTCTTATAATACCATTTTTGTAGTCGGTTAGCTTCAAGCTGAATGGACGTTTTTGAGTATATTTTTGTGGACTTACATCAAAATTTTGTCTTTAAACAAGGGATTTTTTGTTTAAACGATTTATAAATTTTCGTTTTCATATAACAATATAATAATCAAAAATATTTGAATTTAGCAACTGTTATTCTTCAGTTTTTAAACCAAGTCCTTTATAAAAATTTGTTCTATACGCCACACTTTTCCGTAACTTGGCAAAAATGGGCAATTTTTTGTTCCAAACGCCATCATTTTTGGTGCGGAACAATTCGTTTTTGTTTCTTTTTGTTCCATACGCCAAACGACATGGATATGGAACTAAAAAGTTCAAAGTTCTTTTGTTCCATACGCCAGGCTTTATGGATATGGAACAAAACGACAAGATTTTTTGGGTCACAAAGCGGATATGGAACATACTGGCATCTGAATATCTCAGAAACCATAAGAGATAGAGAAAAACCGACCAAAAAATCCGAAAGAGCATTGTTCAAAACCTTGTAAGGTACCTTTATCTCAAAATGTCAAAAATGGCGTATGGAACACTTAATCATGACACCGACGATATAACCACACCGCCCGATTTCAGATATTTTGAAGTCTGTGTACAATTTCCAAATTTGCCGTAATTGGTAATTAGGATTTATAGCGGCCAGAAAACTTCTATTTATTTCATATTACTTAATTATATTTTATGGTGGAGGGTATAAAAAATTAACTTAGCATCTATGGTTCTCAATTTTTCCCCACAAAATGAACGTTTTGTTACGTTTTGCAATAGTCCAATCTTAGGTATTTTGACCAAATTAGTTATTATTTATACTTATTATTCCCAGTCAAAAATGTTCTTCAACTAAAATTATGGATTTCAATCTTAGTTGGGAATATTTTATGGTAAAGGGTATAAAAAGTTCGGCCCAGTCGAACTCAATATGCTAAGAAAGCACTTTAATCCCCAAAAGGAAATTTGTATTTTTATACCCTCCACCATAATATGGAGGGTATAATTAAATTTGTCATTCCGATTGTAACACATCGAAATATTCATCGGAGACCCTATGAAGTATATATTCTTGATCAGGGTAAAATTCTAAGTCGATATAGCCATGTCCGTCTGTCCGTCTGTTAAAATGAAGATAAAGCTCGCAATTTTTAAGATAGAGCTTTGTAAATTGGTACAGAGTTTTCTATTAATTACTCCTAGGATGTTTGGTATTGCAAATGGGCTATATTGGTCCACGTTTTTATATAGCCCCCATAGAACCGTACCACCCGATTTTCGGTGTTTTGAAGGTTTTAGCCTCATTATAACACCAAATGGCTGACATTTGGTACTTAGTCTTCCAGAAATTTACCGGTATAGGTCCACGCCTTCATGTAGCTCCCATTGAACGGTACCTCCCGATTTTCGGTATTTTGAAGGTTATGGCCTCAATAATACACCGAAATGGCTGAAATTTGGTATTTGGTCTTCATATGGGGTATTTAAAGTTCCATATTATATTTGTCGGTATAGGCCTACGCCTTCATATAGCCTCCATAGAACGTACCTCCCGATTTTCGGTGTTTTGTAGGTTGTGGCCACAATATTCCTCTGAAATGGCTGATATTTGGTATGAAGTCTTCGTTGGGGGTAAACAACTTTCCCCCAGAAACTTGTCGGTGGTACGCCTTAGTATATTCCCCATAGAACGGTTCTTTCCTATTTCCGGTATTTTGAAGGTTGTGGCCTCAATATTCTACCGAAATGGCTGAAATTTGGTATTTGGTCTTAATTTGGGGTACTAAACGTTTCAAATGAAATCTGTTAGTATAGGTATAGTATAGGTCCACGTTTTTTTAAGGTTTTTAGCCTCATTATCACATCGAAATGGCTAAAATTTGTCCCTTAGTCTTCGTTTTTGGGTATCAAACTTTCTCCCAGATATTTGTCGGTATAGGTCCACGACTTAGTATAACCCCCATAGAACGGTACCTGCCTATTTCCGGTATTTTGAAGGTTGTGGCCTCAATTTGGTAGTTGGTCTTCATATGAAATCTGTTGGTAAAAGTACACGCCTTCATATAGCCCCCATAGAACGGTACCACCCGATTTTCGGTATTATGAAGGTTTAAGCCTCATTATCACAACGAAATGGCTAAAATTTGGTACTTAGTCTTTGTTGGGAGTATTAAACTTTCTCCCAGAAAGTTGTTGGTATAGGTCCACGCCTTTATATAGCCCCATAGAACGGTACCTCCAGATTCGGTTGTGGCCACAGAAACCATCAAAAAGTTTTAGCCTCATTATCACAACGAAATGGCTGAAATTTTGTACTTTGTCTTCGTTGGGGGTATAAAACATCCCACGGAAGTTTGTCGGTATAGGTCCACGCCTTTATAGAGCCCCCATAAAACGTAACCACCTGATTTTCGGTATTTTGAAAGTTTTAGCGCCATTATAAAACCGAAATGGCTGAAATTGGGTACATAGTCTTTTCTGGTGATATAGAACTTTCTCTCAGAAATTTGTCGGTATAGGTCCATGCCTTCATATAGCCCTCATAGAACCTCCTGATTTTCGGTATTTTGAAGGTTGTGGCCACAGCAACCCACCGAAATGGCTGAAATTTGGTATTTAGTATTTGTTGGAGGTGAAAGCCTTTCTGACTGAAATTCGGTTTAGGTCATCGTTTCGATATAGCCCCCATAGAACGGTGCCTCCCAATTTTCGCAATTCTGAATGTTGTGACATCAATATCCCACCGAAACACAGTGCGAAATTTGGGAAGTTTAGTGGAACTGTAAGGGATTTTCAAAGTACATGAAATTAATTAAACTTTTATTGAATTCGTTAGCTAAGTACTCCACTGCAAATGGTCCATACTCAGTTTTCCGGTTTACTCCACGAAACGACTAAAAAGTGCACTTAAAGTTGCACTTAAATGTATTTTTGATTCATTAAAAAAATGGAGTGGCGCGGACAAATGGTAAGTCAGTATGCCATGATTTATTTTTCCTAATATTATACAAAACAATTTTACACTTTAAAACAATGCAAAAAACCCTTATTGTTTTCGTGCAATTTTAGTCGGAAAGAAGTGATTTTTTTGAAGTTTTCAAAATTATATTTTTTTATATTCCGTGGACATTTCAAAAGTGAGTTCCGTACATTCACGTGTTAAGATATATATAATCTGAAATATTGGATTCTCCTCTGTTCGCAAAGCTATAAAACTGCTGCGGTATCGCGCGGTTTTTGGAGATTCAAGATTTTCTAAAAAGACTTCGGGAATTTCATTCAGTTGCATTTTCCAAAAGTGGAAGGTAAACGCGACAATGAACGCCATTGTTGACTGTGTTTTGAAGAAATGGACTCACTAATTCTAACAATGATAATTTCTGTAAAATTAAGAAACCTCTCGCAATTTTTCATAGTTTTGACTTGTTGGCGATTTACATATAGTGCAACATTTTTAGATGCTGCGGTGCAAATACCAAAATACGTTAAACATTGTAATGCAGTGCAGACCTGAACTTGATCTGAAAGAAATTATTAACACAATTAATGGTACAGACCTGCTGAATGGACCAATAAATATAGCATTTCCAAATTAAATGAAACCTTTTCCAAATTAAATGAAACTTTTTCCAAATTGAATGAAACCTTTTCCAAATTGAATGAAACCTTTTCCAAATTAAATGAAACCTTTTCCAAATTTAATGAAACCTTTTCCAAACCAAATGAAACCTTTTCCAAATCAAATGAAACCTTTTCCAAATCAAATGAAACCTTTTCAAAATTGAATGAAACCTTTATTTTTAGCGAAAGAAAAAAACCAGAATATTTTGAAAAGAGAAAGAAATAAAAAGGTATATGGGGTTTACTTAAACTCTAATCTTAAGTAATGACATAAAAGTGCAACTCGCTGCATGTTTTGCATGCTTGAACTTAAACTTTATAATTTTTGGGCACCAATTAAGGTTATAGCGAAATAATGCTAAAGAGAGAATTAAGGTTTAAAATATTGCTAGTAATAACAGGGGCTAATTGTATTACCTAATGAAGTGGTTCACGATTTGCTGCTTGTGGAATTTTCAATGGACATACTCACTACATAATTGGAGCAGTCCTGTTTATAGAGCTGTTGGTTGCTATGCTCAATCACATCAACGATATTACGATCTGTTGTCTGATCGCGTAGTACCACTCTGGTACACAATTTTAGTTTTGAAAATGCCCTTATAATTGGGTTCAACATTGCTGAATATGGCATTGAAATTTTAAAATTACACCGGTTTAATTCTATCATTATGTCACGGTGCCCTTGAAACAATTTTAAATGGAAAGTGCTTACACCTCAGAAGTTTTTGAGGATTCTGAAACTACAATGGTCATAGATGAGAAAAATCAAAAAACAAAAAAAAAATCGCCGGAGCGCTTTTTAAATAAATCGCGATTTAAGTTGACATTTGTAGTTTAGGTTTTCACGGGTTTGCTAGAAACCGCAAGTCTTATCAAAATGGGACTAAAGAAAATGTTGCAGCTATGAAAATTCTTTACAAGATTGGCCTTTATAGTATTTTCGTAGTTTTTACCATTTTTGAGATATAGAAGTTCAAATTGGGACAATGCACTGACTGTATCGCCCCCTCATAAAACAATGTCATGAAGGGTGCGCCTTAATTAACTTTTGATGAAAACCGCTTACACTGGGGAAGTTTTTGTGAATTCTGAAACAGCAATGTTCATAGATGGGAAAAATCCAAAAACAAGAAAAAATCGCTGTAGGGATTTTTAAATAAATCGCGGTCAAAATTCACATTTTTAGATGTTTTTTAGGTTTTCACGATTTTGCTTGGAAACCGCAAGTCCAATCGAAATGGAGCTAAAGAAAATGTTTTAGCTGTGAAAATTTTCTAGAGGATTGACGTTTATCATTTGTTCCCAGCCTGTACCATTTTTGAGATAAAGAAGCTCAGTTTACATTTTTAGGTTAGGGTTTCGCGATTTTGCTTGAATACGGTAAGTCTTATCGATATGGGAACTGAGAAAATCTTAAAGCTGTGAAAATTCTCTACAAGACTAGCTTAAGTAACTTATACTAAGTTGTACCATTTTTTTAGATATATAAGTTTAAGTTCGGAATTTGCAGTCATGACATTGTTTTATAAGAGGGCGATACAGAATTGAATTGAATTTGAATTGTCCCAATTTGAACTTCTATATCTCAAAAACGGTAAAACCGACGAGAATACCATAAATGTCAATCTTGTAGAGAATTTTCATAGCTAAAACATTTTTTTAGTCCCATTTTAATAGGACTTGCGGTTTCTAAGCAAAATCGTGAAAACCTAAACAACTCCTAAAAATGTCAACTTAAATCGCGATTTATTTAAAAAGCGCTCCGGCGATTTTTTCTGTTTTTTGATTTTTCTCATCTATGAACATTGTAGTTTCAGAATCCGCAAAAACTTCCGAGGTGTAAGCACCTTCCATTTAAAATTGTTTCAAGAGCACCGTGATGTGTATTCGTTTACTTATTAAGTTATTGCATAAAAATTATCGTGGAAAACAAAGTCCCAATTTACATTAGGCGAGTTTACTTCCGGCAATTGTCAGTTTGATGGAGAGAGAGGTGAGGCATATGGTAACCCTTTGCCTCTCAGCCCCCTCTCTCACCTACAAACTGACAATTGCCGCAAGTAAACTCGCCTAATGTAAATTGGGGCAAACTTTGAAAAATAAAATTGTGTGCCAGAGTCGTACTACGCGACCGAACAATAGATCGTAATACCGTTGACGTGATTGAGCATTGTATCGAACAGCTCAATCAACAGACTATGAAAACGCGACAAAATCGATTAGTTGTCAATCAGGATCGTACCTAACATTTTCTGAGCGACATTTTTGAAGAACATTTCGAAGCTGAAAAACGTCATCATGTGGTACTTTTATAGCGGTTCTTAAAATAAGGGACGAAAAGGACATTGAAGAAAGCAAGTTAGAAGGCCGAAATGCTCTACGAAAATAATCCTCATTCGATTTGACTGAAGACAAGTCATTTCATAAATAAGCTAAAACAACTGTTAGCAAAGATATAACGTTAATTTCAGATGCCTTATATGGTCTGCAGCAGAAACTTAATCACGTCATAACTCGGAACTTCGACTCACGGCGGATCTGTCCTTCGGGATTCTTAATATACTCACCAAGGGCTTTCATCCCCAAAAGGAATTATCTCTGCTTCAGATTTTCACCTCCATTTTGTGTCACAGTGTTATTAGGAATTTTTTAAACCTAAATTCTCTCTTTAGGATTATTTCGCTATAACCTAATTGATGCCCAAAAATTATGAAATGTTTATGTTCAAGGAGGCAAAACATGCAGCGAGTTACACTTTTATGTTATTACTTAAGATTAGAAGTAGAAGTAAAAAATCGTTGAAAACCCATATAATTTTTTATTTCTTTCCCTTTTCAAAATATTCTGGCTTTTGAATAAAAATAAAGGTTTCATTCAATTTGGTTTCATTTGATTTGGAAAAGGTTTCATTTGATTTGGAAAGGGTTTCATTTGATTTGGAAAAGGTTTCATTTGGTTTGGAAAAGGTTTCATTTAATTTGGAAAAGGTTTCATTTAATTTGGAAAAGGTTTCATTCAATTTGGAAAAGGTTTCATTTAATTTGGAAATGCTATATTTTAGATACAAATGAAAACAAAAAATATTGACATCTTACTCCTTAATAGATGTGTAGGATTGTGGGGCTTCACCCAGAAGTGGACCTATGTTGACAGCTTTTGCGTGAGGAGGTTTTTTATTCGCTAACATCTTAAAATTTACATTTGCATCAAAATCGGCTGCAATTTTTGTCTTTAACCTTTAAAATACCCAATATGAGGGAACCCGGCATGTGGGGGCTATTCCAAAACGCGAACCTATATTGAAAATATTTTGTACATAAGTTTTCTATCCGCTGAAAACTCAATATACCATCAAAATCGATTGAAAAATGAATGTAAAACGTAAAAACGTCAGCCACCGTTACATGAGCGCTACAGGAAACCGCGGGTCTATGTGGCCCAATTTGAGCCCCACACTGTCCACTAATATAAGAAACATTTGTGCAAAATTTTAGGAATCTTCACCTTTTCCTTTAAAAGTTATTAGTAAAGTTCAGCTAAAGTGCTGATATTTTGCACTGTGCGAAAGACTGAAATTTGTTAATTTGTCTTCCATGGGGTTAAACAATATTCCAGAAGAGAATTATCAGTATAGGTCCACGGGTTCCTATATCCCCCAGAGTACCTATTTCGGTATTCTGAAGGTTTTGCCGAAATATCTGAAATTTGGTATTTAGTCTTCTTTGAGTCCAAAAACTTTCCGCCAGAATTTTGTAGGTATAGATCGACGTTTTGATATAGCCCCATGGAACGGTGCCTCCCGAATTTCGTTATTTTGAACGAAAGGAAACTAATTGTTCCATTTTAATTTAATACAACTCGTGGTAGAGGGTATAACAAGTTTGGCCTGGCCGAACTTAACGCTGCTCTTACTTGGTTTTAGCAAATTTTATTACGAATTTCCAACAACCAGCAGTATCACACGCCTCCATATTTCACATTTCAGAAGTCTAGCTTTGTCCGTTCGCTAAATAGCATGGGTCACCGTTCTATGCAGCACTTGGGGTGTTTAAGCGAAGACATTTTCCAAAACCCTATACATAGACATAGAATATCTTCTTCGTATGAAATTTAATGTATTTTAAAGATTCACTAAAGTAATAACGAATTCAATTTGCCATTCAGTATCAGCTATATTATATAAAACTGATATAATAAGCGCCAAGAAATATAAAATAACTAAAGCGTGTCTGTCTAAAGGAAAACACAACAACTTTTGTTTGCAAGACAAATTAGCTTTTCAAAGGCGACATTGTGATTTCCCTGTAGCGAAACAAAAGTCTCAAATTGAAAGGGGATCACTACAAGACGTAAAAAGAGCATAACAATTTGTTAAAGAACAACTATAAGAACAAAAGAATTCCATCGAAAAAATGGTTAAATACAAGAGAATATACATAAAAAGCAATGCCAATGAGGACAATACGGTGACGACAAATGTCATGTAATCCGAAACAAAAGACTTGTTGGAATGCCACAAAAAGTGGCAAATAACAAAAAGAAATTCATTCAAATTAATTTAAATAAGAACAGCTTAATGCAATATAAATATTTAATATTTGTCTTTGTAGTTGGGTAGTGTTGGTATGTCAACATCATGGCACTGTATAAGTGAGGATGATGATGAAATGCAAATAAGTTAATGAATATAGTTTTTGTGAAGTAACAATTTTTGCAATGCAGTAAAATGCGTTTGCTTTTACAAGACGAGTGCTTAACGGAGTAGTGTCATGTTTGCATAAAAGTGTTTCAGTATGCAATATACACAGGGAACTAGAAAAGTTTCTGGCCTAGGCAAGAAGTAGTGTTGCCAGATGCTATTTAAAATTTTTTCGGAAAGGTTGGCAGTTTTTAGCCTAAGCGTACTCAGGACAGTTTGTCATACGATCATGTGTTGTGTCTCAAAAAATGAATTTTACTTGTGGACATTTTCGTCCAATCATTTTTCATTGTCACTCTCGACGTGGAGTGATGCACGGCAAGAGTTGATGCACTCTTTGAATCTTTGTTTTACAATAAAGGACCATCCTACAGCACTTTGAAAAACTGGTTTAATGAATTCAATCGTGGCCGACACTTTCTAAAAAAACGAAGGTCGTGAGGGTGGTCCAAAAACAGGCGTTGTGCTAGCCGTGCGTGAATGGATAATGGAAGATCGCCATGCTATATGTCACGAGATAGAGGCATTCTTAGCATTCTTCTTCCAATAACTATGATTTGATATTGCATGAATAAAAATGGGGATTTCTCGTTAGATCTAAGAAATTGTGAATAAATACGACTGCGGTGCTTCAAACGACGTCCATATGATCGTCACAAACGACGAATCCTGGATCTTTGAGTATGAACCCAAAACAAAACAGCAATCGATCGTGGATATCTTCGAAGGCGAACCAAATCCAACGAAAGTTGTTCACGGAATAAGCACTTCGAAGCAAATGGTCGCCTATTTCTTCGGCTAACCTGTCCATGTGGCTACTACAAGACTTGAGGAACATAGGACGGTTAATGCTGACTGGTACACTACAATTTGTTTGTCTGAAGTCTCCGGAGAAATTCGAAAAACGTACATGAGAATACGAATCATTCTGTACCATGACAATGTGAGCTCTCACACATCGATTCATAGTACCGCCTTTTTGCCCGGACAAAACATGGAAATGGTCATCCGCCGTACAGCCCTGACTTGGAACCCAATGACTCCATTTGATTCCCGTACGTCAAGAAACAAGTAAGAACGGCGTTAAGTTCGGCCGGGCTGAACTTGTTACATTCTCCACCACGAGTTGTATTGAAGTAAAAATGAACAATTTGTTTCCTTTCGTTTATGAAGAAGACGAAAGGCCAAATTTCAGCAATTTCGGTAAAACAGTGTGGCTAACCTAAAAAATATTGAAATTCGGGAGGTACCGTTCCATGAGGGCTATACCAAAACGTCGATCTATACCTACAAATTTCTGGCGGAATGTTTTTAGACACAAAGAAGACTAAATACCAAATTTTCTATATTTCGGTAAGATAATGTGGCTGAAACCTTCAAAATACCGAAAGTCTAGAGGTACGCTTCTAAAGGGGATATAGAAAGACGTGGCCCTATACCGATAACTCTGTTCTGGATATTTTATAACGCAATGGAAGACTAAATAACAATTATGAAAATCGGGGGGTACCGTTTTATGGAGGCTATTTCGAAACCTGGACCTATACCGACGTATTTCAATCGGAAACGTGTTTACCTCCAATGTAGATTAAAAACCAAATTCCTGCCATTTGTGGCCTCAACTTTCAAAATACCGAAAATCGGGAGATACCGTTCTATGGAGCTATATGAAGGCGTGGACCTATACCGACAAACTTCTGTGGGAAAGTTTTATACCGCCATCGGAGACAAAATACCAAGTTTCAGAAATTTCGGTAGAATATTGAAGCCATAACTTTCAAAATACCGAAAATTGGGAGTTACCGTTCTATGGGGGCTATATAAAGGCGCGGAACTTAACCGACAAATTTCTGGGGGAATGTTTCGTTCCACTAAATAAGACTAAATGCCAAATTTCAGCCATTAAGGTGTGGTAATGAGGCTAAAACTTTTTAATTACCGAAATCGGGAGGTGCCGTTCTATATCAAACCGTGGACCGATATAGCCCATTTGCAATACCAAATATCCAAGGAGTAATAGAAACTTCTATACCAAATAACAAAGCTCTAAACAAAGCCATGTTCTGGAGGTGTCTCAATTAGAGTTGTGTAGTTCCGGAATGAACTAGTTCCAAGGAACTATTCCGGACAATGAACTATGAGAAGTATATACGACTGTTGCATTTATATAGTTTACTTAGTCCTTTAGTTCATATAGTTCCAGTCGTGCATATAATTCCTTTCATTAGTGTAATTCATTTTCTTCATTTAATTCCACACTCACTTCGATCTTTCACCATCGGTTCCTTTATCATTAAGATGCGACCACATTGTTAAATAAACGTATGTCACAGCCTCGTTACATCGCTTCAATTTATTTATTTTTATGTCAACTCATCCACCAAAAGATGAAAACAAAGAAAAAAAAAGATTAGTTAAACTACTTCACTCTCACAACTATTTGGAACGAAGGAAATAAAAAGAACGACGAAAGAGACATATTAATTGAACTTTATCGCTCTCGGAACTATTTGGAACTTACTTACTTAGCTGGCCCATTACAGAACATTTGTTCTATAGGCCGAACTAAGAAAAGATCTCCAATACTCTCTATTTGTTGCTTCGCTTTCTGGAATACCGCGCCTCTTCATCTCATCATCCACTTGTTTGCGCCATCTATTCCTTGGCCTGCCAATTCTGCGTGCACCGCCAAGTGGTCCGTGTTTATACACCTTTTTAGCGGGGTCATCATCGCTCATTCTTATGATATGGCCTAGCCAACGCAATCACTGCATCTCGATACGTTTAACAATATTGATGTCGTTGTACAGCATATACAGCTCGTGGTTCATGCGACGTCGATATTCACCGTCAACGCAGATTGGTCCGTAGATCTTTCGATGCATTTTTCTCTCAAACACACCAAGCACTGCCATGTCTGCTTGCGCAAGTACCCACGCTTCGGAGCCATACATCAGCACGGGTAGTATCAGTGTTTTGTAGAGCGTTATTTTTGTTTGACGAGATGTGGCTTTCTTTTTGAACTGCTTACTTAAACCAATGTAGCATCTGTTGGCCAATATAATTCTTCTTTTTATTTCACAACTGATGTCGTTTGTTGTGTTTACGGAGGTGCCGAGGTAGACGTAGTATTTTACTACCTCAATATTATAGGAACCAACTTCCACAGTCGGTCCAAGCTCAATGGACGCATTGCGCGTCGACACCATCAACTTGGTCTTCTCACCGTTTACCGCCAGACCCACTTTAGCAGATTCTCCTTCGACCTTCATAAAGGTATCAGTTACTTCTTTTACTGATCGGCCTATGACGTCTATATCATCAGCATAAGCAAGTAACATGTGACTATTGGTGTAGATTGTGCCACCTTTTTTGACGTTTGCCTCTCGTATAACCTTTTCCAGCAGGATGTTAAAGAGATCACACGAAAGGCTGTCTCTTTGTCTGAAACCTCTTTTGGTACCAAACTCTTCGGAGAGGTTCTTTCCTATTTTAACTGAGGACCTCGTGTCAGTTAAAGTCATTTTGCAAAGACGGATGAGCTTTGCGGGGATACCAAATTCAGACATGGCTTGGAATACCTTTGAACGCAGCGGGCTGTCGAAGGCTGCTTTATAATCGACAAAAAGGTGGTAGGTGTCGATCTGCATCTCTTGGATCTTCTCCAGGATTTGCCGCAGGGTAAATATCTGGTCAATGGTGGACTTGCCAGGTCTAAAGCCGCATTGGTATGGTCCAATTATCTCGTTGACCATAGGCTTTAGTCGTTCGCACAATATCCCTGACACTATCTTGTAGGCAATAGGGAGTAGACTTATGCCCCTATAGTTAGAGGATACAGTCTTATCTCCCTTCTTGTGGACGGGGCACAGGATACTCAGGTTCCAATCGTCGGGTACTCGTTCTTCCTGCCAGATGGTGCTAACTAGCTGATAAATACACCTTATCAGCGTGTCGCCTCCGGTTTTGAATAGCTCGCTGGTAAGCCATCGGCTCCTGCTGCCTTATTATTCTTCAGCCGATTTATTGCTGTCTTTACCTCATCTTGGCTGGGCGGTATACATTCAATACCATCTTCTGGGATTGGGACTGTGGTATCTTCGTCGTCTTCGCTGCTATTGGATACCAACAGTTTTGAAAAATGTTCTTTCCATATCCTGAGTACACTATCTGTATCAGTTACCAAATTACCTTGCTGGTCTCTACAGGAGGATGTGCCTGTACCAAAGCCATCAGTTTGATGCTTGACTCTTTGGTAGAATTTTCGGACTTCATTCTGGCTCCTGTACATCTCGATTTTTTCAGCCACCCGCTTTTCCATCTTTCTCTTTTTCCTGCGGAAAAGACGTTTCTCCTCTCTCCTTTTCTCCCTGTATCTCTCGTGCGCTACGCGTTGCTACGGATTGTAAAGTAGCCCTATATGCCGCATTTTTCTCTTCGGTGGCAGCACGACACTCCTGATCATACCATGGATTCCTTGGTGGAGGCCTCTGGTATCCAAGTATGGATTTTGCGGCTGTTTGCATGGAGTGGGCAATGTTTTGCCATTGCGCTGATATGTTATCGGGATGAGGAGTGCTTTGATTAAGCAATAGGGCTAGTTGAGTGGAATGTGCTGTGGCTATCTGTTGTGATTGCAGCTTGCCGATGTCTAACTTTCGAGTTGTGTCTGTTCGTACTTTGTTTGCTACGTTTAAGCGGGTGCGTACCTTTGCTGCAACAAGGTAGTGGTCCGAATCAATGTTTGCGCCTCGGAACGATCGTACATCCAACACGCTCGATGAATGTCATCCATCTATCACAACATGATCAATTTGATTTCTTGTTTTCTGATCTGGAGACAGCCAGGTGCCCTTATGAATATCGAGATGATTAAATCTGGTACTGCTAACTACCATGTTTTTTTGCAGCTGCAAAGTCTATCAGCCTCATACCATTGTCAGATGTTTCACTCTGGAGGCTGAATTTCCCGACTGTTGGGCCAAAGATATTCTCCTTTTCAATTTTGGCATTAAAATCGCCTAGAATGATTTTAATGTCATGGGAAGGGAACTGTCATATGTTTCTTCTAAGCGCTCGTAAAATATATCTTTGGTCTGTTCGTCCTTTTCTTCAGTGGGAGCATGAGCGCAAATAAAGCTGATGTTGAAGAATTTAGCTTTTATTCGAATTGCAGCGAGTCTTCCATTCACTGGAGTGAAGCTGGATACCAGATGTTTTAGTCTCCGACTAACTGCAAATCCGCAACCAAACTCATGCTTTACGTCATGGCAGCTATAATACAGTGCGTCACCTTTAGGTGTTGTTGTGACGCCTTTCCCAATCCATCGTATTTCCTGTATGGCAGTAATATCGGCCTTGTACTTTTCAAGTACGTCTGCCAATGCGAAGACTGCACTTTCTCTATAAAGAGTGCGAACATTCCAGGTGCAGATTCGCAGATCATGGTCCTTAAAACGTTTGCGGGGTTCGTCAACTTTAGAGGGGGTTGTCTTTTCTTTTCTTTCGTTTTTTCATAGTATGCTGTTTTTTCTAGGGGAGGGTTACTAACCCGACGCCCAAACCCATGTTTTTAACGTTCTTATGGGAGAACGCGCGGCACATGTTAGCTCACTACCTTTAACGGGTGTTAAAGGCAGTTCCCCAGGTGACCCCACGGGGAGGTCAGTATCCACTTGAGATGAAAGAGGGACCAAGATAAATCCTGGGCTTTGCCATGTTAAAACCGGTCAGGACCGTTGCTTGGTATCTTCCATCCCCTACGTCACCCACTATTTGGAACTATGGAACTATATTAAGGAACAAGTTCCTATTTGGAAAAGGAACCACAACCTTTTGGGGAACTAGAAAGATCGATCCGCTCCGGGAACTAGATTGGAAAAAGTGCTTCAATAACACTGTGCAGCAGCATTTTTGGGGGGTGGAAAATTTCCTTTCGAGATAAAAGCCCTTGATGAATATACTAAGATATCGCGCGATGAAGTTTTTGATTTTTTCCCTATAATACTTGAGAAAATAGCTCCATATATCTGTTTGGCGTTGTTGTAGCTTCGTTTTGAGGTAACATGTCTTCAGTGATATTCTTCTAACTCAATGCCTTTTATGTCCTTTTCGTCCTTTATTTCTTGAAGAGATTTTTCAACATCCAAATATTCTACAAAAATGTTGCTCGGAAGATTTTAGGAACGGTTCTCTTTGACAACTAATCGGGTTTGTCCCGTTTTCATTGTCCTTTTTGACAAAATCGATTAGTTGTCAAAGAGAACGGTACCTAAAGTCTTCTGAGCAACCTTTTTGTAGAATATTTGGATGCTGAAAAATCTCCACTTGTGGTATTTTCTACACCGGTTCAAGAAATAAAGGACGAAAAGGACATGAAAGACATTGAGTTAGAAGAATAAAATGTTCTACAAAAAGATTCGCCAATCGATTTCACTGAAGACATGTCGCCTCAAAAGAAAGCTACAACAACGCCAGACAGAGATATGGAGCTATTTTCCCAAGTATTATAGGAAAAAATCAAAAACTTCATCGCGCGATTTCTCAGAAACTTGACGTATGGCGAAAATTTCATTTTGGGTTCTTAGTATACTCATCAAGGGCTTTCATCTCCAAAAGAAATGTTTCACCCCCCAGACTATGAGTTCCATTTTGTGTCATAGTGTAATTGGTTTGAGCGCATGAAAAAGTGTATACATAAATCATGCTGGAGACTACTTAAGAAAACAATAAAACTATTTCTGCTTGTAGATATTCGCGTTATCATTGTTAGGCCAGAAACTTTTCTAGTTCCCCACGTACACTAATGTATTTTAGGTTAAGATTATAGAAGAAATGCCTTTCATTCCTTAAAGACCGCATGCCCGAGTGCTGTTGAAAAAATGTTGTGTGCCTAATGCATCCGATTAAAAAACTCCCATCATGAAATAATGGGGCTGGCATACCCCTGCCGCGCCAGTTTGAGGCTTTTAGCCACGTTATTTATTCGAATGGCTGAAATTTGCTTTTTACTGTATAAACAGTTTCTATCGAGAATTGTCGGTGTAGGTTCACGTTTTTGTATAGCCTCTATAGAACGATACCGATTTTATCACAATGTGTAGACCTCTATATGTTTGTTTGCTGCTTTAAACTCATATTTTTGTGCACCCCTCCTGGATCTGTATATTTTTGTTTATAGTCATTACGGCCGAATCGATATTTTGTAGGTAGTTATATAATGATTTTCACAATGGTGACAATTTATCTCATCTCATACTAAAATTCTTCTAACTACACTTTTCAAATATGTTATCCTTTCAAATAAATGTGTTACTGGAACACATTTCCTGGTAAATTAATTTACATCCAATATGCAAACATATCCCACAGATGTATTGAAATGAACAGTTCAAATACTTCTTATGAATATACATATGAGGACATTCAGATACATATATGTATGTGCATATGTGCTGAGCATCTGTATTGTTATAATTTAAACTACTTTGTACGTCCGAGCAAATTATATTGGCATTCTATCATCTAAACTTGTGTAGGCGTAATACCTTCTTAACAATCAAATGCATGTTGTTCTCTGTGTGTTTGTGGTATGCAATTCAGCAAAGACGTATATTTATTAAAGGATGCTTATAGAACTATTATTTAATAATAGGATATTAGTGGAAACATTTTTACATATGTGACAGTATAAAAGGCAATACCATTTAAGCCTTTAATTTATTTCTGTTTACATAAATAACTAAAGTTGTTTACTTTTGTAAATCTTAAATATAAATCTAAAATATTTCAATTAATATTTAACTTATAATAACCCAGGAAAAAGAAGTAAAGAAGGACGGGGCCGACCATGGGCACCATGTTTCGATGAAATTTATTTTATGTGATTGCGACACGTTATGTGTTATTTTCTTTATTTTATAAAGGACAGACGGAACGTTTTCTTTAAAAACTTAAATTTGTATAAGAAAAATAAGAAATTACCAAAGGCATTATAACCTGCTTTCGGTGATTTTTACCGAACACGGTGCCCCTGAACTAACTTCAAATGAAAAACGCTTACACCTGAGAAGATTTTGCGGATTTTGAAACAGTTAAGTTAACAGATGAAAAAAATCCAAAAACTAGAAAAATCGCTAGAGGAATTAAAAAAAAACAAGTAAGAACGGCGTTAAGTTCGGCCAGGCCGAACTTGCTAAACCCTCCACCACGAGTTGTTTTGAAACAATGTGGCTAATGTTCAAAATACCGAAATTCGGGAGCTACCGTTCTATGGGGGCATACGAAAACGTCGATATATACCTACAAATTTCTGGCGGAAAGTTTTTAGACTCAAAGAGGACTAAATACCAAAATTCCGATACTTCGGTAAAACCTTCAAAATACCGAAAATCAAGATCATTTTCATCTGTAAATTTTTTTTTTAACCCCATGGAAGACTAAATAACAGATTTCAGTTTTTCGGTGGAATATTGGCGTCACAACCTTCACAATTGCGACAATCGAGAGGTACCGTTCTATATACAAAATTTCAGCAATTTCGGTGGCCACAACCTTTATAATACCGAAAATCGGGAGGTACCGTTCTATGCGGGCTATATGAAGGCGTGGGTCTATACAGGCAAATTTTTGGGAGAAAGTTTTACAACCACAACGAAGACTAAGTACAAAATTTCAGCCATTTCGGTGTGAATATGAGGCTAACGCCTTCAAAATACCGAAAATCGGGTGGAACCTTTCTATGGGGGCTATATGAAGGGGTGGACCTATACCGACAAATTTCATATCGAACATTTTATACCCCAAATGAAAGCCAAATACCAAGTTTCAGAAATTTCGATGGAATACTAAGGCCACAACCTTCAAAATACCGCAAACAGGGAGGTACCGTTCTATGGGTCCCTACTAAGGCGTGGACCTGTACCGACAAGTTTCTGGGGGAAAGTTTTATACCTCCAACGAAGACTAAATACCAAATTTCAACAATTTCTGAGGAATATTGAGGCTACAACCTTCAAAACACCGAAAATCGAGAGGTACGTTCTATGGGGGCCATATGAAGGCATGGACCTATACCGACAAATTTCATATGGGACATTTAATACCCCAAGTGAAGACCAAATACCAAATTTTCAGCCATTTCGGTGAATTATTGTGGCCGCAACCTTCAAAATACCGAACATCGGGAGGTACCGTTCTATGGGGCCAATATGAAGGCATGAACCTATACCGACAAGGAAGACTAAGTACCAAATTTCAGCCATTTCGGTGTGATAATGAGGCTAAAACTTTTAAAATACCGAAAATCGGGAGGTACCGTTCTATGGGGGGCTATATAAAATCGTCGACCGATATAGCCCATTTGCAATGCCAAACATACTAGGAGTAATAGAAACTTCCATACCAAATAACAAAATTGCGAGCTTTATCTTGATTTCAACAGACGGACATGGTTATGCACGGAGGAAAAAAGGCCTCTCTAACATATCGCTCATTTACTCAAAGAGTGACACATTTCAAAAAATCCAGTTTCGAGAAAAACTCGTTTTAAGTTCGCGATTGGAATTTGACTTCCCAACTTAAAAATATTATTTCACAAAAACTAAAATAACTACTTGGACCATATTTTGCAAACAGCTAGCCAGATATCAGTGCTAAATTTCTGTGCAAGATCAAGCATGATTTGAATTGTTTTAGTGCTTCATAAGCTCATAAAATTGTTGTGTTGAATTATGCGAAGCTCGTAGTAAATGAGTTTTAGAGATATAAGCATGAAAATTTGACACAAGATAAAGTAGAAGTTGTAGAAAAAATAGAAATTGCAAACTCAGGAATCACATTTTTTGAGTTATGCCACTCTTTGAGTAAATGAGCGATATGTCCCAAACATATTTTGCAGCAAACATATGTTTGGGTCCTACAAACAATTATATGTTTGGGCGCAAACAAATACTAACCCATAAGCCACAAAAAAACACATGCACCAATGGTCGCTTTCTGAGAGCAAGGGAGCGTAAATTTCAATGTGAAACACATTGAAATGTTTGCTCACTTGCTCTCAGTAAGCGCTCACTGGCTATCTCAAACATATACACACATTTATAAATGGTGGTGGTTTATTGAAAGGCATAGAAACAAGTATCAGTGGGCTTTGCCGACAGAGATATACCCTCAGCCTGAGTGGATTGATATATCTTTTTTCGCAAAAAAAATGTGTATTTCGGGGGGTTTTCGAAAATTTGGGCGTATGAACCGACAAAAATGTGGATATGAGAAATCGCTCGCAACATTTTAGCGAATATTTTCGAACTTTTGTGGGGGAGGTACCGGAAAGAGTGGACCTATAAGCACCACCTTCGAATTTCATCAAATATTGGAAGAAATATTACAATATCCAAAGTGAAGACGAACGCAGAATTCGGTTCGAGCTCTCCAGCCAATACATATGGTGCCATAGGGTTTTTTACAACTTTTGGACTGTTTTCTCCAGAAGTATGGACTTGCCCCTGAAAAAAACTTTCAACAAAAACTAAAGTGGTGTGAGAGCAGGCCTTAAAGTGAATTTATCCAAAAGTTTGTGTTTGAGGTACCCGAAGGAGTACACAAATATAATCCATATTCGAACTTGATCTATATCTGGTAGATATATTAGGATGTGTAAAGTCTGGACCAAATCGCTCACTCCCATCAAGAGTTATCGTGCGCACAATTTTTCCGAACATTTTTGAACTTTTGTGGGGGAGGTACCTGAAGGAGTAGACCGATATGGCTTATCTTCGAAGTTAAATCAAGATTGCATAAACTATTACGAAGGTCACATTTTGGACTGAATCGGCAGATCCGTTCGAGTGTTATCTTGCGCTCCAACCACTACACACGGTGTCATTAGGGTTTTTGTAACTTTCAGGCTATTTTCTCAGGAAGTATGAATTTGCCCCTGATGAAACTTATACCGAGTATGGGGGGCAGTGAATGCAAGTTGCTACAACAAAAATCAAAGCGATTCGAGGGCAGGTCCTAACCTAAACTTTTCCGAAATTTTGTGTGGGAGGTACCCGAAGGAGTAGGCCGATTGAGTCCATATTGGAACCTCATCTAAGTCTTGTAGAAATTTCACGATGTGCAAAGTATAGACCAATTCGGTTACTCCCGTTAAGAGTTATCATGCCCACAAATTTTCCGAACATTTTGGAACTTTTGTGGGGGAGGTACCGGAAGGAGTGGACCGATATAGCTCATCTTCGAACTTAAACTAAGTTTAGACAAAATATTACGAAAGCCAAAATTTAAACGGAATCGGATTATCCGTTTGACGGACGGTCATTGCTTAATCGACTAAAAATTGTCTAAAACACATTTCGTCCAAACATACTTGGGGTCTAAAATCATTATTTCGATGAGGCACATTTTGCCCGTATGAAAATGTATATACCCTTTCTAGCCTTAAAGGCTGAGGGTATAATAAGTGGGAAAAGCGTTAAGTTCGGTCGGGCCGAACTTTTTATACCCTCCACCACAAATTTCAGCCATGTCGGTGGATTAATGTGGCCACAACCTTCAAAATACCGAAAATCGGAAGGTACCGTTCTATGGGGGCTATATGATGGCGTGGACCTACATATACCTACAAATTTCTGGGGGAAAGTTTCATACCCCCAACGAAGACTAAATAACAAATTTCAGCCATCTCGGTGTGACAATGAGGCCAAAACCTTCAAAATACCGAAAATCGGAGATATCGTCCTATGGGGGCTATATCAAAACGTAGACCTATATAAACATGTTATGGTAGACCTGACCAAAATTTTTAAAGTTAATGTTAGCGAAAATGTATTATTTAGCAATGATTTAAACTTTATTTTAGGCTTATTTTACTAATGAAATAATTTTCATTACTATTTTTTAATTAAAATGGCGTAAGATTTCTTGGCCAAAGTCTATCAATCATGAAATTCTAGCACCTAATCGCGGGTATGTAAATGACGAATTATATTGCCCAATCGTGCATGTAAATAGACTATATTGGCGTCCAATCGTCGGACTCCTCTTATAGAAATTCTGGTTTCCTATCATGGATCTTCTCATAAATTGACCAGGAACTAGGAAAACTCTGGCAACCAGTCTTGAATTCTAAAATGTTTCCCAATCTACATTTTTTATACTCTCAGCCTTTAGTCAAAATAAACCTCATCGAAATAATGGTTTTAGGGCCAAAGTGTGTTTGGAAGAAATCTGTTTCAGAAAACTTGAAGTCGACTTAGCTATGCTCGTCCGTCTTGGTGGATGACACGATGATTCTCGAACAGATCGGTCCAAAATTTGGCCTTCGTTTTATTTTGTCCAAATTTTGATCAACTTCGAAGATGGACCATATCAATCCATTCTTTCGGTAACCTTCCACAGAGTATTTCAAAAATGTTCAGAGATGTGCAGTTTAAGACCTCTCTCGACAATAAATAAGTGGATAATGGCTTCACTTCCTTTTTGCTAATAATTTAGTTATAAGTAAAAATATGATATAAATAAATTAATAAATAAAAATACCTCTCTGGAAACGCTTTCCTTTTTTGCAACAAGTGTTCTCGGGGCCACAATTACTACAGTACAAGTTTTTCAGGGGCAAGTCCATACTTTCAGAGAAAATAGCCCGAAAGCCGTAAAAAACACCTACGGCCGTCATGTGTAGTGACTGGTGCGCACGACAGCTTTCGAACTTTATACTGCGGTACATTCTTCAAAAACCATCAAAATAGTTGTTAAATGCAGTTTAAGGTCTATTCGAGGATCGTTAGAAATGTTTACTGAAGGTATTCCTTGTGTTTAGAACGGTATTGTGTTTTTCGTGGGCAAGTCCATATTTCCTTCTCCGCAACACTTGTGATCAATGATATAATCCACATTATGTCGCTAAGTTCATACGTCCGAAAATGGCTACACAATTCTGATTCTCCTAATACATAGCTTTGGGTTAAAGGATTTTGGTTGTGTGGCCCCTATTCGATCTGTCCATAGATGAAAATTTCAGTTCACACAGACTCGGGGTATATTCCTGTCCGCAAAGCCGACTGATTCTTGTTGAGATTTTGACGAAGAAGAGTATCAGTTTCCGATCAGTTTTTTTTTTTTTGATTTCGTTTGACGTCACAAAGTCCTTTGTCAAAGCAGGAAAAAGGAACATTTCTACAAATGTGCATCCATAATTCCCAAAATACAATTCAAAGAGTAACACTATGCAACACTGAAAATCCAAACAACTTCTAGTATGAATTTTTTGAAAATACATATTTAGACTACAAAAATCCTAGTAGGGTTTTGTCCTGTCAGATCCAGTTCGGATTTTAAGGCCTCATCTAAACCGGGCTAAATCTACACGTTCAAATAAAGTTCTCAACAACTCTTTAGAACATTCTGAAACTCTAAAATGCTTACTTCATGTTGTTTCAGCAGTATCTTGCATCATATTTTTACAACACGTATTTCAAACACAGTTCACACCAACAGTTTATTCTCGCATTTCGGATTTCACTACATTATTGATATTTTTATTAAATCGTCGTTGAAAAATGTACTGAAAACAACAGCATAGAGGCATTTTAGAACAATGACATGTTCTGAAGAGTTGTGTATTACATTCCAGGGAATATTTTTCCTAAAGAAAATATTCAGAAAAAATTGAAGGTTGTGGAGATACGGTGCGAAATGAATAAAAATTGTGGAATTTTTGCATATATTTTGAAATTTGAGGCAATGAATGCTGTTTTTCGAGTTCATTATTTCTCCAAATATTTTATTCTTGTCCTTATCTACAGATTTGCTTCAGAGGTCAGAAGAAGATTCGCATTGATTTCAGAGATATAGCGCCGAATTTCTTTAAAAACTCAATATTTAACCATGTTTAGATGGGGCCATAAAATCCGAGCTGGATCTGGCACAACAAAACCCAACTAAGGTTTCTTGTCGTTTGGGTCTGTACTTTCAAAAAATCATCAGTTCGAATTGTTTGCACAAGATCACATTAAAAATGTTGCACAGTGTAATCGACAGAAAAAAATCCCTGAAGTTGAAATTCAATGTAATTTCGAAATATTGGAAATAATATGTAATAACCCCCCATACCAAGTGCGGATATTATTCGAAAGTTCGCCACAAAACTTCGAAAGTGATATTATTTTCGAGCAGAATACAAGGGTTTTTTCGATAGTGTAGGCCAAAAATAAAATATTTGGAATTGTTGTCAAATTTTATTTTTTCAAATTAAAATCAGTTTGTAAAAAGTTTTATGTGAATTCGTTTATTTAGTTGAATTAAAAGAATTTGGTTTATTTATAAGTTGTGTAAATAACAATAGCGAAATTTTATTGTGTTATATGTTTTTTATAAAAGAAAAGTTGAAAATATTTTTGTGAAACCTGTAATCGAAAGCCTAGGAGATGAGCAAATATACCAGATGAAGGGACTTTTGAATAAGATGAGAAAATTATGCCCCTGGAAGAAGTGGATACATATTGCATGAAGAATCCATTGAAGGTGAGACTCCTGACGTTGAAGAACGTTTGACGCGGGTTTGCGTCCCTGGAAGAAGTGGACACATAGTGTCAGAAGATTCAATCGATGTCGAAAATATTCTCCGATTACCTGGCCGAAAAGGTTTCTTGGCGTGTGAACAGCAACTAAAAATTGCAATTCGGAGTATGTATATTTATATTAAGTCTATTTTAAATATTAATTTTTGACATATATCTTTTCTCTCGTTTTAAATGTACCCGGGTGACATGGTGGCTGACCTGGGATTTTCCCTGGATGACAGAGTTGTAAAACATGACAGGGTTGTAAAAGCCGCGAAATGACATATGAAAAGCAAAAGTTCGATGAATCTAAAAAAGAAAATGAAGAAATTTATATCTATATAGACTTAGTTTTCCCGCCATTTAATACTTTGAATTAATTGTTATGTTTTCTGTTTATTTTGCAATTCTTGCATAGAATTATATTATTTTTAGTTTTTGCAATACACTTTCCTAACTCAATAAAAATATAGGTATTAAAATTTACCTAAAATACCCTTTATATATTGGGGAACGAATGGAAAATGAAACACCAAAACTATCGATAATAATAACATTAAAGAGCTTCTAGCGATATCTAAAATGAATCGTTAAACTATCGCTAAATTATATGTTTCCGTATTGTTTTTGATTCGAAAATAATATTATTATCGATACTTCGAAAACGAAAGTTTTACTGCCACAAACTGAGCGACCAGTGAATCGTTTTTGATTCGTTTTCGTGTGTCGTTCTCGAACAAAATATCCGCAAAACTATCGCAAAACATTCGAAAACGATATCGTTTGCGATAGCAATGGTATGGGGGGAAATAAAATATAAATATTGACCTCAAGCTCATTAATCTTGGTTTTATTAACATTCGAAAGGTAGAACAAAACATAAAAGTACGACAGAAAAATCCTTTTTTGTACAATAAACATTTACTAATTTGTAACAAGAGACCAGTTTCTAATAATCTCAACGAACGAGACTGCGGTGGAACAGAAGTTTTATCATTAAAATGGTTGGTATATTTTTTTTTTGCAAATTTGAAACATAATAAAGAATAAGGACCACAAGAATGTTTTTTTCTTGATATTGTTTACAAGCATGTAAACATCTTTTCTGAACTCAACAACACTTAGAGTCAGCCTAAAATTACTATTAAACGCTTAAACAACACCTTAAAACTTACCAACAGCTATGCAGAAAATTGCTCAAAAAACCTAACTTCATTATTTCATACTTTCAATAAGTAAACCAATGTAGTTAATCCAAATACTTTACATATTTCTTTAAAAATCTAAAACATTTTCAAATTTTACTCAAAAATTAAAAAAAATGTGTAACATAAGCTAATATCCTGGGGAGGGGGGCCCGGGGTGTGATGAGGGCTACAGGGAAACGTGGACCTACGTTGACAAAAATGTGCAAGGATATATTATACTCCTTGAGGACTCATTGTTCCCAATTACAGCCAATTTGGTTGTAAAATGTGGCTATTAGATGAAAAATACCTTAAATCGGGAGGTACGGTTATATGGGTGCTATATGAACACATGGACCCATTTTCAGTAACAGATGTTCTCTTGATATAAGTAAGATTTGAGCCAAGTTTCGTCAGGCTACGTCAAGTGGTTCGGCAGTAAAAGAGTTTTTACCCAACATTTGGGTAAATACTCGGGTATTTACCCAAGTATTTACCCACTTGTTTAAAGTATTTTAGAACTATCCATTTTGAAACGATTTCACAACCAAAACCCAGAAATATAGTGTAAGATGTTGTATTGGCGATTCAATATAGTAAATACGCAAATAAATACCCACAAATGGTATTTAACCAATTTACCGGGTATTTACACATTGGGTATTTACCCACTGTCCATCTCTACAAGTCTGCAATCAGTCCCAAACATAACATATGTTTGCGTCCTGCAAACAAATATATGTTTGGGTGCAAACAAATTATATGTTTGGGTGCAAACAAATACCAACCCAAAAGCCACAAAAAAATTAAACGCATGCACATGTGAAACACATTGAAATGTATGCTCACTTGCTCTCAGTAAGCGCTCGCTGGATATCTCTAACATATACACACATTTGTAAATGGTGGTGTTTTATTGAAAGGCATAGAAAAAAAGCAAAAGCACAGCAGATACATAGCTACATAAAAAATTCCAAAGAAAGACAAAACAGACTTTAATAAAAGAAAAAACTGAATGAAATGACTTATAAAAAGTCGCACTTTAAAATGAAAAATAATATAGAAACATCGTTCAACGCTTCTCCTTAGTTGTGAAAAAAAACACATTTTCCTCAATGTTGAAATCATCAGCGGGAAATAGGCATCTGGAATCAAATTATTATATAATGTAATATGTAGGCACGTCCATATTTCAAATATACATATGTATGTATGTATATGAAAAATGCATTGATGTAATTAACAATATTAAATGCGATTTCTTCCTTGTCCAATAAAATATTTCCATTCACCTTTTTGGTTCAATTATAAATTTGCAATTACAAAATGTATTGGGCATTTAATTTACTAAAAAGCACAATTTCTTTACGAAAAGACAGATTTATTTATTCGCATTACCGTCTTTACTCAACGATTGTATTTAGAACACTGAAGAAAAAGGAACAACATAATTAATACCATTTTTTCTTTTCCTCTTCGCTTGCTACGTTGGTAAACAACAACGAAGCACGAAACTCACATGTTTTAACGCATACCCACCACCAAAAACTAAACTCTTGGCATCTGCGTCTTCTATCACACCATACACACAGCTCTTTATTATAAAACAGCATTCCGCAGTCGCAAGAGCCTGATCACGATCATCGCCAAAAACCATAGGTGGTCTATTCTGGTCTGAATCCCAACTCTAAACAAATTGGTCCATAATTGCGGCCTGTAGTTTGATAAAAATTTTTAATGGACGGACGGACATCTCTAAATCGCTTTAAAAACTTATAATACCCTTTCCATATTGTGGTGTAGATATAAAAATTGAATGCGGTGCAGAACAAACCAAGACTTTCCGTCCGTTAACATTTAACTTCTCCCACAACAATTGCCGACATAGGTCTATGTTTTGACTCATATAACGGAACCTTCCGATTTTCCGTATTTTGGAAATAATTACTATTTTTTTTTACCGTACTACCCGTACTTCGGCATTTGAGATTATCTGTGGTCGCAAAACATCTTCATAACAAATTGTCAACTTTAGCTGGGTACACATTGTCAGTTTTGAATGACAGTTTTGCTCAAATAATCGGTTGCATGCTAGTGTGACCGTTCATTTTTGACATTCATCATGGAACCACAAAATATTTAGTGGTTGATGGACGGTTGGACAGTTATCGATAATTGCGAAAAATCGACAGTCAAAACTGACAGTGTGTACTGCATTTTAGGTTCATGTTTCGGTATGGTTGGTGAGCCCTTGTATACGAGTATATGGACTGTAATATATACTTTAATATATTAAACTTTGTTTTATTTAATGTTTCATTTCACTTCCCAAATAATGTTAAACCAAGAAAAAGTAAGTCAATTGGAACATTTGTCTTGTTAACCTCATTGGCCCACGAACTGTACAAAAACAAATATAAATTTTATCCAAAATTTTATATTAACCCAATCTCGGGAGAATAATTAAATATTACTTTTAGTTTTATTTAAGTTTTATTACACACTCACATAGTTTCAGAATACTTTGCCTCATAAAAACTCTTAAAAGTAAATGCTGTTAACCAAATCACGAGGGTATTTAAAGGATATATTTACTTGTAACTATGCGTAAATGTGAAAAGTTTGACTTTGGGTTTGTGGTAGTTCATTGTTACGACACATGTTTTACATTCGTGCATATTACTTTTAAGTTTATGTTGCGAAAGAAAAGTGTGTCTAATGCCTTAATGTCAGGGGAAATGAACTCACAAACATGTAAGTGAATCGCGAATCACTCAGCTACGTAGAGATAACTTTATGTGGCACACAAATCAAATAATTTTTTATACATACATAGATAAAAAAATAGTTCTCTGAAATATTTTGGTAAAAAGAAGACTAATTGTGCCTTAAAAGAATTTTACATTGCCGAAATACCCAGGAAATTTTGCCGACATGACTCTACTAAGTTGAAGCAAAAAATTCATTTATTAATAAATTATTGTATATTTTGTTATGTCAAGCTGACGACAATTCATTAGCCGAAATAAAACTCTTAAAAACTAGTATCCGTAAAAAACTCATTAACACAAAGCACATACAAACATACATATGGAAATTGTACCACAAAACAAACAGCAAAAAATAGTTGAAAAATCATTTGTAAACTGCAAATTATTGAGTCCTAATTATGTGTTTTGCACTCAAGTGTATAATTTGCATTTTGTCAAATGAATGACCTTTCAATAAATAGATTAGTATAAATGGAACCACGAACATCATCAATTCAATGAACTCGAATTAGAGAATTAAATCTGTGTTGATCAAATTATGATGGCAATTTGATTGAATAGCAAAGCAAAAAAAAAAAAAGAAGAACACTATCCATTTTGACGCTGGGGCACTAAATTGTATAAATTATTTTTATTATATATATTTGTTTGCAAATAGAGCAAAAATTATTTTATTTGATTTTGGAAGTGAAAAACTTTGGTTTAATATTTCATTTTATTACCATTATGTAAAGTTTATAAATTGTTTAAATTTTAGATTTGATTCAGTGTTAGTGTTATTGAAAATAGTCAATTACGATGTCAAATCAAAATATTGGACTTTAATATTTTACACCTGAGGATTTTAAACGTTCGAAACACATACAAAAAATATTCTTAATATAAAAAAAAAAACATTATCAGCATATTATTATATACATTATTCATTACAATAAAGCAATTAAACTATAGTAATAATTACAATCAATTAATTAATTAATGTAAATAAGTGTAGCATGGCGGCACTCGCAGACATTTCCATTGGCAAGTTTGAAAGTTTTGGCATAAACGTACTCACGACAGTTCGACATTCGACCATGGGTTGTGTTGTTTAAAGTGATTCGAACAAACCACTTTGCAAAAAAAAAAGACAAGTAAGAACGGCGCACAGTGCGAAATAAGTTCACTTTAGTGGAACTCATAACTTTTAATGTGAATTAAAATTTTCCAAAAATGTTTCTTATAGTTGAGGGTCGTATGTGGATAAATATGGACCGCATAGACTTGCGGTTTCCTATAGCCCCCACATATCGGTGGTGACCGTTTTTTTACGTATTAGGTTCATTTTTCAATCGATTTTGCTGCAAATTGGTATATTGGGGTTTCAGTGGATGGAGAACATATTTACAAAATATTGTTAATATCTGTTCGCGTATAGGTATAGCCCACATTGCGAGGTACCGGCCAATATAACAAATTTTAAAGATTCAAAGCACATTTACCATTATATTTGTTTGCATTTTGGTATTTTATGTTCTCCGCACGCAAAAAAAACGGCCTCTCTAACATATGTCCCAAACATAATATATGTTTGGGTCTGCAAACAAATATATGTTTGGGTGGAAACAAATATATGTTTGGGTACAAACATATATATGTTTGGGTGCAAAGATATTTATGTTTGGGTGCAAAGATATATATGTTTGGGTGGAAACAATTTTATGTTTGGGTGCAAACATTTTATATGTTTGGGTGCAAAAAAAAACAAACCCAAAAGGCACAAAAAAACAAACACATGCACCACTTGTATGGAGAAAGTGGCCAAAAATATTTAGAGTGTAAAAATTAAGCCAATGCGCCGGTTACAGCTTTGTGCTGCTGCGAAGAGTGTTTTAAAAAATCACGAGCGTAACATTCTCCCCCCTTTCCCCTCTGGAGGGGGTATACGGTAAGAATTGTTTTATGCTGTTAATAAAAATGACATGAACAAAGGTCCAGATTATCTTATGATGCAAAAATAGGCTTGGGGAAACAAAACAATCTCCAAAACAACATAAAATCTAACCAATTTAACGGATTATAAAAAAATCAAAATTTTTTTCTGAAAATTGGTAACATTTTTAATATTGATCTTATAGCGTTTTTCCTGGAAGGCACGTACCGCCAACGTAAGACCAATTTGGAAGAAGATTTCTTCATCTTGCCGTTGATGCCAATAATGTTAATGTACGTGGTCAGACAAGAGAGTTATACGCGAATGTGTCCATAGAAACCCTATTCTATGGCAGCTTTAGTCATCGACCCACCATTTATAGTCTGGCACTAGATGGCAGCTGATTTTAATACTGAATAATCTTAAACCCATGACCTACTTTGGAAAATTACTCCCGAGGTGGGCACTGGTGGGCATCATGACTAAAACCTTAGGTCAAATTTAAGTATATGATCGAATTAGCATTACAAAATACACTAAAAAAATATGCAGCTATCTAGAATTCCACAACACGCTAAAACACTATTTTTTAATGAAAACTAAGCTATTACCTCCTCGTTCAAAATCCACTATAATATTTTGCTATACGTATTAGTTTCGCGATATTTTGAATATTATTACTAGCACTTAAAATATAGGTTGTATTCACAACAAAAAATATTAGTTAAAATGTTCCGACTTTTGAAGGTATTCTTAAGAAGATCGCGTTCGAATTAAACAAAAACTAATATGCTTTTAAAAAGGTCCATGTCATAGCTGTCGGAGCTGCCAGATGTTGTACCAAAATTTTGACATTAATTTTTTTATTTTTGGCCAATGGGTGGATCCACTGTGCAGTGGGCGCTTACTGAGAGCAAGAGAGCGTAAAATTCAATGTAAAACATTTTAAAATGTGTGCTCATTTGCTCTCAGTAAGAACTCACTGGCTATCTTTATAGTATACACACAAATGTTGTGGTTTTTTTATTGAAAAGCAAAAGAACAACAAAACACATAGGTACATACAAAATTCCAAAGAAATACATAACACACTTTAATAAAAGAAAAACTGATTGAAATAATTTGTTAATAGTCACACTTTTAAAAAGGAAAAATATATAGAAACGTAGTTGAACGCTTCTCCTTAGTTGTGAAATAAAACAAATTGTCCTCATAGTTAAAATCATCAGCGGGGTATCGGCATCTAGAATCAAATGATTATGTAATGTAATAAATAAATATGGATATGCCATATTTCAAATATACATAAGTATGTATGAAATTACCAATATTAAATGCGATTTCTTCCTTGTCCAATAAAATAATTCCATTCAACTTTCCGATTCAATTATAAAATGTATTGGGCATTTAATTTACTAAAAATCACAATTTCTTTAAGAAAACACAAAACACTGATTTATTCACTCACTTGGTTAACAACAACAAGACAAGAAAAACACGAGTTTGACGCATACACGCCATCAAAGCACCAAAGCCCCCTTCTTCGCTTCTACGTCTTCTATTATACAATACACACAACTCTTTATTAGTCCGGTCAAAATAGACATTGAAATAGCAAAAATTCCCACAAAGCTGAATTTTGGTGGAGAGCTAGGGTTTGCCTTTAGAAGCAAAGTCCTAAAAGTCCCCATCGATCCCATGTGTGCAAAAAAAATTATTCGGGGTCAAAGGTCAAAATTTAAGGGTTTTTAGGTTTTCGGATTTATTTTTTGAAAACGGTTGATCTAATCAGAAAGTGATTAAAGTAAATATTGTAGACAGAAAAATTATCTACAAGTTTGACCCTTATAATTTTTTTCTTAGAAGGAACCATTCTTGAGATATAGCTGTTCTAAAAAACACATGATTTTTTTGCACTTATAAGGGAAATATGCACATATTCAGACGAACCGGCTAAAATAAGCGAAGTAATCGGGTCTGTCCCCCAAAAAAATTTATATATTTTCTTGAAGAGCGAAATTATAGCTATCTTCTAAAAAAAATTCCAACAAATTCGGAGTGTGTTTAGTAGAGTTATTCAATGTTAGAGTCATTTTATGCAAAAATAGCCCATTTAACCCACATGTATAATCGAAAGCCCAACGGGAACGACCCCAACGAAAACTCTCCGATTTTTTTCAAGTTTTGTCCGAAGGTAGGGTTTGTTGCGCTGATTACGGAAATGTATAATTTTCAACGGTTGCGGATCCGGTTCGTGGGTTATTAGACCTGAAAGGCCAAATTTAAAAACCGGGTTAGACCCGGTTATACTGAACCGATTACTGCAAAGTGAACATCGTTTGAAAGCTTACGGAAGTATCTAACACATAGTGTCGTTACTTTAACCGGTTCGCCTCATAATGTACTTACGCGGCTAATTTTTTATTTGACCTTTAGATCGAGATATCTCGAAAATGGTAAGTCTTTTTTAAGAATCATAAAGACCAATCTTGTAGACAATTATTGATTCTACAACTTTTACATTAGCGAGCTTTTGCTTAGTATGACCGTTTTTGAGAAAAATTAAAAAAACTGAATAATGCCTCCAAAAATGACCTTTGACCCCGAATAACTTGTTTTGCACACATGGGATCGATGGGGACTTTTAGGACGTTGCTTCCAATGGCCAACCCTAGCTCTCCACCAAAATTCAGCTTTGTGGGAATTTTTGCTATTTCCCCCTTATACGCATGTCTATTTTGACCGGACTATATTATAAAACAGCATTTCACAGCCGCGAGAGCACTGTTATTACTCTCGTTGACAAACATCCTCTCTCCACCCTTGAAAAAAATGTTCTAACATAAAAAATATGTTTTACCCAAACATATCAAATTGAGATATGTTACAAAATGTTGCAAACATATATTTGTTTGGACCCAAACATATTATGTTTGGATCCAAACATATATTTGTTTGCAACCGGTCCCAAATATATATTTATTTGGATCCAACATATTTCTAACATAAATTTTTCTGCGTGTAGCAATAGAATTCAACAAGAATCTCATTAGTTTTATGTACTTTAATTTTTGAGAAAAGTTCCACTAAAGTTCCCATATTTCGCACTGTGGGCCGTCTACAAAGTTTTACAAACAAATGTCTGCGACAAATTTTAAACATTTGGTGGCCGAAACTAGTACGAAATGCTGAACTATTGAACATCGCCAATCAAATTGCAGCTCCCGTTGAGGTTTGTCAACGGAAATGGCGCTGGATAGGCCACACGTTACGAAGACCGAAAACATTACTCGTCAAACGCTTCGTTGGAATCCCCAGGGTAGACGCAGGCGTGTTGTTGAACCAACTAAAACGCGGAGAAGGTCGATCGACGCAGAACTACAAGCTGCAAACTACTCATGGAACTACGTCAATTAAGCATCGCACAACAGAGTTCGATACAAAAGAATGGTTGACGACCTATGCTCCACAGAAAATGAAGGTTAACAGAAGAAGATATTTTAATGATTAAGTTATCTTAATGCCAATACTGACCCGTATTAAGGAATAGCAGTAATAGGTATTTGAAGTTTCACGAAGAAATGTACCCGAATTTCAGTAGAACTTCAAGTTTATTTTGCACCATCTCTCTTCTATCTTTCGTTTATCTTTAGTTTTATATAAATCTAAATAGAAACTGCCAATTTATGTCAAATTTAAAACGTATTATAGACAATTAAATGTCACAGCCTTTAAAAGGTGTAATTCCCCTGGTAAAAACGCCATAGTTTGGCCAATTTCAGCGTTTTAAAATTGAAATTGCTTTTATTCGTTCCAATTGTAAAACAAAACAATATGTATATGGACATATTCCAAGATATTCGACGAATGTCACCTAAAATGAAGTAGAAAATAATAATTTGAAATATGTTATTGAAATGAAACGAAGTGTATACTGTATGACTTTTTGCAAGGGATGTTTTGTACCTGTAAAAATGTTTTGTAAATAACAAATTTCAGTTATTTCGGTTGAAAATTGTGGCTAAAACTTTCAAAATACAAATATTTCATACCCCCCACAACCTTCATAATACCGGTGGTACTATTCTATTGCGCCTAAATAAAGACGTGGATCTATACCGACAAATTTTAGGTAGAACGTTTTGTACCCCCAACGAAGACAAAATACAAATTTTCAGCCATTTCGGTGTTATAATGAAGCTAAAACGTTCAAATTTGATGACAGTTTAATTCACATAATCTGAAGGTATATGCATCTCGACGATAGAAACCTTTTTTTACTTGCTTTCTTGTTATTTGTCTTGTTTAGCTTTAAGATCGCAATAAAGACTGGCCAACAAGACATCTTACCACACACAAGTGGATGTAAATGACGTTGAATAATTATGTGTAGCGGAAAACGTTCATCCAGCACCTTGAATAGCTTCTTATTGGTAATCTTAAAAACACCGTAGTATTGAATAAATGTGATTGCTGATGCCGTGTGGTCTGTGTCATTAGTTGATGTACAAATGTTTATTGTAAAAATTACAAATACTCCTCATCCAATTCTGAAAATAACAGCACTCAAAATCTCATCATCATTTCCGATAACCTAATGAAGTTTAATCCTGTGTTGCAATAAAATTCTATTGGACATACAGTGTGCAATGTATTCGATGGTTTCTCCTGGCAATCTTGTTGAAGTAGACAATACGTTGTTACGTGAAATTACTTACACGAAATTAAGTTGGTTAATAAAGCGGGAATAAACATTTAGTACGTGATTGGCAAAGAAGGAATACAGTAACCAAAAATAACAAACCAAAATATTACGTATTTCTGTGGGTGGTATAAGGTTTAAAGCTTCCTTTTTGCGGGTGAAGATAAACATTGCTTTGCATAAGATACTCAGCAATGAGGTTTCTACATACCAGAAACAAACACATCTTCCATTGAACGTTGATTATGCACTGTGGTATATAGAATTCCAATTCCAAAATACTTTTCCATATCCGAATGTATTGTCATTAGCATAGATATAAAAACATAAAGAATGGAAAAATCAATAATTAAAATTTGTCAATAGATGAAGTTTGTTTCTGTATTATAAGAATAAAGCAAATATGTTAAGCAGTTGCAACCGCCAAGCTAATGAACTGAAAACTGGTATGGAATACAATCATGAGTCCACATCTTTGATTTCCCTAAATTTGCATATTGCGTATTGATCATTAATGGTGTTTTTATACCTTCCACCATAGTATTGAATGTTCAGTAAGTTCGGGGTTTCCGTTTGTAAGGCATTGAAATAAGAAGTGAGCCAAGGCTATAGTCGGGTAGGTGCCGACTATGTGGTATCCTACACCGCTACTCCTGTGCATAAGCTGTTGACTGGTAAAATTCAAAATATTAAAATTGGGATAGCTTAGCGACTTTGCACTGAATGTCTTCATTAATACTGGTCAATTTTGTTGAAACGCATTTAAGTTCCTCGTCAGTACAACTCAAATCAAAAAATGGAAAAGTGGGATGTAGGCCAACCATTAATATGCTTCTTTCTCTGTGAGACCCCCATCAACCCCGAAAATTTCGTGAGGATCCGATCAATATTCTGACCTGTAGTGTGATTGCACCAAAAATGGAAAAAAGGACCTCCTATGATAACCTACTTCTCATCGTTGTAAAGGTGATATTTTCTACATTCCTTGCCATGTTTTGCTTTCAATATACCTCTTACAGAAGAGAGATATTCGCTTTGAAATAAAACGTAAAGTTTTTCACATTCCGACACCTGAATATTATCCGGCCATCCCCAAAATCAATAGGCTTCTTCCTACGTAGGACCCCATTAACCCCCAAAATTTCGTGACGTTCCAATCAAAATTGAGACCTGTAGCGCGATTTAAAAAAAAATGAAAAGTGGGATGTATTACCGTTATTTAGCCACTACACCAACCTACTTTGCATCATTGTAAACATGGGATTTTCTACTTTCATAGTCAGGCTTTGTTTTTGGAAAATCCATAACAAGAGCTGTGATATTTGTCTTTCTTATTAAAATCGCAAAAATGAAAAGTTGGGTTCTATAAGCGGCTACTGCGATATCTTCGTTGTTTGACCACGTACGACAACCTACGTTACGTCGTTGCAAAGGCGATATTCTCTATTTTCATTAGCAAATTTTGCTTTTTATATACCCCATATAGAAGCGGAGATATTCGCTTTGAAATAAAATGTAGACTTTTTGTCCAAATAAGCTTTTTGTCCATTCCGACCCCTGAATATTATCCGACCATCACCAAAATCAATAGGCTTCTCCCCCTCCGGGACCCTCATCAACACCCACAATTTGGTGACGGATTAAAATTGTGACCTGTAGCGTGATTACAAGGTTTAGATGGACAGACGGACAGACGACGGACACACATAGACTGATCGATTCAGCTCGTTGAGACATTCATTTTGTTATATATATGTATATGTCTACTACCATTATTTCGATGCGTTACAGATATTTGGCCAAAAGCAACTTATAATACCCTCACCACATAGTGGGGTAGGGTATAATAACTTGCGGATTCTTCGCCAAAAGTTGTCGACATAGGCCCATGTTTAGGCATAGCAAGTAACGGTACCTCCGATTTTCGATATTTTGAAAATTTTAGGTACATTTTTAAAAAAATAGCGGTTATTTGATATTTAAGATTTCCAGTGGTCACACAACTTCTCTATCAAAAATTTTGAACACAGGTCAATGTTGTTGTATGGCCTGTTTTTGTATTGGCCCACGTTTCCCACGTAAATGTACCGCCTGATTTTTATACCCTCCACCATAGGATGGGGCTATATTAAGTTTGTCGCTACGTTTGTAACTACTCGAAACAATCATTGTAGACCCCACAAACTATATATTCTTAATCAGCGTGCAATTCTACATCGTTATAGCCATGTCCGTCCGTCTGTCCGTCTGTGAAAATCACTCTAGCGTCCGAACGGATTGACGTAGGTGGATGAAATTTTGGGAAAATCTATTATATGTACGTAGGACTTTTGGTATTGAAAGCGGGCCATGTAGGTCCACGCTTTCGTGTAGCCCCCATACAAAATGTCGCGTCGTCGTTTTAAGGAATTTTTAAGATATTTGTCCCATATTACCACCGAATCGGTTGTAAATTGGTATTTTGTGTCTCCAGAGGCCAAAAAACATTCCTACCAAGGTTGGTTTATATAGGTCCACGTTTTGGTATAGCCCCCATATAACGCCCCATATAAAGTACGCGTCATTTTAATATATTTTGAATGTATTAGTCCCATTTGACAACAGAATCGGTTGTAACTTTGTATTTTGTGTTTTCCGAGGCTAAGAAACATTTCCACCGTAAAGTGTTTATATAGGTCCACGTTTTGATATAGCCCCCATAGGACGATATCTCCCGATTTTCGGTATTTTGAAGGTTTTGGTCTCATTATCACACCGAGATGGCTGAAATTTGTGGTGGAGGGTATAAAAAGTTCGGCCCGACCGAACTTAACGCTTTTCCTACTTGTTTATTTTAAATTTTATAATTTCTAAGAAAATCGGGTGCTATTAGGGGTTCTTACTTAAGCTACTAATATCAAATATCGTATACTTCAATCAGTATAACCTTGAGAGCATTTAAACTTAATAAAAGTTACAATTAGACATCGGATGTTTGTATATTTTTCAAAACTTCAACTAATTGTAACTACATTATTATATAGAAACATGTACATCGTTCCAATGACAGAAATTCGATGTCAGATTGAAAATAATAAATAATACGTACCAAGCTCCAGCTTCTATTGTTTAATAAACGAATTATTTGCGTTATATAGGTCTAGTTATAATCAAAGCTATATGTTCCCAAAGCAACACGGGTGAAAAAAAGATACTAACCCCTCATAACCGAACAGTAAAATGTAATATTAATGATTTATTATCGGATTGAGAATCTTATATCATGTAAGCATAATAATTTGGTTTTCTCAAAATAATTTGGCTTAATCCCATTATTGGAGTTTTAATATTTTGAAACAAGGGGTAAGGCAGGGAAGACTAGCTTCGATCCCCGCCGCAGGATCTCATCAGTTCCCTTGTTTCTTGTTTGTTGATATTCTCCACCGAAGTCTTTTTAATAACTTCTTCAACAAAAACCTTTCGTCAGCTTGAGGAATAAGGGTGACTGTTGAATCCCAGGAATTCCAAAATAAGTTACAAAAACACAAATAGTCGTCCCTATAATACTTGGGAAAATAGCTCCATATCTCTCTTTGGCGTTATCGTAGCTTCATTTTGAGGTGACATGTCTTCAGTCAAATCGATTGGCGAATCTTTTTGTAGAACATTTCATTCTTCTAACTCAATGCCGTTTATGTCATTTTCGTCCTTTAGAAGTTTGACCTACGGCATAACTGTCCTTTTTGGGTTCGTAATATTATGTTCATCGTCTTTCATCGCCAAAAAGAATTGTTCGCCCCCCAGCCTTTGATCTCCATATTTGCGCGTACTGATATTTTTCCTTAAAATCGGTTTAAGAAATCGGCTTTTTGTTCTAGAACTGCAACTAACAAAGTTTTCTGAAGCGAATTAATATAATTTGATTGACAACTCTATAAGCTTTTTAACGGTATACATATAAGATTAATCCGTTACTTAAAACCGGTTCAAAAATGCGTTTTAATGTCGGAATATCAGGTTCAAAAATTGAGATAACCGGATCTATTCTCCAAGAAAATATGTTATTAACGTGTTCATCATTACAAGAGCTTTTCGTGGGGAATATTTCAGAGGCACCCAAGATGTCTACATAAGCAATAACCAATTGTTATGTCTACATACCAATAAATAACCATGACGAATATACAGAAAAACAAAACATAGTTTATTTCTGAACCAAAACCGAATAAATGTCAAAAACGACAATGAAAACGGGACAAAATCGATTAGTTGTCAAAGAGAACCGTACCTAAAATCTTCTGAGCAACATTTTTGTAGAATATTTTGATGCTGAAAAATCTCATCTTGGGGTACTTTCACTACGGTTCAAGAAATAAAGGACGAAAAGGACATAAACGGCATTGAGTTAGAAGAATGAAATGTTCTACAAAAAGATTCGCCAATCGATTTGACTGAAGACATGTCACCTCAAAATGAAGCTACAACAACTCCAAACAGAGATATGGAGCTATTTTACCAAGTATTATGGGAAATAAATCAACAACTTCAACGCGCGATATCTCAGAAACTTGACCTATAGCGAAAATTTCCTTTGGGTTCTTAGTATACTCATCAAGGGCTTTCATATCCAAAGGAAATTTTCCACCCCCCAGACTTTGAGTTGCATTTTGTGTCACAGTGTAAGTAAAGGAATATGCATGAAAATTATAATACACAAAAGCTAATATCTTGACAAAAGTTTTCAATATAGACATGCTTGGAAATTATTTGAATGACAAGTAGTTTTTTATTTCTAGAGATGGGAAATGGGTAAATTCCCTAATGGTAAATACCCATTAAAATGGGTAAATTGGGTACAAATGGGTAAATAATCAGGTATGTACACAAATTGTGGGTATAAACTACAGAAACTCAAATCATGAAATTAGAAGCGAAGACGCAGTGTTTTAGCAAATTTTAACTGACTATGAATAAAACTACCGTTTTTTATACGGGGCAAATTAAAATATGATCAATTTTGGTCCATATTTTGGTAAATCTCTCATATATTGTGACATTATATTGTTGGTATTTGACAACTTTTAGAGCAGTTTGTTGTAGTTCTTCTTGCAGAAACACATAAATGCTGGATCGAAGTCCAAACTTTACGATATATCAGGTGGATTAACCCACGATTTCAGTGGATAATCTTGAGATGTAAGTCCTCCTCGAAAAAGTTATAATTGTTGCATTCATCGCTAACTGTTTCCCACAAGCAACTCCAACGACCGATTTGACGTATAAGAAGTTTAGTCCGCGTGGTTTTACCGCTTTTCTGGTATTCTTTTTCATTTTCTGTCTGACCGAAAAACAAAATTTTGATTTCAAAATAAAAGTTTATTTACCCAAATAAAAACCCAAAAAAGATATTTATTTGGTATTTACCAGGTAGTTCGTTAGTTCTTTGCCAAGTCGGTTGAGAGTTTTGTGAATTTCGAGGGATTTCCACTGATGCCATTGGAATTAAAAGCTTCATTAAATAGTTCGACCTGCCTGAATATCTGGAATTATTATGTCAATATCGTCATAATTACGTGGCATATGGAGTTGTTGGTTTAATTTGTTATCAGAGCTGGCTTCCATTCTCTTTTTTATTTGATTTTGATGCCGTCGGATTTCTCCCTGCGCTGTATTTAGCAAATACATAAGATTTCCCATTCTTCCTTTTACATCTCCTTCTATCCAGCGCTTCTTACCAGAAAAGTTACGTACATAAACCTTTTGACCAATAGAAAATTTCGACGAAATATTTGATGTTTGATTCCTTACCGGAAACATTGCAGTTAAAATTGCACGAGGCTGTCGTCCGTGAAGTAATTCAGCAGGGGACTTGCCTGTGTGTGGGTTTGACGTTGATCTGTACGTCACCAAATACTTGTATAATGCCTTTTCCTGGTTCGGCTGCTCTTTACTAATCTTATTGAAAGCTGTCTTAAATGTTCGAACAAAACGCTCAGCTAAACCATTCGAAGCTGGGTGAAACGGAGCTGTCGTCAAATGTTCAATACAGTTTGCTTCACAGAACCGTTTGAATTCCGCTGACGTGAATTGTGTACCATTGTCACTTACAATGCGTAAGCCTTCAATTGCAAAAAAAACTTTGCAATGCTGCTATGGTTGACGCCTATTTAGCTGCCGATACTGGCCTTACGAAAGGAAATTTAGAATATGAATCAACCGCAATAAGCCACATCTTGTTTAAGTACGGACCAGCAAAATCGACGTGTATCCTTTCCCATGGCTGTTCAGCATCGGGCCCAACGAACGTGTTTGCAAAACAAGTCAAACATTCTCCACTGTTGGGCGTCGTTAAATTGCATCGAAGGCAACATAACAAAATTTTTGTTGGTCTGCATTACAGCAACAACCAAACATACAAACCGTACCAGTGTTTCTCAAAAAGAGCATTGGTGGCGCTTTTTATTGGGATAGCTGTTGCAAATTTTTTTTTTTCTCAAAATAGTCTGGCTTATTCCCATTGTTGTTGTTTTAATATTTTAAAACAACAAATTTATTAGTGGAGAAAGTTTGGCATTGTCTAGTCTTACCCCTTGGCGAACAATGCGGTGCATTGAACCTCTTAAAATTGTATTTTGTAACGGGCTCTCGAACTGCCTCCATAATCTAGCTTTGACACGATGAAAATGTGTCTAATCGAAATAAAGGTTTTCGACCCCAAGTATGTTTGGACGGAGACCTTTTCAGACAACTTCCAGGCGATTTAGCCATGTCAGTCCTTCTGTGCGACTGGGTGGAGCGCAACAACTCTCGAACGGATCAAGAAGATTTGGTTCTCGTAATATTCTATTTGGGCCCTATCGTTCCACTCCTTACGATACCTCCCCCAAAAGTTCAAACATTTTAGAGAAACTGTTGCTCGCGCTTACTCTCGAAGTAACCGATTGGATCCAAACGTTGCACGTCGCAACATTTCTACAAGACATAGATCAGTTTTGAGTATGGACAACATCGAACTGCTCCCATGAGTACCTCCCACAGAAATATTCAAAATTTTTAGCAAAAGTGATGTTTACAACTGTAAAATTTTTTCGTGGGCAAGTCCTGACATAATAGCCAAAAAGCTATAAAAACGTAAAGTGTCTGATAAGCCCGATAACTACCGAAAGGGCGATTGATATAGGTCTAGCCTTTGCTCATCGTAATATGTCTCTCGCATTTTAATCAAGCAGGTAGTTTTCACAACTACTACAACAATATATTTTTTCGGCCGTAAGTACACACTTCCTGAGGTAATTACCCCAAAGCTGTAAAAATTCTACGTCCACCAACTAAGGGAGTCCTGGATTTGGCAATTATTCTTCCTACCTACTGAAGGACTGAAAAAATTGCAAACCTTTTTACGGATTGTTATCTCACTACTTATCACAACAGTAACGTATTGGAAAACATGTAAGAGAGGGCTATAGTCGGACAGGGCCGACCACGTGATACTTTACACCACTTCCTCTGGACACAGTTTTCCACGGAATTTATTTCATATGATTGGGACAAGTTATGTTATCGATATAATTAATTGATATTTTTACATCATTTATTATTGATATAATTTGCATCAAGGGAGAGGTTAAGAATTGGTTTTCAGGTTTCGTGTTCGTAATTCGTTGGATAATGCCCCACAATTTAAAATTTGTAACTGTAACTATGTTATCAGACCACGTACATCAGCATAATTGGTATTAATGGAAAGGTCAAGAGTTCCGCTTCTAAATATAACTTACGGGGATGGAACATGTCTTCCAGGAATAATGATATATGCATTATACTAAAAATTTTACCAATTTTCACGCAAAAGTTTTCGTCCATTTATGCCTCTAAATATTATCTGTTTATCATGTTAAATTGCAAGCTTTTTCTTAGTCGTAAAACCAAACCTACAAAATCGGATACAAATTTTGGTTTAAATCCATTTCACCTACTAAACATTTCACGATCACCACCAAAAACTAATCCTTTCTATTCTGGTGAGAACCCGACCTCGTACAAAATTACGTGAAGTATGATTTATAATTGCGGCCTGGAGTTTGATTAAAATTTTTAATGGACGGAGGAACACCCATCTCAAAACCGCATTGGGGGTCTACGGCGAATTCTTCATGGTGTTACATGAATTTTCGGAGAAACAAACGTATAATACCCTTTTGAGATTGTGGTGTAGGGTATAACAACTCATACTGGATTTGCTTCGTTTCATTATGTCATTGGCTGGTATTGTTATATCATGTAAGGATATTCCAAAAAAGTTTCAAATGGAGTCGGACTTCATCCCCAATATCAGCGAAATTGCTGTCCTTCACTACCCTGCTGTTAACCACAGTTCCTCTGCTGTTTCGCTTATGACTCAAACGGAAGTAGAGTACGATTGCGAGTGATTTTATTTGCAGCACGTGACATTTCACCCATCACTAATGATTTTCAATTTTTATATTCAACAAAAATTGCCGTTGTCTTTTTGGCTTTATACATTTGGACCATTTTGTTTGTTTCTTTCTTCTTTTCAAACATTTTGCTTAAAATTCATTTGGCAAGGGTTTTTGCACTGGTCTTTTTTCGGTTTTTCGTAGTTGTGTTTGCTGTCACAGTTCGACAACAAAAGTCGTAAAAATTCAGATGTTACGTGTCATCTGATATACCATAACATCATAAAATTGTAAGTAATATACGTATTTGTTTTTTTTTTTTTTTTTGTGAATCAATTTGATTTGTATGTCAGTCACTCTGAGCCATTGAATTTTATTTTTTATTTCTTCAGAAGGAGACAAAGTTATTAAATTGATTTCCCAATATTCTTTACGAGTGTGTGTTTGGGTTCGCTTTTTTACAATTGAATGCATGTTTTGTGAGTGATATTGCGTGGTGTTTTAAATACCTACGTGTCTGCTTAACTCAGATTTAGTAATTTTTTCCTTCTTTTCAAGCAATCAATGGTTTTTATGTGTGAAATTTAGTTGTTTTATGTTATTCTGCGGCGAACCGGAAGTGACAAATGAGTGATGCGTATACAGCAATATATTTTATTGCAACGGATTAAGAATATCAATTCTTTGCCAAGATTTATTTCTTTTAATTTATTAATTTAATAAGGGATTATATGAGAGGGTAAAATAAAGGTAGGCGCTTTGAACATTTTTTTGCAAAATAAAAACGCAAATGTGGTTGAAATATATGGGGATTTATTAGTATGGGGATTTATTAAAAGAAAATTTGGTCATAGAAATTTTGTTTTCAATATATTTACGAGTAATGGTTAAAAATAATGTTAGAAATTATATATTCAAAACAAGTGTAAAATACCTACACGCAGAGATATGATTAATCCAACAATATTCGAAAAGCAAAATATGTATTGTAAAGATATTGTTAGATTCCGTACGTAGTATTGTGAATCCAACAATCGTTTTGTTCAATTTCAAAAATTGTTTTTGTTAAATACAAAAATAGTTTTTGTCAACTAAACAATATTTTTCTCTTTTCTTCGACAATTTTTTTCTCTTCTTCGATGCCGTGGTGAAAAAACAATTTTTATGAGTTCTGTTTGTATGAAAGGATGATTTTACCTTCGTTTTTGTGCATGTATAGTATACACTACGGGGCGCGTCCCCACCGGCGTATAGGGGGAGGCGGATGACCGTACTAATTTGTTCTGATCTAGGGAATTCATTTGTGATTAAACTTGTTCCGGAACGGATTAGTACGATCACCTGCCTCAGGGAAATTTATTTTCCCCGCGGACAAAAAACTGACTATGAGGGTGTTCCCCTAAAACAAAAAACACAATATGAAGAAAGTTGGACAAAGTGAAAAAGTTACGGTGCAGGGCCTAATAAACCCAGTACCGGCGGGTGATGTTGATCTGCCCACGAGTCACAACCCGTCGTCATCATGCGATCGTGAGCAAATCTCTCCCACAGGTGTGGGTGCCTTGGCACCTGTGGTCGAAGGTAATGCGACAAGCAGACAGCCTAAGGGCAGATACAGGGAGGAAGAGACTGAGAAGCTAAGGGGAAGTTCATGCTCGACCCAGCCTTCAGATACAGGTAGCGACTCAGACTCCAAATCCGATAGCGAAAGCAAAAATAATATAACCATCATGGAAGTCCCAGAAAAGTAGGAGTTCCACAAGATGGTAGACGAAGTGAGCGACAGCATTGCAAAGCTCACAACACACAAGAAGCAGCTGTCTGGTGCTCAACGACGCAAGTTCAGGAAGCAACGGGCAAGCAAAAAGGCTATATCGGCAAGCAAAAAGGCTATTCTTCAGAAGCGGCGAAGAGGATTAGATCCCCCGAAGAGCAGAACACTGTAAAGCCGACGAAGAAGAAAAAGAGCTCCACATCCCCAAACGTCTCGAGTGCACCGCGTCAAGTACCACGCAAAGGAGACTGTTCCGAGAATCCTTTGGCAGAGGGCGACAAAGTCAGCTCAAACGTGAAGAGGGTGTGCCCAGCCGCGGAATCGACTGCAGTGCCTGGGGATTCTGCGAAGAAATCCCGGACCCGGCAGAAGAGCAAGAGGGCTGCGGAGACTGGTAGAGAGCCGCCATCATACGCCAAGGTAGCCAAGAAACGCTATAGGCACGAACTCTGCTATGCCGTGATCGATACCAATAGAGGTTCTGGAAAGCAACCCAAAGACCATCTTCCAGCAATTGAGGAAATGGTCAACAATAAGATATTGGATCACATAATGATTGGAGGTTATCCAATTCAAATTATCAGTAGCGGGGTCAAAGGGGACGTGATGGTGTTCTAATTTGCCCAGCATGCAAACGTTGGCGCCCTCAAGGATATTATCAGCAGCATAATACCTCAATGGGAAAACGGCAAACTAAAGTTGGTGAGGAAAGACCAAATTCCTCAACTAACAAAAACTTCGGTATTCGTCAGAGGATGGGGCAGCAAGTTCGAGACGGAACGCATGCTCGAAGTCTTTGGTCGCCAAAACAAGGACTTGGACGTGAAGAGATGGGAGGTCTTCCACAGGGAGGAGCAGGAGGACGGAACTCTCCTTGTGGTCGGAATTGACCATCTCTCCATGGCTAGTCTGACAAAGACTAAGGGCAGGGCTTTCTACATCTCCAACGCTGCCCGCTTCAAAGCAGGAAAGGCGGTAATCGGCGAAAGCGAGGAAGCCAAACAAAATAGCGAAGAGGTTTTACCTCCCAGCAAAAATGAAAAGGGAGTCGATGCCGTAATCACCGACTCTCAAGAAGCCCGTTTACTGGAGGACCAATGATTGAGGCCATCCAAATAAACCTCCATCGGAGCGAGACGGCAACCATGGCCCTGATGGAGCAAATCAATACAGGTAAAATCCATATTGGCTTGATCCAGGAACATTGGACTATTCAGAACAAGGTCTCTGGACTAAACCATATAAACTACCAACTGTTTAATGCAAATATGGGGTCTCGACCGAAAACCTGTATAATATGTCACAAAAACTTAAGTTTTCTTTTCTCTCCAGAGTTGTCAACATCGGACGCAACTGTGCTGAAGCTGGGGAATGGCAATATATACCTTGCGTCAGTATATTTACCGTTCGACTCGCCGACACTACCACCTACGTCGGAGCTGCAGCGGTTGGTGAGGAAAGCAAAACAAACTGGTAACGAAGTACTAGTAGGTAGCGATGCTAACTCACACCACATTGCGTGGGGTAGTACTAATACTAACAAAAGGGGCCAAGCCCTTTTAGATTTCTTGAATACTAACGACCTAATAACCCTTAACATAGGCAATAAAGCCACCTTTGTTAACAAGATTAGGGAAGAGGTATTAGATATAACAATATGTTCCGAAAATCTTATAAACGAGGTGCAGAATTGGAGGGTCTCGGAAGAGCATTCCTTCTCGCATAAGATTTGAACTAACACGGCCAACGCCGAAACCTAAAAGTTTCCGAAATAAATACAAAACCAATTGGATAAAATTTGGGAAACTAATAAAAGATAGGTTAGGGCACGATAGATATGAATGCCTAAGCACGGAAGATATAGACAGAAACGTCAACATTATAACGGAGGTCTTAGTAAAGTCATTCGAAGAAAGTTGTCCCCTTCGAGAGAGGAAATCTGCCTACGAAAAACCCTGGATGACAGGAGAAATTCGTAACAAAGGCAAAGTGGTCCGAAGGCTTTACAATTGAGCTCGAAGAAAGAAATTAGCTGTATTCTGGGACAACTATCACACAAAACTTAAAGAATACAACAAAATGATTAGAACAGCAAAAAGCAATTCCTGCAAACTTTTCTGTGAACAGGTAGACAGCGTAAATGATGTATCCAAAATAAAAAAGTTTCTATCGAAAGCCCATACACAAACCGAGATTATGGTGAATCATATGGGAAATAAGATGGAAACAATCGAGGACACGCTGGGGCTTCTGATGAATACACATTTCCCGCCGAACACTGCGACACACGCAGGGGTGCCGGTAGTGAGGGAATGTGTTACAGAGGAAGCACCAACAATTGATGCAGCGGGGCTGGATGAGATATTTCCGGCCTTACTCCAGAAAGGGACTACATTGCGCCCAAACTATCTGGAATTTTTAACGCATGCTTAAAACTTGTGTATACCCCTAAAGCCTGGCAGGAGGCGAGGGTAGTATTTATCCCCAAACCTGGGAAGGCAAGTTACGCAATTCCTAAGTCTTATCGTTCGATAAGCCTAACATCCTTTCTGCTTAAAACCATGGAACGAATAGTCGACAGCATGATTAATAGCAAGATTCCAAACGATATGCTTAAATACAAACAACATGCATACGTTAAAGGTAGATCAGTGGAAACCGCATTACATGAGGTTGTACACTACATCGAGAGAACCTTCGACAGGAAGATGTATACACTAGCGGTATGCATTGATATCGAGGGTGCTTTCAACAACGTCAGCACCGAAACCCTTATCCAATCCTTAGATAAGTTTCAGGTGAATCGGGCCCTTAGGGACTGGATAAGCCACATGCTAAGGAATAGATGGATAAGCTGCGGGCTACTTGACGTAAAAATAAAGGACAAAGTTGGTCAGGGTACGCCACAGGGGGGGATTTTATCCCCACTCCTATGGGTCACTACCATAAATAGCTTATTAAGGACTTTAACCGATGATTTGGATTTGACCCAGTCTGTTATGCAGACGACGTTATAATACTTCTGAGGGGTAAGAATCCAAACTTGCTATGCAGAAGAGCTGAATCAGCACTAAAACTAGCGTACAACTGGGCTAGACCAAGAGGTCTTAATGTAAACCCGGAAAAAACGAAATATGTCTGTTTACTAGGAAAACAAAACTGGGACACTTTGAAGAACCAGTTTTCCTAAACAAGACGATCAATATTTCCAACAAAGTCAAATATCTGGGAGTAATTCTGGATAGGAAACTTAAATGGAAAGACCATATTCATGAAAGAGCCAATAAAGCTCATAGATGTTGGTCAACCTGTAGAAATGCTATAGGCGCCAAGTGGGGTCTTAATCCTAAGATGACACACTGGCTATACAAAAGCGTAGTTAGACCTATTCTAACATACGCTTCAGTAGTCTGGTGGACAGCTATGGATAAAAAGTGTAATATTAAAATACTACAGAAAGTCCAACGAATGTGCTGTCTAAGTGTAAGCGGCGCAATGAGGACAACATCAACGAGGGTTTTAGAAACTATTCTATATATACACCCAATAGAAATCCAGATAAGGTATGAAGCGGCTGTCCCAGCTATTCGATTTAAAGCGATGGACGAGAGGATCAGTAAGGACCACGTAACATACCATCAAAACATTCTACAGGTAACAACGGGAAAGTCAATGGATAACATTGTATTGGACCGTATACCTGAAACATTTGTAGCTGCCTCATGCGAGGCATTAATTCCAGACAGAGACTCGTGGATCGGCGGAAATCTAGCACAAATGCCGACTGGAAACTGTTGTTATACAGACGGCTCAATGCTAGGTGGGGGAACGGGACAGGGTCTCTTTATTGAAGAACCAGAGACCGAAATATCTATTCGTTTGCCGGATCACAATACGGTCCATCAAGCGGAGATCCGAGCGATCACAGAGTGTCTGAACTGGCTTAATGCCAACACGAGGCCAACTACTGTAAACGTCCTTACGGACAGTAAAACTGCAATCAAAGCAATAACATCCAAGACAGTAAAATCACAAACAGTCTTGGATTGTATAAATTCGTTCAACAGCTATACTCAGCGTGGCACGGTGCTTATAATATGGGTACCGGGACATGCGGGGAATAGAGGTAAAGAGATAGCAAATTCTCTGGTAAAAAAGGGAAGGGAATTAGCAACCGTAAACTTAGCGAACGCAAAGCCACTAAACGCGTCTCGGCTAGAGTTAAAAAATTGGGCAAAAAATGCCCACTTATCCTAATGGAATAGAGAGGAATTAGGGAAAACCACAAAAATCCTATGGGGAGACCCAATTGAGGAAAAAACTAAAAACCTATTACTGCTAGGTAAAGCAGAGTTGAGTAGACTTACAGGTGTTCTTACAGGTCACCTGGGTTTACAAGCTCATCTGCAAAAAATTAATTGTGCAGACAACAGCGTATGCAGGGCATGCGGAGAGGATGATGAAACATTGGAGCATTTTCTCTGCCAATGCCCCGCTTTCGCAAACATCAGATCCCAGTTTTTAGGGAACGACACAATACCAGATCTTAATCAGGTAATTGTAGACGACCTAAAACAATTACGGGATTTTGTTAAGGGAACAGAGTTCCTTAATTAATTTATAGTAGAGTCCCCTTCTTCAAAAAACATAGACTAGAGCGCACAACAGGCCTACTTCATGGCTTATGTGTATGTCCATCAGGACATGTGGCGATTACTCGCCCCTCTTTTCAACCTAACCTAACCATAGTATACACTATATACCAACAATGATATTATTATTATACCCTACACCACTATGTGGGGAGGTTATTATAAGTTGGTTTTGCCCAAAAGGTTTGTAACGCATCGAAATAATGGTTGTAGACCCATACTTACATATATATACCAAAATGAATGTCTCGACGAGCTGAGTCGATCTGGCTTTGTGTGTCCGTCCGTCTGCCCGTCTGTCTATCTAACCGTTGTAATCACGCTACAGGTCGCAATTTTGATCGGATCGTCACGAAATTTTGGGTGTTGATGAGGGTCCCGGAGGTGAAGAAGCCTATTGATTTTGGTGATGGTCGGATAATATTCAGTGGTCGGAATGGGCAAAAACTTATGTGGATAAAAATACAACTTTTTTTCCAAAGCAAATATCTCAGCTTCTATATGGGCTATACCAAAAGCAATACCTGACAATAAAAGTAGAAAATATCACCTTTCTAATGATGTAAAATAAGTTTTCGTAGGTGATCAAACAACGAAGATATCACAATAGTCGCAAATAAAACCCAAATTTTCATTCTTGCGATTTTAATTATAATGACGAATATCACAGCTTTGGTTGGGGACTTTCCGAAAGCAAAGCCTGACTATGAAAGTAGAAGATCCCAACTTTACAATAATGCAAACTAGGTCGGCGAAGGTGACCAACTAACGGAGATATCGCAATAGTCGGTAATACATCCCATTTTCCATTTTTTGGAAATCACACTACAGGTCGCAACTTTTATCGGATCGTCACGAAATTTTGGTTGTTGATGGGGGTCCCGGAGGGGAAGAAGCCTATTGATTTGGTGATGGTCGGATAATATTCGGAATAAAGTTATTTAGAGAAAAAGTCTACATTTTTTTCCAAAGCAAATATCTCAGTGCCTATAAGGGGTATACAAAAAGCAAGACCTGACAATGAAAGTAGATATCACCTTTGCAACGATGTAACGTAGGTTGTCGCAGGTTGTCAAACAACGAAGATATCGCAATAGTCGCTAATAGATCCCTACTTTTCATTTTTGCGATTTTAATGATAATGACGGATATCACACCTTTGGTTTGGGGACCTACTAAAAGCAAAGCCTGACTAAGAAAGTAGAAAATCCCATCTTTAAAATTATGCAAATTAGGTTGGCGAAGGTGGTCAAATAATAGAGATATCGAAATAGTCGCTAATTCATCCCTTTTTTCCACTTTTTCTGCAATCACACTGCAGGTCGGAATTTTGATCGGATCATCACGAAATTTTCTCACAGAGATAGAAGCCTATTGATTTGGTTATGTCGAGAGTAGTCAAATATAAAACTAAATATTAATTATTTTGGTTCAGTTCGCCTTAAGTCATTTGTTATAAAAGCCAGATAGGTAAAAACTTTCGTATCTCCGTAAAAGAAATGTTTTCGAGTGAAAAGATTATGCACAGGGGTAGTGGTGTAGGGTATCACATAGTCGGCCCCGTACCGACTATAGCCTTTTCTCACTTGTTGTTTTCTATGTTTAGCAAAATATGGTATTTTGAATTTGGATAACAATGCTTGAATAAAACAAATAATTTTTTGGAACAAAAATAGATACTTGGGGTCAATCAGGTGATACACTATGCCACTACCCCTGTCCGCTAGAATTTCTGTTAAATCACCATTAAATGATGGGTATATCACAGTCTGTTTTCGTAAAAAAAAAAAAAAAAATCAAACAAATGGTTCATACTCATGGCTCAAACGTATTCGTTTGAAATTTGGTTTTTATAAAAAAAAACAAGTGAGGAAAGCTATAGTCGGGACGGGGCCGACTATGTGATACCCTACACCACTACCCCTGTGCGTAAGCTTTTTACTCGTAAATATTTCTTTTAGGGAGATACTAAAGTTTTCACCTATCTGGCTTTTATACCAAATGACTTAAGACGAACTGAATCAAAATAATTATACACTACACCACTATGTGGAAAGGGTATTATAAGTTTGTTTTGGTAAAAATGCATGTAACACCGCGAAATATTAGTCGAAGACGCCGAATGTGGTATACCAATCTACATATCTCGACGAGATAACGTGATTTTGAAACGTGTGTCCGTCCATCTGTCCATTATAAATTGCAATCAAACTCCAGGCCGCAATTATGGACCGATCATCACGAAATTTTGTATGGAGGTCGGGTTCAGACCAGAATAGATCTCTACTTGTATACCCTACTCCATAATGTGGGATTCAATATTGTCAATAGATGAAAGTTACAACTTACACAGGCTGAGGGTATATCTCTGTCGGCAAAGCCGACTAATACCTTTTTTTACCCTCAGCATTTATGCTAACGATGGTATATACTTCCGATGTGCCTCATGGAAATAATGGTTTTAGACCCCAAGTATGTTTGGACGAAATCCGTTTCAGACAATTGTGAATCGATTTAGCAATGTCCGTCCGTCTGTCTGGCTGGAGCGCACGATAACTCTCGAACGGATTAACCGATTTGGTCCACAATTTGGCTTTCGTAATATCTTGTCCCAACTTAGTTTTAGTTCGACGATAAGTCTCAAAGGGACTAACCGATTTGATCCATTATTTCCTCATCGTAATATTTCTATCAGACATAGATGAGATTCTAATAATGTCTACATCGGTCCACTCTTTCGGATACCTTAAACACAAAAATTTCGTAAAAGTTCAATTTAAGACCTCTTCTCGAATCGTTTTGATTTTTAATTGATTTCTCGTTGGAATCGAGCTTATTGACCGTTTATTTTTGCAAGTGAAAAAGGAAGGCCGAATATTCGAAGTTCGAACCCACACAACCACCACTATGTGGCATGCATGTTTCACCTTTGGTAGAGACTCTTCAGACATATCGGCTGTAGAGCGGCTTCTCTGTGATCGAACTTTTCTTCTTTCAAATGCTTTTTTTTTTTGTTTTTTACAACAACAGTGAGTATTTGCCTATTTGACCAACGCTTAGCGCTGCCTTTGAAAGTAATGAGTTTGGATCTGATCGCTTACACGCCGTGACAACACCTTTTGATTTTTGTTGTAACAATTTATATTTGCTGCTACTGTTACGACGGTACCGACGGTATAACTCTGGAAGGCAGTAAACGATTTGGTCCAAAATTTGGCTTTCGAAATATTTTGTCCAAACTTAGTTTAAGTTCGAAGATGGACCATTTCGGCCCACTCCCTCGGGTACCTCCCCCACAAAAGTTCAAATTTGTTCGCAAACAGTATGTGCACGATATCTCTGAGGGACTAACGGATTTGGTCCATACTTTGCACATCGTAATATTTCCCCCGGACATAGATAAAGTTCGAATATCGAACTTCTTCGGGTACTTCCTACACAAAATTTCGGAACTGTGGAGTCTAAGACCTCCTCTGGAATCCTTTTGATCTTTGATGTGACAACTTTTATTGGCCATATTTGTTTAAGTACGGTTAAGGGTCTGACCAGGTGGCCCTGTTTACAGCGATATTTGGTTTTTCGTGGACACAGTCATGCTTCCTGATATAATGCTCCAAAAACTCTAAATTATATGGTGACCAACTGAAATGACGGAAGGAATGAGTTCCAAAAAAAAAAAAAACGATGGACTATGAAGGTCCATCCTTTTAGGTACCTCCACCTCAAACTTTTGAACTTTAATCCAAATCCATTTTTTTGTCAGCAAGTTAATAATTTCCGAAAACCCCTTAAATACATAAGTTTAAGAAAAAGTGTTTCAGTTCACACAGGCTGAGGGTATTCCTCTGTCGGCAAAACCGACTGATACGTTTTTTACTTGTTTATTTTCCTTGTCATTAATATTATGTCAAAAATTGGTACAACTTCTGTCTGTTGCTACGTGCATGTACTAAGACGGTATTCGATAATTGGATTTTAAATGTAAAAAAAAAACTTATTTAAAACTGATCCTTTGGGACATTATCATAAATTAAATATGACATTGATACAGTCAATTCCCAACTCGTCGATAATTGTATTAAAACAATCAGAGCAAAAGGAGAAGTGTAGTCTATTTAATGCTGCGAAAAAAAGATAAATTACTGTGGAAAAACAAATACACCTTAACCATATAAAATCGTCAATGTGACGGACACTGTTATTAAAGGCAAGAAAGCAAAATAAAAAGAAACGAAACGAAACAGTGCCAAAATACTCTGTATTATTGCCTGTGTGCAGTTGACGTTTTTCACAAGAAAGATTGACATAAGAATTTCATATATAATAATTTTTTTTATTAAAATGTCAAATATGGATATGACTTTAAGGTATAAATTTGGTTAATACATATTTATATAAACGAACTGCCTCACAGTGGAAAAAAATACCGATCTAGCGCGCCAAAAGTCAAAAAATTACATACGCCAATTTAAAAATTATTATTGCAGTATTAATCTAAGGTGTCCACAGAATGCAACGGCATTTAAAATAATTTATTTTGCATCAGTCTAAGCGGAATAACGGTCCATTTTTGATTGACATTTTTTGAATTAGTTTTCATAATATAGTTAAGTAGTAAATTTATGATCGTCGCATGCACTCTTTCTACAAACTAATTTTAAAGCTTTACTGAATTTAACATTTCGTGAAGCAGGTGATTTAAAAAATGTTGAATATAGGATGTTATTTCTTGCAACTCGGATTTTACACTTAAAACATGTGACATCCGATGTTTTTCCAAATTGTGCACTTTGTTAAAGCTATTACTAAGGAGTGTCGAGGGATGGTGCGTAGATTTTTTATTTTATTTTTAGTACACATAGTTCTTAACCAATTTGTAAAATTTTAGCTGCAACAAACTGCAACATTTTATTTTATTACTATTTTTATTAATAGTATTTTTTATGTAAAAATGCTGATATTAGGGCGGTACCTTTCTATGGGGGCCATATCAATGCGTGTACCTGTGCCGAAAATTCTCCGTCGGAATATTTTATACCACCAACGAAGACTAAATGTCAACTTTCAGCTATTTCGGTTGGATAATGTGGCTAAAACCTCAAAAATTACCGAAATCGGTGGTACCGGTCTATGGGGGCTATATGAAAACGTGGACCTATACCGAAAATGTTTATAGGAGTGTATGCATAACCCCCACGGGTACTAAATACCAAATCCTAGCCGTTTCGGTTGGATAATGTGGAAGAAATCTTTAAAATATCGAAAATCGATAGGTACCATTCTACGGTAAAAATACAAATTTACCAAATATATTAATAAATTAAGTAAAATTGTCAATTTATAGCTGTTCATATCGAATTTATGGGCAAACATGCAATAAGACATAGATTTGTACTTTTGGCGTACTATATCGGTACTTTTTTCCACTGTGTGCCTGTCGCTTATCTTCATATTTGTGTCCATCTTACAATTTGAAGACATTACTCCGTAAAACATTTTCCATTCATAATAAAGAAAATTTGTTTTCCATCAAAATATCTGACATTTTCTGATTAACTTTATCGCTCTTGGCAATAATGTATATAATCACCAAAAGGTTAACATACTTAACATCCAATTGTTTTTTGAATCCATCAGTTGAAATGTCGAAATGTTAATACTTTTGTTGCCTCAGAGTATACATGAGGAGAACATTAACGAATAACTCTTCCATATAATCATCATGTCATTATTGATAAGTTTGGAAATTATTCCCATGAGTTAAGTGGCATAATTTGAGCGAGGGCGATTGATATTGGTCGCAATCATTGACTGGAATGAGATAATTTTTGGTTTTTTTGCAATGGCATTTCAGTCAATAAGTTGCAATTATATGGGTAAAGAATGTACTAAGGCACATTTTAATTTTATATGTGGTATTTGGTATATTACTTTTTTATATAATGCCAAGGCTTATTTATATAAGGTAAATGCATGAATTACAATGATGAGTAATGAGTTTTAATGAAAACTTTTTACTATCTCCACTACATTTACAGTGGCGGTCGCTGATTAGGACTACCAAATTCATTTAAATTTTTTATGGACTTTATGCTCGACAAATCAAAAATATGTATTTTAAACCTCACTTCTTCGGTCCATTGTCAAACCGAGGAGGATTTTAAATTTACCAACAGATTTTGTAGGTAACCTTTGTTTTCTCTTACGGATTTTGTCTGACTTTTTCGCTCATTGATGCTGTTTAGAATTTATTATCGTCCATGTCTCATGTCTTTATCCTAAAGCGATATTACTATAAAAGTTAAAAAATGGTTAAATCGAATTCTCCCGCTTATTGAGACTTATATGTTTTAGTTTTAGTTTTAGTTTTATAAAACAATAGGCCCCCGAAATTCGTCTACAAATATATATCATTTTGGACTACTGGACATTCCAGAACATTTTCTGAAAATTGCATGACATTAGGTTCAGTAGTTTTGGAAAAATAATGTATTCAAAAGAGTGGGCGTGGTCATTGGTTTTCAAGATATAACATATTTAAAAAAGTGGGCGTGGACCGGTATATTGGCTTCAATTATGTTCCTAGGGTACACACTAGGGTTATGACTTTTTTACAACCTCACATCCCTGTATCATAGCGTGATGAGTTTTGCTATAAAATTACATAAAATCTTTATTTTAAGGTGATTCGGTGAAAAAACCTCACGCACAAAATGATTTTAAAATTTGAATTTATCAAAATTATGGACAATTTCTTGAAGTCACTGAAAACAGATCTATAATTGAAAATAAACTTTAGAGCCACATGAGATAATTAAAATGACATAAAATTTATTTCTCACTATTTGTCTTCAATTCTGAGAATCGTAAAAATGTCGTAAACGATTTTATTCAAAAATATAATTTTTTAACAAAAAAAACAAAAAATTTAAAATTTTTTCAAAGTGGCTGTTTTCACGACTTTTTTAATATTTGAATGAAATAAACGTTATTATAGTTATTAGTTGGCTTATAATTATTCATTCGTGCAACAAAAAATAATTTTTTGAATTTTTTTTTTTTCATTTCATATATTTTTTCAAAAAATTATTTTTTTAAAATCGATTTGTGCGTGAACTTTTTTTATATTTCAATGGAATAACCGATAGCATAGTGATTAATAGGCAAAAGTTCATTCATCCCTGCTACAGGAAATCATTTTTGAGGAAAAATGTCAACAAGTCATAACCCTAGTACACACAACGCCATTGCCTCACATTGCTGAAACCGTTTAAAAGAAAAGCGTGGGGTAGGTACACCACCTACTCCGAAATTCATATGATACACATAACAACGGTAAACATTGAGATTTTCCTGTACATTTGATGGAAATCGGTTCAGTAGTATTGGAGATATAATATATTTAAAAAAAAACAGGCGTGGTTGGGCCTTAGGCCCCAAAGAAGTACCTAGATTGTAGATTAATCTGTAAATTTTTAAACCGATACATGTGTAATTTTTGCAACTATAGCCCCGTCCCCTATATTAACCGGGGGCCACCCCTGTAAATTCCATGACAATTTCAAGAAAATCGTTTCAGTATTTTTTGTTGAAAAGATTAAAATAGAAAATTGAAAAAGTGAGCGTAAAAGTGGGCGTGGTATAATTTTCCTTACGTAAAAACAAAAATTTCAAAAAAAAAAAAAATAATAATCCAAACACGTTATATATGTCCGATCTCAATGAAATATGGACTGTGTGACGGAATTTGGTCTAGAAACAAGTAAAAAAGTATCAGTCGGCTTGGCCGACAGAGATATACCCTCAGCATGTGTATATTGAAACAATTTTTTCCCCAAAAAAACGCATGTATTTAGGGAATTTTGGCCGTTTGAACTGACAAAAATGTTGATTAGGATTAGAGATCAAAAGTTTTGCGGAGGAGATACTAAAAAGAATGGATCTCCAACCACTACATATGGTACCATAGGAGTTTTTTACAACTTCAGGGATGTTTGCTCAAGAAGTATGGACTTGCCCCTGAAACAACTTTTACCATCGCAATTGAGGCATCGAACGCAAGTTGCTTCAACAAAAATCAAAGTGATTCGAAAGCAGGTCTTAAAGTGAACATGTATCCGAAATTTTGTGTGGGAGGTACCGGATGGAGTGGACAAATATAGTCCATATTTGAACCTGATCTATATCTGGTAGATATATTAAGATGTGTAAAGTATGGTCCAATTCGGCCACTCTCTTCAAGAGTTATCGTACGCACAATTTTACCGAACATTTTTGAACTTTTGTGGGGGAGGTACCTGAAGGAGTGGACCGATATGGCTTATCTTCGAACTTAAACTATGTTTGGACAAAATATTACAAAGACCAAACTTTGGACCGAATCGGCAGACCTGTTCGAGAGTTATTTTGCCCTCCAACCTCCTCACACGGTGTCATAGGGGTTTTTTGCAACTTTCAGGCTATTTTCTCAGGAAGTATGGACTTGCCCCTGATGAAACTTATACCGTCGTTATGGAGGGCAGTGAATACAAGTTGCTAAAGCAAAAATCAAAGCGATTCGAGAGATGGTCCTAAACTGAACTTTTCCAAATTTTTGTGTGGGAGGTACCCGACGGAGTGGACCAATTGAGTCCATATTAAAACCTGATCTAAGTCTGGTACACGCTCCACGATGGGCAAAGTATGAACCATATCGGTTACTCCCTTCAAGAGTTATCGTGCGCACAAATTTTCCGAACATTTTCGAACTGTTGTGGGGGAGGTACCGGAAGGAGTGGACCGATATAGCTCATCTTCGAACTTAAACTAAGTTTGGCCAAAATATTACGAAAGCCAAAATTTGAACCGAATCGGTTCATCCGTTCGAGAGTTATCGTGCGCTCCAGCCAGCCAGACAGACAGACAGACGGACGGACATTGCTCAATCGACTCCAAATTGTCTGAAACACATTTCGTCCAAACATACTTGGGGTCTAAAACCATTATTTCGATGAGGCACATTTTGCCCGTATGAAAGTGTATATACCCTTCATAGCCTAAAGGCTGAGGGTATAAAAAGAGTGCCAAATTTTATCGAAATCGGTTCGGATTTGGATATAGCTCCCATATATATTTTCGCCCGATATAAGGTATTTGATGCACCAAAGACGCTATGTATGTCTAATTTTGATGAAATTTCGGATGTGTGACGGTGTATGGTCTAGAAATATATGTGCCAAATTATATCGTAATCTGTTCACATTTGGATTTAGCTCCCATATATATTTTACCTATTCACAGTGGTGTAGGGTATCACATACTCGGCCCCGCTCGACTTTGATCCTTTCCTTACTGGTTATTTATAAAGTTGGGGTCATTCTAAAAATTTTCTCAGGAAAATCATAAATACATTTTGAAAATAGAACAAATTTGAACCACAATGTAAATATAAAACATTCAGAACTGTAGTAGGACATTGTTATTACACGTTTACGATGAAAATAAGTATTTTAAGGTAGCAAATTTCGAAGTTTCAAATTTCATGAGTATTATTATTATTACATTACATTTTGAAAACCAAATTTACAAAAAAAGGAAAAATAAAATTGATTGACAACGGTGCTCTTGAAACAATTTTAAATGGAAGGTGCTTACACCTTGGAAGTGTTTGCTGATTCTGAAACTACAATGTTCATAGATGAGAAAAATCAAAAAACGAAAAAAAAATCGCTGTAGCGCTTTTGAAATAAATCGCAATTTAAGTTGACATTTTTAGCGGTTGTTTAGGTTTTCATGATACCCTCAGCCACTGACCAAGAAAAAAAGCAACAAAACCAAACCAAACACAATAATTATGCCGTATATAAAATATATTGATTTTATATCACGAGTTTGCTTTAAAATCTGTAGGTACCGTAACGTGAGCTTATACCAAATCATTGTCCTATACCAAACATTTTTGGCAACCAAACTTACTCATAAAGGACTCAAAATATTAAATTATGTTAAAACAAGTAAAAAAGTATCAGTCGGTTTTGCCGACAGAGATATAACCTCAGCCTGTGTATATTGAAACAATTTTTTTTTTTCCAAAAAACGCATGTATTTAGGGAGTTTTAAAAATTTTGTGCGTTTGAACTGACAAAAATGTTGATTAGGATTTAATATCAAAAGTTTTGCGGAGGAGATACTAAAAATAATGGATCTCCAGCCACTACATATGGTACCATAGGGGTTTTTTAGACCTTCAGGGATGTTTGCTCAAGAAGTATGAACTTGCCCCTGAAACAACTTTTACCATCGCAATGCAAGTTGCTTCAACAAAAATCAAAGTGATTCGAAAGCAGGTCTTAAAGTGAACATGTATCCGAAATTTTGAGTGGAAGGTACCGGATGGAGTGGACAAATATAGTCCATATTTGAACCTGATCTATATCTGGTAGATATATTAGGATGTGTAAAGTATGGACCAATTCGGCCACTCTCTTCAAAGGTTATCGTACGCACAATTTTTCCGACCATTTTTGAACTTTTGTGGGGGAGGTACCTGAAGGAGTGGACCGATATGGCTTATCTTCGAACTTAAACTATGTTTGGACAAAATATTACTAAGGCCAAACTTTGGACCGAATCGACAGACCTGTTCGAAAGTTATTTTGCCCTCCACGGTGTCATAGGGTTTTTTTGCAACTTTCAGGCTGTTTTCTCAGGAAGTATGGACTTGCCCCTGATGAAACTTATACCGTCGTATGGAGGGCAGTGAATACAAGTTGCTAAAGCAAAAATCAAAGCGATTCGAGAGATGTTCCTAAACTGAACTTTTCCAAAATTTTGTGTGGGAGGTACCCGACGGAGTGGACCGATTGAGTCTATATTAAAACCTGATCTAAGTCTGGTACACGCTCCACGATGGGCAAAGTATGGACCAAATCGGTTACACCTTTCAAGAGTTATCGTGCGTACAAATTTTCCGAACATTTTCGAACTCTTGTGGGGGAGGTACCGGAAGGAGTGGACCGATATAGCTCATCTTCGAACTTAAACTAAGTTTGGACAAAATATTACGAAAGCCAAAATTTGAACCGAATCGGTTCATCCCTTCGAGAGTTATCGTGCGCTCCAGCCAGACAGACAGACAGACAGACAGACGGACGGACATTGCTCAATCGACTCCAAATTGTCTGAAACACATTTCGTCCAAACATACTTGGGGTCTAAAACCATTATTTCGATGAGGCACATTTTGCCCGTATGAAAGTGTATATACTAGGGTTATGACTTTTTTACAACCTCACATCCCTGTATCATAGCGTGATGAGTTTTGCTATAAGATTACATAAAATCTTTATTTTAAGGTGATTCGGTGAAAAAACCTCACGCACAAAATGATTTTAAAATTTGAATTTATCAAAATTATGGACAATTTCTTGAAGTCACTGAAAACAGATCTATAATTGAAAATAAACTTTAGAGCCACATGAGATAATTAAAATGACATAAAATTTATTTCTCACTATTTTTCTTCAATTCTGAGAATCGTAAAAATGTCGTAAACGCTTTTATTCAAAAATATAATTTTTTAACAAAAAAACCAAAAATTTAAAATTTTTTCAAAGTGGCTGTTTTCGCGACTTTTTTAATATTTGAATGAAATAAACGTTATTATAGTTATTAGTAGGCTTATATTTATTCATTCGTGCAACAAAAAATAATTTTTTGAATTTTTTTTTTTCATTTCATATATTTTTTCAAAAAATTATTTTTTTAAAATCGATTTGTGCGTGAACTTTTTTTATATTTCAATGGAATAACCGATAGCATAGTGATTAATAGGCAAAAGTTCATTCATCCCTGCTACAGGAAATCATTTTTGAGGAAAAATGTCAAAAAGTCATAACCCTAGTATATACCCTTCATAGCCTAAAGGCTGAGGGTATAATAAGTTTGAAAGACATCTTTGAAAAGTTTTAGAGTTATCTTGCACAATATCCGACAGGGTTTTGAAGGTTTTGGGCCATTATCTTAGGAAGTATTGACTTACTCCGGAACAAAATGTACAATTGTAAATGAGGCCGCTCCAACAATCAACTGAAAAAGAGTCAAAACGATGCGAGAGGAGCTCCTAAACTTCACTTTATCCGAATTTTGTGTGGGAGGTACCCTAAGGAGTGGGCCGATATAGTCTATATTTCAATTCCATACTGGACCGGATGAAATAATAAGATGCGCAAAGCCTGCATCAATCAAAAACTCCCTGCGAGGATTATCTTGCGGATTTGCCATTTTGGTTGGTGCCGTCAGGGTTTCTTGGAGCTTTTAGGCCAATATCTAAAGAATTATTGACTTACTCCGGCAATAAGTTGTACCGTCGTAAAGCGACCCACAAAAAAAAACTTACTGAAACAATTTTCAAAACCATCCGTGAGGAGCTCTTAAACTTCACTTTATCCGAATTTTGTGTGGGAGGTACTCGAAGGAGTGGATCGATACAATCCATATTCCAACCTGATACATGACTGGATAAAATAATACGATGTGCAAAGCCTGCACCAATCAGAAATTCCCTGCGAGGATTATCTTGCGGATTTGCCATTTTGGTTGGTGCCGTCAGGGTTTCTTGGAGCTTTTAGGTAAATATCTCAGGAGGTATAGACTTCCGCAAAAAAAGGAAAAAAATAAAGGAAAGGAAAACTTACTGGAAAAAGTTGCAAAATCATCCGAGAGGAGCCGTTAAACTTCACTTTATCCGAATGTTGTGTGGTAAGTACCCGAAGGAGTGGACAGATATAGTTCATATTCCAACCAGATCTATATCTGGAAGAAATAATACGATGTGCAAAGTTTTGACCAAATCGATTGCTCCCTTCGAGAGTTATCGTTCAGATCATTTTACAGAAAAACTTAGTTTAAGTTCGAAGATGGGCTATATCGGTCCACTCCTTCCGGTACCTCCCCCACAAAAGTTCGAAAATGTTCGGAAAATTTGTGCGTACGATAACTTTAGAAGGGAGTAACCGATTTGGTCCATACTTTGTCCATCGTGAAATGTGTACCAGACTTAGATAAGGTTTCAATCGGTCCACTCCTTCGGGTACCTCCTACACCAGAGGTTCGCAAAATGCCACTCGCTTTTAATGCATATTCGCGATTTCGTGCTTTTTTCATTGCTTGCTATTGCCATCTCTGTTTAATGCTATTGCTTGCTTTGCCTTTACTTTCATGAGTGTGTGCCAATTGCACACACACAACCCACTACAAGAGCTCGTTGCCTTTTTTTTGCACGCTGCCCTCGAAAAAGCACGTTGCATTACAAAAAGCAGTAGATATCTCTCGTCAAATTTACATGTTAATAAACATAAAAAAATTAATGTTGAGACAATAAAAACAATTACTAGTTTAGTTTATCCTATTATTAAAGAAACTCAAAGAAAAAGCGAAATTTGTCAAATGTAATTATTTATTCAAACAGAAGATGGTACGATACTGTGTGGTGGTATGCAGTATTGTGCATACTGCATTTGCGAATCGTGTGAATACAAATGTAAAAGCAAGCAAGCATGTACTAAAGCAGTGAATCATTTTTTGGGGTGAATCTGCTTTTTGCACATTCATATTTTTTATATGCAAGGCACTGCACTATTCGCTTTTGGGAAAGGCAATAGAGTGTGCCTTTTATATGCATTTTGCGGACCTCTGTCCTACACCAAATTTCAGAAAAGTTAAAGTTTAGGGCCTTCTCTCGAATGGCTTTGACTTTTGTTTTAGCAACTTGTATTCACTGCCCTCCATACGACGGTACAAGTTTCATCAGGGGCAAATCCATACTTCCTGAGAAAATAGCCTGAAAGTTGCAAACACCCCCTGTGACACCGTATGAGGTGGTTGGAGCGCCCAAAAATTTTAAAATCCCCTAAACACATACGTATTTTGGGAAAAAATTGTTTCAATATACACAGACTGAAGGTATATCTCTGTCGCAAAGCCGACTGATACATTTTTACTTGTTTGTACCAAAGTGTATATGGTAATATTCAAAAATGTTTTACAATCGTTGAAGTTGAGGTTCACCATTTATTAACTCGCGAACTGTCAATATATTTTATACAATATGAATATATTTATATTAATTGAAGTGTTTTAGCCGGGGTCGCATAAAATGAACCATAACAAATAATTTATGTGGAAGCTGTGTTGGTGGTAATATTAAACAAGTAAAAAGTCGTTAAGTTCGGCCGGGCCGAGCTTTTTATACCCTCCACCATAAAATAGTCTTAATTAAAATGGAATAAGTTTTTGCCAGAGACCCTGTAAGTCACCATGAATTAGCATTATATCTTTGTTTGTTGATTTTGTAGAGCATTTAAGCAACAGTGAACAAAGATATAACGCTAATTCCTGATGGCCCACATGGTCTCTAACAAAAATTTCATCACGCCATAACGCGGAAGTTCAACTCACGGCGGATCTGTCCTTCGGGGTTCATAATATACTCAGCAAGGCCTTTCTTCCCCAAGAGGAATTTTCCGTGCCCCAGACTTTGACCTCCATTTTGTTGCACAGTGTTATCTAATCTAATCTAAAAAAAATATGTTCAGCTAGGTGAAAGGCACCACCTACGGGGCTATATCAAAGAGTCAACCTATCTTTAAATTTTTTGGCGGAAAAGTTTTATAGCTGCAGGGAACTTCAAGAGTCAAATTGAGGGTAGTTTCATCAAAACAATGTAGACCCTTAAAAATGGACGCATGTTGACGAATTTTAGTGAAGAAATTTCGTGACCACTGTAAATTCCCGAAAATCGGGAGGTACAGTTATATGGGGGGATATACCAAAACATGGACCTATGCATATTGACGATTATTTTTGAATAGACAAAATTGTAGCTAAAATTCTCAAACTACCGATCATTACAGCTAGTTCGGTTAAAAATTGCAGCTAAAGCTCTCAAAATACCGAAAACATGGACCTATGTTGACGATGTTTCACTGGAGATGTTTTATGACCACTGAGAACTTCAAATGTCAAATTACAGCTATTTCGGTTAAAAACTGTAGCTAAAATTCTCAAAATACCCTCGGGTGCAAAATTTCAGCACTCTATCTCAATTATTGCGGACGCTAGAGTGATTACAACAGACGGACAGACGGACATGGCTAGATCGTCTTAGAATTTTATCCTTATCAAGAATATATATACTTTATAGGGTCGCAAATGATTAGTTCGATGTGTTACAAACGGAATGACAAACTTAATATACCCTCCATACTATGGAGGAGGGTATAAAAATGGGTAAAAATGTGTTGAAGTTTACATGTTTTTTTGTGTTCTTTCTTGATTTCTGGTCAAACCACGGAAAATTCAGACCTGAGCTCAAAGAAAGAATTGAAGAATACCCCTTGGGCAACATGGGTCTAATGTATGACTTTTCGATATATACACTGCATCCCCCTAAAATCGATGCTGACATTTTGAAGTTTTGAAATCTGGGTTTTTTGAATTTTTCTTATAATTGGAGGGCGCAACCAGATAATTACACAAACTATTTATTGGAGTGTAGAACTCGTGATTCCACGTCGTTTGATGCATATCTCATGAGTGTGCTTCATACAGCTCCCTAGTAATAGGAGTCCAAAGTCGAAATTTTGGTGCGTAAATTTTCTTTAAAAACCTATTTTTTGGCTTCAAAATTTACAACTGTGACTCAGGTAACCTTGAACTCCGCGTGATTTTAGTTTTTTTACGCGCCGGATCTAATGAACCCTTCCGCTTTCAAATCCATCCACTAAAACGGCGGTTATAGATACCTTGAAAGTAGGTAATTCTGCAAAATTATATTTTGATGATTCCGCGCATTGAACCGCGATTTTCTTTGGTTATTTCTACATAAATGGAATCCTTTATATGCGATTTTATTATTTTCCAAAACCGTGTGGCATAAATTACCGAGATTCTGCAGTAATATTCGTATTTCGTATAAAATAGAATTTGGTAGCACATCCGCGGTTCTTGACGAATTTGTATAAAATTTGTTATAATGACGTATTTTTTATATCCGGTCACTGAAATCGGATGCGCCTTATAATCTTATGTACATCGCGCAATTTTTACCCACATAAAGGTTTTTTGAACAGTAAGATGCAGCTTACGGCACACTTTGGCCGCTGAATGAAAAGTGGAAAAATCGCTACATATTGATAGAGATGCACTCACTGTATCTGAAAAGCGCATGCGCCTTAACTATTTTTAACGAATTCGCGAATTATACGTTTTTTAACTTTTATGTTTTTTCTTTGGTTGTAATTTCAATATTACTTTCTATTTCATAATCCTATTGTTTATCAAAGTAAGCAAATACACTTTCGGGTTTGTTATCGCACTTTCCCTGAAGAAGTTTCAGCGAAGTCCGTCAGTCCTTGCATCGAAATTTAGCGAAATAGTAGAATAACTCCCAAAAATGTTTTTTCTATTTTTCGTATTAAACAAAAAAAATATATTTTTGAAATAATATTCCAACAATAAGTTTTCGTCTTTTTTGTTGCTGTAATATGGCAGTTATAAATCCTATCGTTAAAATTTTGGTCTCATATTTTTCTACGCGTTGTCTAGAATCTGTACGTATTTTTAATTTATTTTTTGCGAGCTTTATTTGGACTCTAAATTAGAATAAATTAAATTTACTCCAAGATTTTTTCAGTATTTCTTGATTTACCGCGAAAAAAGAAATACATTTAGTAAATATTTAGGCACCTACGGATAGATATTAAATTCTGTTAACGCTTTATATATACATTTTGTTATTACAGCAAAAATGGAATTTTTAAATATTTGTTCTTTATAAGGGAATAAAACCCCCCATAACTTTGGAGCGCAGCATCCAATTTTGTGAACGCGAACAGATTTGAAACCACGACTTTTTTCTTAATTTATGTTCCAAAAATGGCGGATGTGCTCGTAAAAAATTTTTTAACATTTCTTCCAATGGAATTGCAAAAGAAATTTGAAATTTACCATATACCCATCTAGTCTAAAGGCTGAGGGTATAAAAAATAATAATAATCATTGCCTGCCAGGTTTTCTATTTTTCATACTATTCAATATGGCATAGATTTTTCGATCTTCTGTAAGAAGTCCTCCAAATCTTTTATAAACAGACCTCAAGATCTTCCATAAGAAGACCTCTAAATCTTTTATAACAATTCCTGCATAATTTCTGCAAAATGTCCTCCAGGTCTTCTATAAAATTACCTCCAAGTCTTTTGTAAGATGACATCCAGGTCTTCTATAAGAAGACATTCAGCTCGTTTATAAGAAATGCTCCAGTTTTTCTATAAGAAGACTCTAGGTATTCCATAAGAATCTTTCAATGTTCCAAAAGAAGACCTCCACATATTCTTTGAGAAATCCTCCAGTTTTTCTATAAGAAGACTCTAGGTATTCCATAAGAATCTTTCAATGTTCCAAAAGAAGACCTCCACATATTCTTTGAGAAGACCTCCTGCTCTTCTGTGAGAAGACCTCCTAATCATCTATAAGAATACCACCTGCTCTCCTATAAGGAGACCTAAAAAGATACTATTCTCCTCTATGAGAAGACGTTCTGCTCATCTATAAGAAGACCTCCTGCTCTTCTATAAGAAGAACTCCTGCTTCAAATTCGCTTATGCTAAATAATTTTTTTATTGAAAAAAAAATTAAATTAATTTATAATTTAAACACATGAATATGTGTTTTTCGTAACTACTCGGTAATCCGGACATTTCGATAATCTCGGGCGATTATATCTAGTAAAAATTTTTTGGCAACCCCAAGTCCCAAATAACAAGTAGTTCGGTGAACAAATGGTGGAGAAGTTTTTTGGCCACTAGGAACCTGAAATGTCAAATTACAGAAAGTTCTGTCAATAAACACCTCTAATAGGGAGATTCCGTTATATTAGGGCTATACCAATAATATGGACCTATGTTTAAAATTTTTGGTGGAGAAGTTTTGTGACCACTGAGAACCTCAAACGTCAAATTAATTAATTGGTTAAACATTTTAGCTAAAATATTCAAAATACCGAAATCGGGAGGTGTAGTCATATTGGGGACTATATCAAAACACGGACCTATCTTGATGATTTTTGGTGAGCAACATTTTTGATTAAGTGCGGTTAAGGGTCTGTGCGAGAATACTTTGGGAATTTTTAAGGAAGGTACTCCTTCTTGGGCAAGTCCATGTTTCCGGATATAATGGTCCCATAGAGAGGTATGACTACCAAAATAAGACACACTTCCAGAATGGACTATGTCGGCCCATTCCTTTAGGCGCCTCAGCAAAGCTGACAAATACTTTTTTATATGTTATCATCGAGACCGACTGGCACTATCTGTAGATAAATTTTATATGTCAGTATTGCATAAGGCTGAGGTTTTTATAACCTTTAATAATTGTTAGAAGTTATCTAGCCTGAGATATGAACCCATTATTTCTTCGTAAAAGGCGGGCACACATGATTTTTGGTGGAGAAGTTTTGTGACCACTGGAAACCTCAAAATAACGAAAATCGGGCGGTACGGGGTATGGGGGCTATACCAAAACGTGGGCCGATAATGCCCATCTTTGAACTTCGGCCTGCCTATGCCAAAGAGACACTCTGGTGCAAAAATATAGCGCTCTAACTCATCGACTCAGAAAAGCTCAGAATATCTTCTTTAATTATGGCCAGTTATGTTAAACTTAACGAATATTGCAATATGTCCGTTATTTAACAACCTAGACCAACCTTTGCATTATTGTAAATTTGATGTTTTTACTTGTATTATCATTGTATAGCTTTTGGTATACTCTTAATAGAATCGGTGATATTTGCATAAGAATAAAACGTTGATTTTTTCTCCTCATAAGTTTTTTTGCCCATTCTGACCCCTGAGCCTGAATATGATCCGACTATTACGACCATTTTTTTGATATGTTACAAGTTTTTGGGCTCCGACCAACTTATAATATCCTACCCACATAGGGACTATACGAATCCGTGGGTTAAGTCCGTGCTACCCACAAGTGTATTACAGATTTATGCAAAATATTAGTAAACTTTGTCATTAAAAAACACGAATATCTGGTTAAGGACAAGGTTAGACTTTTCTCATATAAATGAATGCTGCCCGATTCTTTATTTGAATTTGACTCAATGACAGGGGACCCTCAGAATTTATGTTGACAAGGGTGTATACACTTTTATACGGGCAAATTTGGTCCGAATTTGGCTTTCGTAATGTTTTATCCCAACTTAGTTTAAGTTCGAAGATGGGCCACTCCGGAGGGAGTGGGCCGATGACTCCCTCCGGTACTTCCACTACAGAAGTTCAATTTTTTCACAAAAATTATGCGCTCGATAAATATCGATGGGACTAACCTGTTTGGTCCATACTTTTACATCGTAATATGTCCACCAGACATAGATAAATTTCGAATATGGACAATATTGGTTTACTCCTTCGTTACCCAGCACACAAAATTTCGGAAAAGTGCAGCTTAAGACCTCCTATCGAATCCTTATGATTTTTGTTGTAGCAATTTGTATTCGCTGTCTCATTACGACGGTGCAAGTTTTTTCAGACCATTTTCTCAGGAAGTACGGACTTCCTGAGAAAATGGTCTGAAAGCTGTAAAAACGCGCTATGGGAACATGTGTTGTGGATGGAGCGGGCGGTAACTCTCGCATGGATAAACCCATTCTAACCTAAATTTAGCAATCGTAATAATTTTCCCAAAGTTAAATCAAGTTTTAAGATGGGCCTTACCTCTCTCACAAAATTTCTAAGCTTTCCGCTAAAATGGTGCGCAGGATAACTCTCGAAGGCGGCAACCGACTTGGTTCATACTTTGGGCATCGTAATATTTCTATGAGACATATATTATATTGCAATATCGACTGTATATGTTAACTCCTCCTTTTCCCAAATTTCGGAAAAGTGCAGTTTAGGACCTCCTCTAGAATAGTTTTGATTTTTCTTGCAATAGGTTGCATCCAAGGGCCCTAATACGATGGTACACGTTTTTCAGTGGCAAATCCATACTTCCTGAGAAAATGGCCCGAAAACTGTAAAATAAACCCATACGACCAGCATGCGTAGTGGCTGATGCGCACGACAACATCCGAATATAATACACACTTTGCATATCATAATACTTCTTCGAATAATAGATGAAATTCGAAGATGGTGCCTATAGTTCACTCCTTCTGGTACCTCCCCCACAAAAGTTAGAAACTAACCGCTAAAATGGTAAGCGTAATATCTCATAATCGGAGCAACCAATTTGGTCCAAACTTTGGATCTGGAAATATTTTCTCCAAACTTAGATTATGTTCAAAAGTGGGTCCTATCGGTCCATTCCTTAGGGTACCACCCACACAAATGAGCAACATTTTTGTTTAAGTGCGGTTAAGGGTCTGTGCGAAAATCCTTTGGAAATTTTTACGGAAGGTACTCTTAATAGGTCTGTTTACAGCGATATTATGTTTTTCTTGGGCAAGACCACGTTTCCTGATATAATGGTCCTGTCGAGAGGAATGACTCCCAAAATAAGACACACTTCCAGAATGGACTATGTCGGTCCATTCCTTTAGGCAACTCCCCGCAAAACTTTTGAGATTTTACCCTAATCTATATATCTATATCTTTTTCGGCAAGTTCATACCCCACAAAATTCGGAAGACCCCCTACATACATACGTTTTTGGGAAATATGTGTTTCAATTCACACAGGATGAGGGTATACTTCTGTCGGCAAAGCCGTCTGGCACCATATTTATAAAAATTTTACATGTCCGTATTGCATAAGATTTGTAAGCCAACATTAGACTGATGTTTTTATACCCTACACCACTATGTTGGTTTTTTGCCAAAAAGTTTGTAACGCATCGAAATAATGGTCGCAGACCCATACTTATATATACCAAAATGAATGCCTCGACGAGCTGAGTCGATCTGGCTATGTGTGTCCGTCCGTCCGTCCGTCCGTCTGTCCGTCTGTCCATCTAAACCTTGTAATCACGCTACAGGTCGCAATTTTGATCGGATCGTCACGAAATTTCGGATGTTGATGGGGGTCCCGGAGGGGAAGAAGCCTGTTGATTTTGGTGATGGTCGGATAATATTTAGGGGTCGGAATGGGCAAAAAACTTATGTGGATAAAAAGACAACGTTTTTTTGCAAAGCGAATATTTCAGCTTCTATACGGGGTATACCAAAAGCAAAACCTGACAATAAAAGTAGAAAATATCACCTTTCTCATGATGTAAAGTAGGTTCTCGTAGGTGATCAAACAACGAAGATATCCCAATAGTCGCAAATAAAACCCACATTTTCATTTTTGCGATTTTAATTATAATGACAAATATCACAGCTTTGGTTGGGGACTTTCCAAAAGCAAAGCCTGGCTATGAAAGTAGAAGATCCCATCTTTACAATGATGTAAACTAAGTTGGCGTAGGTGACCAAATAACGGAGATATCGCAATAGTCGGTAATACATCCCATTTTTCCACTTTTTTGGAAATCACGCTACAGGTCGCAATTTTGATCGGATCGTCACGAAATTTTGAGGGTCAGCGGTGGTCACACAGATGAAGAAGCCTATTAATTTTGGTGATGGTCGGATAATATTTAGGGGTCGTAATGGGCAAAAAACTTTGTTTGGAGAAAAAGACAACTTTTTTTTCCTAAGCGAATATCTCAGCTTCAATATGGGGTATACCAAAAGCAGAACCTGGCCATGAAAGTAGAAAATATCGCCTTTCTAATGATGTAAAGGTTCTCGTAGGTGATCAAATAACGAATATATCGCAATAGCCGCTAATAGAACCCAACTTTTTATTTTTGCGATTTTAATAATAATGACGAATATCACAGCTTTGGTTGCGGACTTTCCAAAAGCAAAGCCTGGCTATGCAAGTAGAAGATCCCATCTTTACAATGATGTAAACTAAGTTGGCGTAGGTGACCAAATAACGGAGATATCGCAATAGTCGGCAATACATCCAATTTTTTAATTTTTTTGTAATCACGCTACAGTTCGCAATTTTAATTGGATCGTCACGAAATTTTGGGTGTTATTGGGGGTCCCACAGAGGAAAAAACCTTTTGATTTTTGATAATGGTCGGATATTATTCAGGGGTCGGAATGTGAAAAAAAATATTTGGAAAAAAGACCAACGTTTTATTTCAAAGTTAATATCTCCCTTCTGTAGGAGGTATATCGAAAGCAAAACCTGGCAAGGAAAGTAGAAAATATCACCTTTACAACGATGTGAAGTAGGTTGTCATAGGTGGCCAAACAACAGAGATATCGCAATAGTCGGTAATGCATCCCTTTTTCCATTTTTGTGCAATCACACTACGAAATTTTGATCGGATCCTCACGAAATTTTGGGGGTTGATTTGGGTCTAACAGAGAAAGAAGCCTATTGATGCTTGGCATACATCCCACTTTTCCATTTTTTATTTGGGTTGTACTGTCGATGCACTTAAATGCGTTTCAAAAAAATTGACCTGTGTTAATAAAGACATTCAGAGCAAAGGCGCTAAGCTATCCTAATTTTAATATTTTGAATTTTATTAGTCAAAAGCTTATGAACAGGGGTAGTGGTGTAGGGTATCACATAGTCGGCCCCGACCCGACTATAGCCTTGGCTCACTTGTTTTATCTTTAATAATTGTTTGAAGGTATCTAGCGTGAGATATGAACCCAGCCATTCAGCGTACAAGGTGGGCACACTGTCACGGTGAAACAGTAAGGAAATGTGACCAACATTGGGCTAAATTGAGAATATTTGACAATAAATGAAAAAAATGATGTGTTGAATTGTGGAGTAAAGAATTCATTACACTACTGTGATGCCCGTGGGCCCTAAGTAAGCGAATATTACCGTCAGCCTTTGGATGACAAACAAATTTGTTTTCCTTATGTTATTTTTGCCACGCTTGTCTTATATTTTGGTTAAAGAGATTTCATAAATTCTCAACATTTTAAATACTCGCAGAAGGGACACAAAAGTGTGTTGTTGAAGGACGAACTTTGTCTGTCTCCGAGATAGAGAATCAGTGTTTCTGCATTATTCCTATTTCTTGCAGGATGGTGTGTATAGGAGTCTTAAAAAAAAACTAAGCAGGACTAAAACAATGTCATCCAAGAGCAGCAACTGTATACAACTGCAACAGCGTAGTCGTCATAAGCAACAGATTTTTTTGAGTGGTTTACATTACAGTAAAACGGATTTGCAATGTTAGCAGAGAAAGGAAGAGTTAAAGTAAAATGAATCCAATTTTTTTCGCAGTTACTCCCCAGTGTAATTTTACTCTGATATTAAATATGTATTCGTTCTTCTTGAGAAGAAGACCAAAGCAAAGTAAGCTGAACGCTAAGCAATCAAGAACACGCATAAATCTTAAAGGATTATATTTACATGCAACATGAGTTTTTGGCATATTTCGGCAGTAAAGAAGAGATTAAGTAAACTGAAATTGTGGCGTGCCGAGAATATTTTGTTCTGGGGGGGTAGTCAAATTTTAGCTCATATTCTAAAAATTGTGCTGTTAACAATATAAAGGATGCAAAATGCAGTTTAAAATAGAATGCTTTAATGTGTAATTTGACCGAAAAGTTAAAACTTTATTATGGAATTATAAAGGGAAGATGTAACATATGCCAGACTATGACCCCACGACTATGCTATTGTCTTTCAATCCAACAGTGCAACATCAACCTATATAATAAACTTCAGGCATAAATACTTTTTACCAAAGGAAACTTTAACATTTTCTTAGTCTCCATTTTTTCGCCATTTTTGTCTACACTCTATTTCTCATTCCCCAATTGGGACAAAATTGTTTGCTGACTTCTTATTTAAAGCTAAAACAGTATAATTAAACTTTATGAGCAATGTAGGTCTATGGCTGAGGAAGCTAACAGCGAATGAATTTATTATGTCCCAAAGAAATGGAAACATATTTTTAAGGTCATTAATTCATTTTGTTTTGTTTTTCGTTTCGTGAGCTTTTCTTAATCAGAGGATTTAGATATAGTCCACACGAGAATAACTGCGTTATGTTAATAAGAAAGTTTTCTGGTTTAACATATATACATACATACATACATACATACGTATGTATATGGGATATATTATTTTGTTTTCAAACCACAGGTTATTAATGTAATCTTGTAGCTAGTACCACTGATATAATACAGCAGTATAAGCTATAAACGAACAAAGTTTACATGAAAATACTACAAAATATTCCAAAACGTATTTGTCGAGTAAAAAAATCATTGTGTGCAACACAATTTTGAAAGTAGAAACGTAAAGGTATAGTGTGCATTTTAAGTAGCGTTGCGGAGGCATGTCATTTCGTCCGTACGTCTCTGGAAATCGTAACGTATCGAAGTTGGACATGTAATAAAACTCGATGTAATGTATGGTGAGGGATTTATACACATTTTGTTGAGGTTTGTTATTTGTTTTCCTATAGGGTAGAAAAGTACGAAAAGACACAAGACGGAAGTTGGACATCGGTAAGCTGCAAACACACAGAAAACAAGTGAGAAAAGGCTATAGTCGGGACGGGTCCGACTATGTGATACTCTACGCCACTACCCCTGTGCATAAGCTTTTCACCCGTAAACATTTTTTTTAGGAATATACTAAAATTTTCACCTATCTGGCTTTTGTACCAAATGACTTAAGGCGAACTGAACCAAAAAAATTTATATTTAATTTTATATTTGACTTTTGCCGAAATATACTTGGTATTGATTGAACGTTTTGCTGGTCTTTATTAATTTTCTCGTTTAGAGTTAAGCTTGATGATCGAAAATTTGTTTGCAAGTGACAAAGGAAAGCCAAAGACTCGAACCCACACGGTCATCAAATTACGAGACCTGGTTTCGCTGTTAGTTGAGCAGCTCTTCAGACGTATCAACTGTGGGATGGCTTCTGGTCTTTTGATTAATCGTTAATACACCAAATAGAAGCAGAAGTATTTGTCATTGAAGTAAAAGCTTCAAAATATATATTTTACCATAAATGCCACATTTTGTATTAATTTAAAGCTCAGATGGTTTAGTTTGATTATTCATTTAAAGCTCAGAATGTCTTCATTGTTGAAACGCATCCAACCAAAGCTGAGATACTCGTCTGTATAATTAAAATAAAACAAGTAAGCCAAGGCTATAGTCGGGTCGGGGCCGACTATGTGATACCCTACACCACTACCCCTGTTCATAAGCTTTTGACTAATAAAATTCAAAATATTAAAATTGGGATAGCTTGGCGCCTTTGCTCTGAATGTCTTCTCTGTTGTTTGACCACCTATGACAACCTACTTCACATCGTTGTGAAGGTGATATTTTCTACTTTCCTTGCCAGGCTTTGCTTTCGATATACCTCCTGCAGAAGGGAGATATTAACTTTGAAATAAAACGTTGGTCTTTTTTTCAAATATTTTTTTTTCACATTCCGACCCCTGAATAATATCCGACCATTATCAAAATCAAAAGGCTTTTTCCTTTGTGGGACCCCCAATAACACCCAAAATTTCGTGACGATCCAATTAAAATTGCGACCTGTAGCGTGATTTCCAAAAAAGTGGAAAAATGGGATGTATTACCGACTATTTCGATATCTCCGTTATTTGGATACCTACGCCAACCTGCTTTACATCATTGTAATGATGGGATTTTTTTACTATCATTGTCAGACTTTGCTTTTGGAAGGTCCCGAACCAATGCTGTAATATTGGTCATTATTATTAAAATCGCAAAAATGAAAAGTTGTGTTCTATTAGCGGCTATTGCGATATCTTCGTTGTTCGACAACCTACGACAACCTACGTAACATCGTTGCAAAGGTGATATTTTCTACTTTCATAAGCAGTTTTTGCTTTTTTGCTTTCTCTGTAGGATCCCCATTAGCCCCCAAAATTTCGTGATGATCCGATCAAAATTGCGACCTGTAGCGTGATTACAAAAAATGAAAAAATGGGATGTATTGCCGACTATTGTGATATCTCTGTTATGTGGCCACCTTCGCCAACCTACTTTGCCTCACTGTAAAGATGGGATTTTCTACTTTCATAGTCGGACTTTGTTTATGGAAGATCCCCAACCGAAGCTTTGATATTCGTCATTATTATTAAAATCGCAAAAATATATTGCGATATATTGGTTGTTTGATCACCTACGAGAATCAACTTTACATCATTAGAAAGACGATATTTTCTACTTTCATGGCCAGGTTCTGCTTTTGGTATACACCATATTGAAGCTGAGATATTTGCTTAGGAAAAAAACGTTGTCTTTTTCTTCAAATAAGTTTTTTGCCCATTACGACCCCTAAATATTATCCGATATTCACCAAAATCTATAGGCTTTTTCTTCTGTGTGACCCCCATTAACTCTCAAAATTTCGTGACGATCCGATCAAAATTGCGACCTGTAGCGTGATTTCCAAAAAAGTGGAAAAATGGGATGTATTACCGACTATTGCGATATCTCTGTTATTTGGTCACCTACGCCGACCTAGTTTACATCACTGTAAAGATGGGATCTTCTACTTTCATAGCCAGGCTTTGCTTTTGGAAAGTCCCCAACCAAAGCTGTGATATTCGTCATTATAATTAAAATCACAAGAATGAAAATTTGGGTTTTATTTGCGACTATTGTGATATTTTCGTTGTTTGATCACCTACGAGAATCTACTTTACATCATTAGAAAGGCGATATTTTCTACTTTTATTGTCAGGTTTTGCTTTTGGTATACCCTGTATAAAAGCTGAGATATTCGCTTTGGAAAAAAACGTTGTCTTTTTATCCACATAAGTTTTTTGCCCATTCCGACCCCTAAATATTATCCGACCATCACCAAAATCAATCGGCTTCTTCCCCTCCGGGACCCCCATCAACATCCAAAATTTCGTGACGATCCGATCAAAATTGCGACCTGTAGCGTGATTACAAGGTTTAGATGGACAGACGGACAGACGGACGGACGGACGGACGGACTGACGGACGGACACACATAGCCAGTTCGACTCAGCTCGTCGAGACATTCATTTTGGTATATATGTAAGTATGGGTCTACGACCATTATTTCGATGCTTTACAAACTTTTTGGCCAAAACCAACTTATAATACCCTCCCCACATAGTGGTGTAGGGTATAAAAAGGGAAAGTGCGATGTACGTCAACCTATTTTGCATCATAATAAAGGTGATATTTTCCTCGTCCACTGAATTCGCCTACTAGAAGCGGAGACTGAATATTATCCGACCATCACCAACCAACAATTTCGTGATGATCCGATCAAAATTCAGAGGTGTAGCGTGATATCAAAAAAAAAAAAAAAAACAAGTAAAAAATTAAAAAAGCATCAGTCCCAAAAAAACGTATGTATTTAGGGGGGTTTTCAACATTTGGAGCGACAAAAGAATGGATAGGTTTAAAGCTCAACAATTTTTGGGGATATCGATAGATAGGACTTTTTTTATCAGAATAGCCTACGAAAAACATAATATCGCTGTAAACATGGCCACTAGGAGAACCTTGGGTATAAATGTCCAAAGGATCCTGGAACCACACAAAAATTTTGAACATTTGTGTGGGTGGTACCGCTGCATGTGGGATCTTAAACGCTATCTTCAATTTGATGTGTTCACGAAATATGGAATCACAATTTACCACTTATGATAAGAACTCATAATGGTAAAAAAATATTTATTTATTTAGGCTGCTGGAAATTCTAGTGGAAGATTTATTTTTAATTATCAAATTTTCCAGCGCATCGACATGAGCCGAAAGTACTGTATGCACAAAAGTTATTTGTACACAAGGATTGGACAGATATGGCCCAAATTTGAACATAAACTAAGTTTCGACAATATTTAGAGATCCAAAGTTTGGACTAAATCGTTTGCTACGTCTATGAGAAATCGCGCGTACCATTTTAGCAAATATTTTCGAACTTTTGTGGGGGAGGTACCGGAAGGAGTGGACCTTTAAGCACCACCTTCGAATTTCATCTAATATTTGAAGAAATATTGCAAAATCCAAAGTGTGGACGAACACAGTATTCGGTTCGAGCCCTCCAGCCACTGCATATGACGCCACAGGGGTTTTTTTACAACTTTCGGCTTGTTTTCTCAAGAAGTATGGACTTGCCCCTGTAAACAATTTTACTGCCGTAATTGAGGCAGCAAGAGTAAGTTTCTTCAACAAAAATCAAAGTGATTCGAGAGCAGGTTTTAAAGTGAATTTATCTAAAATTTTGTGTGGGAGGTACTCGAAGAAGAGGACAAATATAATTCATATTCGAATCTGATCTATATCTGGTAAATATTTTTAGGATGTGTAAAGTATGGACCAAATCGGCCACTCCCATCATGAGTTATCGTGGAGTGGACCGATTAAGTCCATATTGGAGACCCATCTAAGTCTGGTGGAAATTTCACGATTTGCAAAGTATGGACTAAATCGGTTACTCCCTTCAAGAGTTATCGTGCGAACAAACTTTCCGAACATTTTCGATCGGTTATGGGGGAGGCACCGGACGGGGTGGACCGATATAACCCATCTTCAAACTTAATATATGTTTGGAAAAAATATTACGAAAGCCAAATGTTGGACCGAATCGGTTGATCCGTTCTAGAGTTATCGTGCGCTCCAGCCAGCCAGACAGACAGACAGACAGACGGACATTACTCGACTCCAAATTGTCTGAAACACATTTCGTCCAAACATACTTGGGGTCTAAAACAATTATTTCGATGAGACACATTTTGCCCGTATGAAAGTGTATATACCCTCGTTAGCATAAATGCTGAGGGTATAAACACTTGCATACTTAGCGTATATTTTTCGCATATTTTTTGCATATATTTTGCATATTTTCTGCATATATTTTGCATAAATGTTGCATAATTATACCCTACACCACTATGTGGGGAGGGTATTATAAGTTGGTTTTGGCCAAAAAGTTTGTAACGCATCGAAATAATGGTCGTAGACCCATACTTATATATACCAAAATGAATGTCTCGACGAGCTGAGTCGATCTGGCTATGTGTGTCCGTCCGTCAGTCCGTCCGTCCGTCTGTCCGTCTGTCCATCTAAACCTTGTAATCACGCTACAGGTCGCAATTTTGATCGGATCGTCACGAAACTTTGGATGTTGATGGGGGTCCCGGAGGGGAAGAAGGGTATTTAGGGGTCGGAATGGGCAAAAAACTTATGTGGATAAAAAGACAACGTTTTTTTCCAAAGCAAATATCTCAGCTTCTGTACGGGGTATACCAAAAGCAAAACCTGACGATAAAAGTAGAAAATATCACCTTTCTAATGATGTAAAGTAGGTTCTCGTAGGTGATCAAACAACGAAGATATCACTATAGTCGCAAATAAAACCCAAATTTTCATTTTTGCGATTTTAATTATAATGACGAATATCACAGCTTTGATTGGGGACTTTCCGAAAGCAAAGCCTGGCTATGAACGTAGAAGATCCCATCTTTACAATGATGTAAACTAGGTCGGCGCAGGTGACCAAATAACGGAGATATCGCAATAGTCGGTAATACATCCCATTTTTCCACTTTTTTGGAAATCACGCTACAGGTCGCAATTTTGATCAGATCGTCACGAAATTTAATGGGAGTCACACAGATGAAAAAACCTATTGATTTTGGTGATGGTCGGGTAATATTTAGGGGTCTTAATGGGCAAAAAACTTATTTGGAGAAAAATACAACGTTTATTTCCTAAGCGAATATCTCAGCTTCAATATGGGTATACCAAAAGCAGAACCTGGCCATGAAAGTAGAAAATATCGCCTTTCTAATGATGTAAAGTAGGTTCTCGTAGGTGATCTTTTCATCTTTATTTGCCTATTCGTCATACGAATTTTAGCGATCAATACAATTACAATAAAAATTCGATTTTAAAGAAAAATATTAGATAAATTTATAAATTGTTCACAATATCGGCAAATATGTCTCTACTTCTGGCAGCACTTAGTAGGTATCCAACATCTCGAAATCCTGTCCATTCTTGAATAATCGCAATCCAACATAATTCTTTTCGGCCTTTAGGAATTTTACCTTCTATTTTTGATTTTAAGATATCTTGCAGTATTTTGTATTTTGAATTTCTCATGATATGACCAAGGTAAGCTGTTTTTCGTCTCTTGATGTTTACCATGATCTCTCTACTTCGATTCATTTTTCGCATCACTTCATTGTTTGTAATTAAGGCCGTCCATGGAATTTTTAAAATTCGGCGGTATACCCACATTTCGAAGGATTCTAATTTCTTCACATCTACTGCTTTTATTGTCCATGTTTCCATAGCATATAATAATGTTGACCATATATATGCTTTAACAAATCTACATTTTGTTTCCAGGTTAATATAATGGCTATTCAGAACTTTCTTGTATTTAAAGAATGAGTCTCGTGCAATTTCAATACGCCTTCTTATTTCTTTGGAGCAATCCCATTCGTCATTTATGTCTATTCCAAGATATTTAATGTTTTGGACTCTTTCAATTGAGAAGTTTTGTATTTTTAGGGAAATGTTGTTGTGGCTATTTCTCCTGCTCACAATCATATATTTTGTTTTCTTTGTGTTTATATTTAGGCCATATTTGTTACTGCATGTTACCAATTTGTCCATTAATTCTTGTAGTTGTGAGATACTGTCAGCTAATATTGTAGTATCATCAGTATATCGTATGTTATTAATGTATCTACCACCAATGAATATGCCTTTGGACGTTTTGTTGATGGATTCTTCAAAAATTTTTTCGGAGTAGATATTGAATAACAGTGGAGACAATATACATCCTTGTCTTACGCCTCTCGATATAAGAATAGGTTCCGTTATATCTCCATCGACTTCAATTTGTGCGGATTGGTACCAATATAGATTTTTGATACATCTGATTTCTTTGCTGTCAATACCAATTGATTTCAGGATATCAATTAGTTTGTCGTGTTGTACCTTGTCGAACGCTTTTTCATAGCCGACAAAGCATAAGAAAACGTCTTTCTGCACTTCTCGGCATTTTTGAATAATAATTTGTAAGGAGAGTAAAGCTTCACGAGTACCCATACCTTCTCTAAAACCAAATTGAGATATGCCCATATATTTTTCGCATTTTTCATAAATTCTCTTGTGGATTATCCTGAGGAATATTTTTAAAGCGTGGCTCATAAGACTTATTAGCCTGTAATCATTACATGATTTGGCGTAGTTTTTCTTGGGTATGGTTACGAAAGTTGATTTTAACCAATCTTGAGGATATATTCCTCTCTCATAAATCTCGTTAAATAGTATTGTTAGTAAGTCGACATTGTTGGAATCTATAAGTTTTAATATTTCTGATGGAATCTCATCAGGACCCGGCGATTTGTTGTCCTTAAGTGATGTTATAGCGGACTCTATTTCATCTCTTGTTATACAGGTTCCTGAAAGTGGCAATTGTATCTGTTCACTGTTGTCTGATCGACTAATATCTGTGAACAGTTGTTGAATATATTCTTTCCATACTTTCTTTTTGTCCTCTATTGATATTATTGGTTTGTTGTCATTATTGTATAAGACAGTTAGGTTTCTTTTTTTAAATACTCCCGCTGCTTCTTTTAATTTTTTATGAAGATTAAAATCGTCGTGTAAACTTTGGAGCTTTTCGATTTCTTGGCATTGCAAATTCAGTTGTTTGTTTTTGGCAATTCTGATTTCCGCTTTTATTTCCTTATTGATGTTGTAATACAATTCGTAATTCTGATTTTTGTGTTTGCGTCGCTCATCCATTAATTTCAGTATTTCGTTTGTCATCCAATCATTTTTATTGGACTTCTTGCTTTTGCCAAGGCTTTTTTCAGAGATTGATTTCATTGTATTTTTTGCTTTTTCCCATATGTGTTCCACATAATTTCTATCAACATTAGATAGTTCCTCGTTTATCTTCTCTTTTACACTCGCTTTAATTCTGGGATCTCCTAGTAGTTCTGTATTTAGCCTTTTCCGAGTCTTTTTCTTGGGAACGGCAGATAGTTTTATCTTGAGCTTCATTATTAGAAGAATATGGTCTGATGGGACATCTGCCCCAGGATATGTTGAGGTTTTTACTACTGACGAGCTAAAGCGCCGATTTATTAGTATGTAGTTTATTTGATTACGTACGATGTTTCCTGGTCTATCCTGCGGCGATTTCCAGGTGTATAATCTTCTCGCTGGAAGGCTGAACATCGTGTTTGTCACTTTGAGGTTGAATTCTTGGCAGAACTGAATCAAACGGTCTCCTCTTTCATTTCGTTCTCCTAATCCATATGGCCCTGTTATACCGGGAACATTTCCTTTGCCAATTTTTGAATTAAAATCACCTTGTACAATAGTAATTTCGTGGGGTTTTGTTAATTTCATCAAATCTTCAATGTCTTTATAAAATGTTTCTATTTCTTCTTTGCTGTTGTCGGCAGTTGGAGCATATACCTGTATGATATTTATATTAATTGGTTTGGTTTCCAGCTTTATAAGCATAGCTCTGTCGGATTTTGGGATGAAAAAAATGAAAAAAAAAAACAACCCCGCACGGACGTAGGTGATCAAACAACGAATATATCGCAATAGCCGGCAATAGCACCCAACTTTTTATTTTTGCGATTTTAATAATAATGACGAATATCACAGCTTCGGTTGGGAATTTTCCAAAAACAAAGTCTGACTATGAAAGTAGAAAACCCCATCTTTACAGTGATGCAAAGTACGTTGGCGTAGGTGGCCACATAACGGAGATATCACAACAGTCGATAATACATCCCATTTTTTCATTTTTTTTAATCACGCTACAGGTCGCAATTTTGATCGGATCGTCACCAAATTTTGGGGGCTAATGGGGATCCTACAGAGAAAGAAGCCTATTGATTTTGGTGATGGTCGGATAATATTCAGGTCGGAATGGGCAAAAAACTTATTTGGAGAAAAAGTCAACGTTTTATTTCAAAGCGAATATCTCCTCTTCTAAAAGGGGTATATCAAAAGCAAAACCTGCTAATGAAAGTAGTAAATATCACCTTTGCAACGATGTTACGTAGGTTGTCGTAGGTGGTCAAACAACGAAGATAATGCAAAAGCCGCTAATAGAACACAACTCTTCATTTTTGCGATTTTAATAATAATAACAAATATCACAGCTTTGGTTCGGGACCTTCCAAAAGCAAAGTTTGACAATGAAAGTAAAAAATCCCATCATAATGGTCGGATATTATTCAGGGGTCGGAATGTGAAAAAGAATCTGGAAAAGGAGGTATATCGAAAGCAAAACCTGGCAAGGAAAGTAGAAAATACCACCTTTACAACGATGTGAAGTAGGTTGTCATAGGTGGTCAAACAACAGAGATATCGCAATAGTCGTTAATGCATCCCTTTTTCCATTTTTGTGCAATCACACTACGAAATTTTCATCGGATCCTCACGAAATTTTGGGGGTGGATGGGGGTCTAACAGAGAAAAAAAGCCTATTGGTGGTTGGCATACATCCCACTTTTACATTTTTTATTTGGGTTGTACTGTCGATGCACTTAAATGCTTTTCAAAAAAATTGACCTGTGTTAATGAAGACATTCAGAGCAAAGGCGCTAAGCTAACCCAATTTTAATATTTTGAATTTTATTAGTCAAAATCTTATGAACAGTGGTAGTGGTGTAGGGTATCACATAGTCGGCCACGACCCGACTATAGCCTTGGCTCACTTGTTTTTTCATGTTTTTGATATGACCCCAAATATCGGAAAATTGACCATCAAAACGCATAGATTAAAAATTTGAGTCCAATCGGATAAGAAATAAAAACATGCTAAAATGCGATGGCTAGTGATGAGGAGATGTCGGTTCATGTTTATGGCTTACCAATATTCGGGTGTTGCCCTGAGCCATAACTTATCATGGACACTCATATTAGGAATGTTATTTTCAAAATTTCTTACGTGATTGGCATCCTGTACAAGTTTTAAAATAAGTTAATACTTCTATGAAGATGATGATTTATAATTCACTAGTCCACTCCCATCTCACTTACACACTTGCCTATCATTTATGCTTTCCAAAAAAGGCCGCAACTTTAAATGCCTTACAATGTGTTCAAATTAATGTTTTTAAACTCGTGTATAATCTATAATCCGTTCAGGTATCCTACTGTCTACTTACACAATAATATTGTTAAAACAGTTCTTCCGATTCATTCTCCATAAGCAGCAAGTACGAGTACTTATATACATTTTTATACCCTACACCACTATGTGGAAAGGGTAAGGTAAAGGATAAGTTCATTTTGGTAAAAATTTATGTTACACCGCGAAATATTCGTCGGAGACCCCCAATCTTCATATCTCGACGAGATAAAGCGATTTTGAGATGTGTGTCCGTCCGTCTGTCTGTCCATTATAAATTGTAATCAAACTCCAGGCCGCAATTATGGACCGATCGTCACGAAATTTTGTATGGGGACCGGGTTCAGACCAGAATAGATCCTCTTTTTACCAGCGATGAAGTGAACTATTTATCGGGTGAAATGGACCAAACACATAAGATTTATCCAATTTTTTAGCGGCTTTCTAGGTCGCCAAAGGATTGATTCATCTTCGAACTTGACCTAAGTTTGAACAAAATATCCTGGAATTATTATGCGATTCAGCCAGATAGACGGCGGACACACATTTGTATCGTATCAACGTGTATTTAACCTCGTTAGCATACAGTCTAATTACCTAAATTATGTTAAATTACAATTATACAATACAAATTTCCGCAGATTTTGGTACAATAAACTTGAGAATTTGTTAAAAAATTCAAGTGGTTATTCTACATATAGCAGATTGTAGCAGCTTTTGACGCAAAACAATAAATTGTTCTTCATTATTTTCTCCTACTGTTTAGCAAGAAATTTGTCAAAAATGGGATTGCGATATTTATATAACTTGGTTTTATTATAATCACTTACTCGGTGCAATTAAATATATATACGTATACGTTTTTTGTAAAGCTATTAAACTACATGAACAGCAAAGCTTCCTGGAATATTTCAAGTACTAAAAATACTAAAAATTTATATTCATTTCAGTAGAAATATTGTGTTAAACAAACACACATACATAAATACGACTTACTCGTTTATAGTCATCACCAAAATAGAAACTTGTAAGCAAAGATTTAAATGGACAACAGTTTCTGCACTAAAACCAATTTAAATTTAACTAAATCTAATGAAAGCTATTACAACAAAATATCCATTTATTGAAATTGTTTTCCCAGTGATGTTCATTGAGAGAAATTGTTGCCTTTCATAACAAAATTAATTTAGCAATTAAAAATTCTTTGTATTTTTTGTTCGGCACTAAGCGCATGTTTTTGTATATGAAGAAAACAACATATTTTATTATAAACAATATAAAAATGTTGTAAACAATTTAAGGGCAATCAAATATTTATCGATTCGAGAAAAATATGTAAAAAAAGAAACATGATTTAATTTGTTATTTATTGTTGTCTTATTCGAAAAGTGATATCTAGGGAAGTCCGCACACATCCAACCGATATGCTACGATTGTTTCATTTTATTTGGCCTAGTCGAATCTCAGGGTGCCACCGTGGTGCAATGGTATGCACGCCCGCCTTGCACGCAGAAGGTCGGGGGTTCGATTCCACGGCCAAGCAACATCAAACATTTTTCAACGGTGGCAAAATACCCCTCAGTAATGTTGCCGACATTTCCTGAGTATTTCAGCCTTGAAAAACTTCTCCATAAGTGGTGTCTTAAGACACGCCGTTCGGACTCGGCGATAAACAGTAGGTCCCATATCATTGAGCTAAATATGAATCGGGGTGCACTCATTGATATGAGAGAAGTCTCCCTTGTCGCGTATGGGATGTTGTGGAACAACGTTTTTGTTTTTTGTACTCGAATCTCAGAGAGTATAAATTGCTGGGGTGTTCTTTATGGTCAAAAAATTCTTCATCCAGATTTGTCCGTCCGTTCGGCCGCCTCTCTGTTGAAACCAAGATACAGGTCGCAATATTATATATAGAGCTTTATAATTTGGTACAGAAGTTTATATTACTACTAGGAAGTTTGGTATTGAAAATGGGCTATATCGGTCCACGATTTGATATAGCTCCCATAGAACGGTACCTCCCAATTTTTGGTATTTTGAAGTTTGTGGCTGCAATATTGCTCCTAAATGGCCAAATTTTCCCCCAGAAATTTGTCAGTATAGGCCCTCGTTTTGATATAGACGATACCTTCCGATTTTCGGTATTTTGAAGGTTTTAGCCACATCGTCTTACTGAAATGGCTGATGATGCCAAACACCTTTTTCAGATGTAATTCGTATCATTTTAGTTGTAATTCGTAACATTTCATTTGTAATTCGATTATTCTATTTGTAATTCGTAACATTTTATTTGTAATTCGAGAATTCCAGTTGTTATTTGAATTACTCCATTTGTAATTCGTATTATTCTATTTGTAATTCGAATTATTCCATTTGAAATTCGAATTATTCCATTTGTAATTGGAATTATTCTATTTGTAATTCGAATTATTTTATTTGTAATTCGAATTGTTTTATTTGTAATTCGAATTATTCCATTTGTAATTCGAATTATTCCATTTGAAATTCGAATTATTCTATTTGTAATTCGAATTATTCCATTTGTAATTCGAATTATTTCACTTGAAATTACAACTAGAATAATTCGAATTTTAAATGTAATAATTCGAATTTCAAATGGAATAATTCGAATTACAAATAGAATAATACGAAATACAAAAAGAATAATTCGAATTACAAATAGAATAATTCGAATTTCAAATGGAATAATTCGAATTACAAATGGAATTATTCAAATTTCAAATGTAATAATTCGAATTACAAATAGAATAATTCAAATTACAAATGGAATAATTCGAATTACAATTGAAATGTTTCGAATTACAACTGGAATTCTCGAATTACAAATAAAATGTTACGAATTACAAATGGAATTCACGAATTACAACTAAAATGATTCGAATTACATCTGTAAAAGGTGTAGTCTTCCATTGGGGCTACAAAATATTACCCAGAAATTTGTCAGTATAGGTACACGTTTGGAGTAATTCGAATTACAAATGGAATAATTCGAATTTTAAATGGAATAATTCAAATTACAAATGGAATAATTCGTATTACAAATAGAATAATTCGAATTTCATACGGAATCATTCGAATTACATATGGAATAATTCGAATTACAAATGGAATTCTCGAATTACAAGTAAAATGTTACGAATTACAAATAGAATAATCGAATTACAAATAAAATGTTACGAATTACAACTGGAATGTTTCGAATTACATGTGAAAAGGTGTAGTCTGACCTGCGGTGAATTGTCTATACAGGTCACGTTTCGATATACATAGCTCTCATAGTATCTCCCTATTTTCGGTATTTTGAAAGTTTTCGCCTCATTATCTAACCAAAATGTCTGAAATGTGATTTTTAGTCTTCGTTAATTAGCAAAATGCATACCCGACAACTTGAACTTCAGTCGGCTGTTTGCTGTATTGTGTAAACAGTTAAAGCATATGGTCAATGGAATAATCGGGTTACTCCGGTGCGATTGTTACTTGGAAAAATCTACCGTAAACCAAATCAGCATTATACGCAAAATGCTGGAGAAGGACCATGAATAACAGATCGACAGTGTTGTTTATAAGACCAAGTTTATGGAAACACGTGCAGTTGATTCCGGATGTGGACGTTAAAAATTACAAACTTGAAGTTTGTACTGATTTTATTAACGTCGGCACCGCCATAAATATAACAAACATCACCAGTTTTGAAACAAAAAGAAAAGAATAATATGGGCCAACATATGCTAATTTGGTCTATGTAAAGGGTTTAAAAGCACCACCTCTCGTTAATCAAAACGTACACTCTACCAGACACTGATACTAGAAGTTCTTATGTAAGGATCCTTAGTATCGGTACTTGAGAAAGCAATTGAGGTGTGTTTGAGAGAAAAATTCTTCGACAGATTTATGGGCCAGTATGTGTTGACGGTGAATACCGGCATCTTATGAACCACGAAATAGGCCGACATCTATATAGTAAAACGTATCGCACTACAACAGTTGCGTTTGGAAAACTATTCTTAGTTCGGCTTATGGAACAAAACGTTCTGCTTAGCATTAACACCATCTAAGTAAGTACGTATATTATATTCAGCTGAATTACGACTAAGAATTACGGACGATTTTTATACCCTCCAACATAGTATGGCGCGACCCTATAAAGTATATATATTCTTGATCAGGATGAAATTCCTAGTCGATCTAGCCATGTTCGTCTGTCCGTCTGTTGTTATCATTCTAGCGTTCGCAAAAATTGAACTAGAGCGCTAGATTTTTGCACCCAAGTATATTATTTCCATAAGAAGATCATGCTCGAAAATGAGCTATATCGGTCCATGTTTTAGTATAGCTCCCATAAAACGGTGCCTCCCGATTTTTGGCATTTTGAAGGTTTCAGCTAAAATTTTTAACCAAACTAGCTATAATTTGACATTAAATGTTCTTAGGGTACACAATACAACTCCATCAAAAACTTTCAACATAGGTCCATGTTTAAGTATAGCCCCCATATAACGGAACCTCCCGATTGTGGGTATTTTGAGGGTTTTAGCTACATTGTTTGACTGGGTTTGACTGTTGAGCTTCCCTGCAGTCACGAAACTTCTCCACCACAAAACTGCCGCAAAACTTCTTCAACAAAAATTGTCAACATACATAGATCAAGCATATATGATTAAAAGTGGTTAAAAACTTATCTATCATAAATTGTCAACAATGGCCCCCATATATAGGTACCGCCCGATTTCAGGCATTTTGACAGTTTTAGTTACATTTTTAGACCGAATTAGGTGTAATTTGAGATTTAGTATTTCTAGCGACCAAAAATCGTATATTCCAAATTATGGCCATAGGTCCATGTTTTGGTATATCCTCCATATAAAGGCACCTCCCAATTTTTGATATACAGTATAATCTCGATAATCCGGACACCACATGTTTTGGCGGTGTCCTGATTATCGAATTGTCCGGATTACCGAGTAGTAACAAAACATATAATTTTGTAAGTTTAAATCATAAATAACGGAGGTTTAATAGATAATAACCTGATATCTGAGGTATTCGAATTCATTTTAAGCAAATATCACAAGCTGCGACCATTATAAGACTGGTAGCCGCTTTCCTGGCTACCTATTTACTTCTTATATTCCTCCAGAGTAATTTAGGCATCATTTCTTGAGTAGTTTTGTCGTCTAAAATCTCTATTAAATTGATTCATATTTATTCAAAGGATATACACTTTTCGAGGATATAAACTTCGTAGCCCATGTGTATACATTTATTTAACGTGTCCGTGGGACATGAGCATCTTACTACTCGCGATAAATCTTCAGAATTTAAATACACTCATCAGCAAGAACATCAGCATCTTGTCGTCAAAATCTATTACTTGCAAAATTGGGCTAGTACAATACAACAATCTCTATCCGAACCTGCGATTTTGAATGTCAAAGAAATTCTATACAAGAGGTGTCTACTTGTTTCCTCGTTCAACTTTAAATCTCAATAAAATAAGCTATTAATCCCGACGTTTTAAATTTTTAAAAAATTTTTTTAAAATATCCTTGTTCTCACTAATCGGAGGGCTACAGGGAAGGAACACCCAACACTGATTTTTCAAGGAAATAGGCTACCCAACACTAGGTTTTAAATACTGTTACTAATCATAGTCAGCCATCAATGGTTGAACGGTGGAAAAATCATTCGACAGATTTCGATAATTAATTGACAGCTTCAACATTTGCTCTACTCCGATTTCAATAGGACTTGCGGTTTCCAAACAAAATCGTGCAAACCTAACAAAACCACTAAAAATGTGAAGTTTGACCGTGATTTATTTAAAAATCTCTTCGTCGATTTTTTGGCTTTTTATACCCTACACCAGTATGTGGGTATTATAAGTTGGTTTTGGCCAAAAAGTTTGTAACGCATCGGAATAATGGTCGTAGACCCATACTTATGTAGACCAAAATAAATGTCTCGACGAGCTGAGTCGATCTGGCTATCTGGGTGTTGATGAGGGTCCCGAGGGGGAAGAAGCCTATTGATTTTAATGATGGTCGGATAATATTCAGGGGTCGGAATGAGCAAAAAACTTATTTGGAGAAAAGATCAACGTTTTATTTCAAAGCGAATATCTCCGCATCTATAAGGGGTATATAAAAAGCAAGACCTGCTGATCAAAGTAGAAAATATTGTCTTTACAACGATGAAAAGTAGGTTGTCGTAGGGGATCAAACAACAGACATATCGCAATAGTCGGTAATGCATCCCATTTTCCGATTTTTTTGTAATAACGCTACAGGTCGCAATTTTGATCGGATCGTCACGAATTTTTTGGAAAGGAAGAAGCCTGTTAAGTTTGATGATGGTCGGATAATATTCAGGAGTCGGAATAAGCAAAAAGCTTATGTGGAGAAAAATCAACGTTTTTTTCTTATGCGAATATCTCCGCTTCTGCTAGGAGTATTCCAAAATGAAAGCCCGTCAATGGAAGAAGAAAATATCTCCTTTATACTGATGCAAAGTATGTTGGCGTAAGTGGGCAAACAACCGAGATATCGCAAAAGTCAGTAATATCCAATTCTGATTTCCATTTTTTGTAATAACGCTACAGGTTAGAATTTTGATCGGATATCCACGAAATTTTGGAAGGTTGATGGATGCCCCACAGAGGAAGAAGCCTATTGATAGATAAAATGTAGGGTTCGGAATGGGGAAAAAATCATGTGGAGACAAATTCAAAGTTTTATTCCTTGTGAATATATCGGCATCTAGTAGGGGTATTCCAGCTGCAAAGCCTGTCAGAAGAAAATATTACCTTTACATTAGTGTAAAGTAGGTTGGCGAAGGTAGTAAAACAAGGGCGATACCACAATAGTCAGTAATTCATCCAATTCATCCATTTTTTTTTTTCAATCACGCTACTGGTCGCAGTTTTGATCGGATGATCACGAAATTTTGGTTGCTTGTGGGGGTCCCAGAGAGAAAGAGGCGCATCATGTTTTGTGGTAGTCAGATTATATTCTCTTAACGAAATGTTTACCAGTGAAAAGCTTATGCACAGGGGTAGTGGTGTATGGTATCACATGGTCGGCCCCGTCCCGACTATAGCCTTTGCTCACTTGGTTTTTTTTATTTTTTCATCTATGAACATTGTAAATTCAGAATCTGCAAAGACTTCCCAGGTGAAAGCACCTTCTACATATAGTTGGTTCAGACGCCCCGTGATATTAGACAGTAATGACTTGATCTAACTGCTACATTGATATAACTTGCATCAAGTGAGAGGTCAAGAGCTGGTTTTCACGTTAAGTTTTCGTAAATTGTCCGAATTAGCCCCCAGAATTTAAATTACAGATTAAAAATTAAATTTGGATATTTTTCCCACAAAAGTTATGGTAAATTTTACACGCTAAATACTATCCGATCATTACCAACAGTTATTGGCACTATCCTTGACCAAACTATTACCTCGTGCAAACATTTGTCAGTATTGAACTATAACGGTGATCCCCAGCGCGATTAAAATTACACTGCCCACAATTAAAGCTGAGGGATCCCAGCATATACTAGGCCGTAACTCTTTTATCTGACCACGTACATCAATATAATTAGCATCAACGGTAAGGTCAAGCGTTCCTCTTCTAAATACAACTTACGTGTGTTTGACATAGTTTCCAGGAATAAAGATATAGTCATTTCACTAACAAGTTTACCAATTTTCACACAAAAGTTCTGGTCAATTTAACCCGCTAAATATTATCTGATCATCACGTTAAATTGCAAACTGCTTCTCTGTCGTAAACCCAAACTTTACATCAAATTTCGCGCCGATCAGTCTACCATTGGGATCTACAGAGCCGCTACAAAATTGAAAAAAAATTGTTTTTGGTCCATTTCACCCCCTAAATATTTCACGATCATCGTCAAAAACTATAGGGGTTTATTCTGTTCTGAACCTGACCTCCATAAAACATTTCGTGGGAATTGCTCCATAATTGCGACCTGTAGCGTGCGTAAAAATTTTAATGGACGAACAGATGGACGGACGGACGGACACACATCTCAAAATCGCTTTATCTCGTCGATATATGCATTATGGTATACCACATGGGGGGACTACAACAAATATTTCGCGGTATTACATGAATTTTTCGAAAAAAACGTATAATACCCTTTCCACATTGTGGTGTAGGGTATAACTATGACTATTGCTTGATCAAATTAAGTGTTTTTGAACAAAGCTCAAAAATTTAAAAAAAAAACAAAATAATTTTCGTGGAAGTTATGACCGCGTAAATGAATTAAAATAGGTAAAAACACGTTGAAGCTAACGAGGTTTTTTTACGTTGCTATTCGATTGCTGGTTAAACCATTCATATGACGGACATCTCTTCAAGGTAAAAGTAGAAGAATACAAAGTGAAAATTACACTTCTCAGAATTTACACTGCATCCACCTTTTAATGATGCTGACATTTTGATTTTAGATGATTTTTTCCATTTTTGATTTAACTGGGACGCTCATTCGGGTATTTCGAAAAACCAATAATATGTAATAGGTCAAGCCTCCCTTGTCCCGTATGGGATGTTTGTGGAACAATTATTATTATTATAATCATAGGATTAAAGTACTCGATATGAATATTGACTATATAGTCCACACAGCGTCACAGTTATTTACTGCCAAAGCTATATTAGTGCAATATTTTTTCTAAATAAAACCTATTTTGTTGGAATACAGTATTTACAATATTCATATAAGACATAGATCGTGAAAATCCATCCACTAGAACGGCGGAAACGGCTACTGCAAAATTAAAAAATTGCGAAAAATATTTTTGAAAATATCCGAATTAATTTGCCTTTTCTGTGGATCGTTCCTTTTTCAATTAAGAAACCGACACACCATTTGCGTTTTTGCGGAAACAGAGTTTTAAAAAGTTTAGCAATATAGAAGCTGTATACGATTTATACCAAAAAATGGTTGTGAGTGTACATCCACGGTTCTTGATAGATTTTGTTAAAATAGGTTACCTTTGCGTTAACCAAAATTAATACTTCAAAAAAATGTAACGGTAGCGACATCGAGAACATTTTGAACAAAAGGTGGCGAAGCGACCCCATGCTGCAATTCCAATTGGACAATTAATACACTATGGCTCCACGTAATTTGCAATAATCCAAAAACTGCACTTTCTCTGTCATGATAGGGACAATTTGTAGCATGGGAGGAAAATGTGGTTCTCTACACCATTATTATATATTAGGAAACAGGGCCATTATCTAGCAAACATATTATTGTTATTTGCATCAGCGGAAAAGTCAGTAGTTCTTTTTCCATATGTAGACTACTTAGGCTGTATATGCCCTTCAAGGATTCAAATATGGGCGAAAAATAAATTTTTTTATATTTTTCACACAAAAGTTGTGGTCCATTTAACCCTCTAATCCCCTTGTCATATACTCTTACCTTATTTAAAATTTCGAGGCGATTGGACTATTATTGCGACCTACAGAGCCGCTACAAAATTGGATAAAAATTATGTTATTATATGACCCGATAAATATTTCACGATCATCAACAACAACAATAGGTGTCTATTCCGGTCTGAACTTGACCTCCATGTAAAATTTCGTGACGATCGGTACATATTTGCGGCCTGGAGTTTGATTACAATTTATAATGGACAGACGGACGGACGGACAGACAGACACATCTTAAAATCGCTTTATCTCGTCGAGATATGAAGATTTGTATACCACATTGGTAGTCTCCGACGAATATTTCGAGGTGTTTCATGAATTTTTTCCATAACAAACTTATATATATCCATATAGTGGTGAAGGGTATAAAAACCAGTCCATAAATAATAAAATAATAAAAATGAACCGTTGTTCCGATCTGGCTGATGTAAAACAAATTATTTGAAATGCCGTTAGATTCTGTGGACACCTTAGGTCAATACTGCACCAATAATTTTTAAATTGGCGTATGTGATTTTTTTCATTCTTGGCGCGCTAGGTCGGTATTTCTTTCCACTGTGCATCGTCTTTACCTTACCATCCTCATCGTATTTCACCACACCATAATTCTTAGATCTTTTAATCATCTTCTGCAACCTTAATCTCTACAGGATGAACACAGTGAATCAATCACCTATACTACTGATACTGCGCATCTTTAAACCTAATACTAACCTATCCCATTTTGGATAAGAATATTTTATGGTGGAGGGTATAAAATTTGGGCCCGGCGGAACTTAACGACTGTTTACTTGTTTAAAGCTTACTTTGACTCTATAGGGAGTTTTTTCACAACAAATTTATTCTGTTATAAGAATATACAACTTTGTCAAGAAAAACTAGTAAGAAAAGTCTATAGTCGGACGGAGTCGACCATGGGATACCCTATACCACTATCCCTGGACAATCGCTCTCCACGGAACTTCTTTTCAATGATTGTGAAAATTTAAAAAATTTAATATCTGAGATGTAATGTATACTACTTATTGTCCAAAACCAAAAAGCTATCTAGCATGACAAAGACATTTTTGTAGCAGGAAAGGAAAATTTAGTTCACACAAACTAAAATAAGGGGTCTAGGACGAATATTTCGTGGTGTTACATAAACTTTTGGAGAGACAATATGTAGCATGGGATAAAAATGTAGTTCTCTACACAGAACCCATTATATATTAGGCAGTAGGCCCGTTATCTAGCAAACACTTTATTGCAATTTACATCAGAGGAAAGGTCAGTAGTTTTTCCCATATGTAGGCTACTTTGCGAAACATATATGTCCTCAAGGAATTAAAATATCGAACAAAAATAAAATTTTTACATTTTTCGTACAAAAGTAATGGTCCATTTCACCCGCTAAAGAATATCAGTTCATCATTCAAAATTGTAGGCATCTTTTTCGATCTATACTCTTACCCGGTGCATAATTTCGTGACTATTGATGTATAATTGCGACTTCTAGCGAGTTTATTGCTACACTACAAACAAATAACGGAATATATTAGGCTGTTACTATGTTATCTGATCATGCACACCAACATAATTGGCATCAATTGAAAGGTCAAGCGTTCCACTTTCAAGTATATATATAATTAAGATATAAGCTGTATATTAAAAATTTTCACAATTTTCACACAAAAGTTTTGGTCCATTTAACCCTCTTAATATTATCCGCTCGTCATCAAGCTTCTCCTTTGCGATATACTCTTGCCTTATTTAAAATTACGCGTTGATCGGACTATTATTGAGACCTACAGAGCCGCTAGAAAATTGGATAAATTTTATGTTTTTGGTCCATTTCAACCGCTAAATATTTCACGATCATCACCAAAAAGAATAGGGATCTATTCTGATCTGAACCCGACCTCCATACAAAATTCCGTGACGTTCGGTCCATAATTGCGGCCTGGAGCGTGTTTACAATTTATAATGGACAGATGGACGGACGGACGGACACACATCTCAAAATCGCTTTATCTCGTCGAGATATGAAGATTGATATACCACATTGGGGGTCTCCGACGAATATTTCGCGGTGTTACATGAAGTTTTACCAAAACAAACTTATAATACCCTTTTCCACATTGTGGTATAGGGTATAATTAAGCATATTTTAAACAAGTAAAAAAGTATCAGTCGGTTTTGCCGACAGAGATATACCCTCAGCCTGCGCATATTGAAACAATTTTTTCCCAAAATACGTATGTATTTAGGGCGTTTTAAAAATTTTGGGCGTTTGAACCGACAAAAACGTTGATTAGGATTAAAGACCAAAAGTTTTGCGGAGGAGATACTAAAAGTAGGAGACATTCACCGTTATGGAAGTGGATCACCAGCCACAACATATGGTGCCATAAGGGGTTTTTACTCTCTTCGGGCTGTTTGCTCAAGAAGTATGGATTTGCCCCTAAAAAACTTTTACCATCGTAATTGAGGCAGCGAATGCAAGTGGCTTCAAAAAAAAATCAAAGTGGTTCGATATCAGGTCTTAAAGTGAACTTATCCGAAACTTTGTGTGGGAGGTACCGGATGGACGGGACAAATATAGTCCATATTTGAACCTGATCTATGTCTGATAGATATATTAGGATGTGAAAAGTATAGACCAATGCGACCGTACGAAACATTTTTCCGAAATTTTTGAACTTTTGTGGGTGAGGTTCCTGAAGGAGTGGACTGATATGGCTTATCTTCAAACTTAAACTATGTTTAGACAAAATATTCAAATAGACAAAAACGGCAGATCCGTTCGAGAGTTATCTTGCGTTCCACCTCAGACGTTGTCATTGTATTTTTTGCAACTTTCAGGCTATTTTCTCAGGAAGTATGGACTTGCCCCGGATGAAACTTGTACCATCGTATGGAGGGCAGTGAATACAAGTTTCTAAAACAAAAATCAAAGCGATTCGAGAGATGACCCTAAACTGAACTTTTCCGAAATTTTGTGTGGGAGGTACCCGAAAGAGAGACCGATTGAGTCCATATTGAAACCTTATCTAAGTCTGGTACACATTTCACGATGGGCAAAGTATGGACCAAATCGGTTACTCACTTCAAGAGTTATCGTGCGCACAAATTTTCCGAACATGTTCGAACTTTTGTGTGGGAGGTACCGGAAGGAGAGGACCGATATAGCCCATCTTCGAACTTAAACTAAGTTTGGGTAAAATATTACGAAAGCCAAAATTTGAACCGAATCGGTTCATCCGTTCGAGAGTTATCGTGCGCTCCAGCCAGCCAGCCAGACAGACAGACGGACGGACATTGCTAGATCGACTCCAAATTGCCTGAAACACATTTCGTCCAAACATACTTGGGGTCTAAAACCATTATTTCGATGAGGCACATTTTGCCCGTATGAAAGTGTATATTGGGGATATAACTTTTTGCATTTTTTTTGCAAATATCAAAAATACCACCACATAGCCATGTAGAGCATGAAAAAATATTATGAAACAAGGTGTAATTTTTCTCTATCGCGAAAAAAGTTTCCGCACCAAATGCATTGAAGTTCAGTAATGCATTTTTTAATTTTATTTGTTATACCAACATATTTGCTTTTCATTAAAATTTTTATTTTTTTGTAATCTAATTTAAAATCATTATCAAACCGTTCTGGACCAATTTGTTCTCAAATCGCGCCATTTCGGAGCGTATTAGGAACTTATAACACGATTGCAATTTTTGGTTTTTCTTTATAAACTCGTGAATTTTATGTTTATATTTATTGTACCTATTGGACAAGAGAATATGGTGTCATTTGCAACAAATTCGCGAAAGTTACAGGCCATTTTAATGACTTTGCCTGTGAGAATTGTATTTATTTTCTATAAATATTTATTCAAACAAAGCAAATTTAAAATTTTAAGTAGAACAAACATCAAAAGGGTTTTAGTAATCACGGTCGGTGTGGAAACTTTTTTCACCGAATCGATCTTAGAAACGCGTTTTCATTATTAGGACAAAATTCCCCACATGGTACTGGTGTTGTAATTTTGTAGAAAACAAATACGATTCTCACAGGCAAAGTCAACAAAAACAACCTGTAACTTTCGCGAATTCGTTGCAAATGACCCCATATTCTCTTGACCGTTGGGTACAAAAAATATAAACATAAAATTCACTAGTTTATAAAGAAAAACCAAAAATTGCGATAGTGTCAAAAGTTCCTAATATGCTCCGAAATGGCGCGATTTGACAACAAATTGGTCCAGAACGGTTTGATAATGATTTTAAATTAGATTACAAATAAATAAAAATTTTAATGAAAGCAAATATCAATGCATTTGGTGCGGAAACTTTTTTCGCGATAGAGAACAATTTACACCGTATTTCATAATGGTTTTCCATGCTCTACACGGCTATGTGGTGGTATTTTTTTGGTTATAGCCCTAGTGTATATACCCTTGTTAGCATAAATGCTGAGGGTATAAAAAATATCACAAATAATGGCTTTCGCTCTAAAAAGCAACAATAAATAACACCAAATGACTATTACAGCTTGTTTGCATTTTTAGTTTTGCACTGTGTTATAAAATCCTTAATTTTCCTTGAACTAATCTCGAATTCCACAAAAAACAACATTTTAAATATCAAAAAATATTTGCATAATTCAAGTGTATTTAATGGTATTAAACAATTTAAAATGAATTGATTACATTTCAACGCATTTATATTTGTTTTCTATGTAAATATTTTCAACATTCGATTTCTCATTAAAAATTAAATTGAATTCCATTTATATCTGTTTACGTTACAAACAAATGCAGGACGTATTATACTTGCTATGGTGCCATGGATTTGAGATTGTGTCTAACAAATGTCGTCTTTGTCCTTTAGGTACTCCCTCGTTAGTGGTGTTGGCGAAGATGGTGTTAGAAATGGATTAGACGACGCACAACATGTACATATTCATGCTACACCACAAGCAGTCAACCAAAAAAATTAAGTACTTTTTGATGAAGTCACAGCTGTCAAATACGATTTCAATGTTCGAGTATTTGCATTTGTTACAAAACCAGACAAATAATGTCGTTTAGATGGAAATTGTAACTGAAGTAACAAGGAATATCACAAGGAATATCTCTGATGTTCGAGACAGTGGTGGTAAACATAAAACAGTGTTCAATATACCATTAGGTATTGTAAAATGTTTCATTAAATATTTTATAATAAAAGCACGGCACGGCTAATTTTGTGTAAAATTAAATTAGCAAAATATTGGGACCATTATTTGAAGAAATAGTAATGATAGAAAAACAAATAAACAAATAATAGTTAATTTGGTTTACATATGCGGCTACGAGAGTTTTTTGGTGTTTCGGTTGAATTCGCATTTAAACGAACTCATCAGTCACACTCATTCTTGAGCTCGAGTCGTCATAAAATTGGGGAAGGGTTGTTTGTTTCAATACAAAGAACTAAGAGAACTGATGAGTCCAAGTGGCGTTGGACGAAACTAGTCTTCTCTGCCATCCCCTAAAGTAATCAATTTTAACTACATACATCCCACTTTAACCTTGTTGTTTTTAAATTTGAAAACAACAAATATGAGATTAAACTTGACTTACCTACAAATAGTAAGAAAAACAAATAAGAAAATATTATAATTGCACTTGGACGATATTTGATTTAAGTTCTTGTTTGCGTAGAACTCTTTGGCACGCCGAAAGTTTAATTTTTCTAATTGACTGATGAGAACATGTGTTGAAATCTGAAAACGTCTGAAACAGAGTTCAGATAGAGATGATTCGTCTTTGTATGCATTCATTCGTTCATTGCTATTGACATGCATTCATTCGTTTATATCAACTGATATTATTGCTTAACATGAATTCATTATTTTTGATGATTGCCTTCTTTCAACATTATTATTCTAGTGCCGTTACATGTCAAGCAACAAAATTGCAGTAAACATAACAAAGCATTCACCATATTCGCTATGCTTTCGTTGCCTTTTTAGTGCAGTACAGTGCAGTGCCACCGTGGTGCAATGGTATGCACACCCTCCTTGCACACATGAGGTCATGGGTTCGATTCCCCGGCCAGGGAACATCAAACACTTTTCAACGGTGAACCCTTAGTAATGTTGGCGACATTTTCTGAGTATTTCAGTCCTGTAAAACTTCTCTACAAAAGTGGTGTCTTAGACACGCCTTTCGGACTCGGCGATAAACTGTAGGTCCCATATCATTGAGCTAATATTAATCGGGGTGCACTCATTGATATGAGAGAAGTCTCCCTTGTCCCTTATGGGATGTTTGTGAAACAATTATATTACAGTGCAGTGTGCGTAAATAATTAATAGACTGGTCAACTCAAATTGTCTTTCATGTGATTTTATTGTGTTTCTAACACATATTGGCGAGTTATTTTATACCTCCTCTATACTATGTTCGTATGTCCTATGTCCGTTTGTAACTCCTCGAAATAATCATTTTGGATCCCACAAAGACCAAAGATATATTTTACGAGCGCTTAGAAGAAACATATGACCGTTGCCCTGCCTATGGCATTCAAATCATTCTAGGCGATTTTAATGCCAAAATTGGAAAGGAGAATATCTTTGGCCCAACAGTCGGGAAATTCTGTCTCCACAGTGAAACATCTGACAATGGTATGAGGCTGATAGACTTTGCAGCTGCAAAAAACATGGTAGTTAGCAGTACCAGATTTAATGAACTCATTATTCATAAGGGCACTTGGCTGTCTCCAGATCGAAAAACAAGACATCAAATTGATCATGTTGTGATAGATGGAAGACATTCATCGAGCGTGTTGGATGTACGATTTCAGTCTCCACATCTGACAATGGTATGAGGCTGATAGACTTTGCAGCTGCAAAAAACATGGTAGTTAGCGCCTTCCGAGGCGCAAACATTGATTCGGACCACTACCATGTTGCAGCAAAGGTACGTACCCGCTTAAACGTAGCAAACAAAGTACGAACAGACACAACGCGAAAGCTAGACATCGGTAAGCTGCAATCACAACAGATAGCCACAGCATATTCCACTCAACTAGCCCAATTGCTTAATCAAAGCACTCCTCATCCCGAGAACATTTCAGCGCAAAATCCATACTTGGATACCAGAGACCTCCACCAAGGAATCTATGGTATGATCAGGAGTGTCGTGCTGCCACCGAAGAGAAAAATGCGGCATAAAGGGCTACTTTACAATCCGTAGCTACGCGTTGCGCACGAGAGAGATACAGGAAGAAGAGGAGAGAGGAGAAACGTCTTTTGCGCAGGAAAAAGAGACAGATGGAAAAGCGGGAGTGTGAAAAAATCGAGATATACAGGAGCCAGAATGAAGTCCGAAAATTCTACCAAAGAGTCAAGTATCAAACTGATGGCTTTGCTACAGGCACATCCTCCTGTAGAGACCAGCAAGGTAATTTGGTAACTGATACAGATAGTGTACTCAGGATATGGAAAGAAAATTTTTCAAAACTGTTGGTTACCAATAGCAGCGAAGACGACGAAGATACCACAGTCCCAATCCCAGAAGATGGTATTGAATGTATACCGCCCAGCCAAGATGAGGTAAAGACAGCAATATATCGGCTGAAGAATAATAAGGCAGCAGGAGCCGATGGCTTACCAGCCGAGCTGTTCAAAACCGGAGGCGACACGCTGATAAGGTGTATTCATCAGCTAGTTAGCACCATCTGGCAGGAAGAACGAGTACCCGACGATTGGAACCTGAGTATCCTGTGCCCCGTCCACAAGAAGGGAGATAAGATTGTTTAGCCGATAGCCTTAGATGCTAGTGCTATTTTTTATATAATTTTATTGTATTTTTTTATTATAATAAATATTTGAAATAAATAAATAAATAATAAGATTGTATGCTCTAACTATAGGGGCATAAGTCTGATCCCTATTGCCTACAAGATCGTGTCAGGTATATTGTGCGAACGACTAAAGCCTATGGTCAACGAGATAATTGGATCATACCAATGCGGCTTTAGACCTGGCAAGTCCACCATTGACCAGATATTTACCCTGCGACAAATCCTGAGGAAGTCCCAAGAGATGCAGATCGACACCCACCACCTTTTTGTCGATTATAAAGCAGCCCTCGACAGCCCGCTACGTTCAAAGGTATTCCAAGCCATGTCCATCCGGCTTTGTAAAATGACTTTAGCTCACACGAGGTCTTCAGTTAAAATAGGAAAGAACCTCTCCGAAGAGTTTGGTACCAAAATATGTTTCAGACAAGGAGACAGCCTTTCGTGTGATATCTTCAACATCCTGCTGGAAAACGTTGCTGATGATATAGACATCAGGGGCAGATCAGTAAAATAAGTAACTGATACCTTTATGAAGGTCGAAGGAGAATCTGCTAAAGTGGGTCTGGCGGTAAACGGTGAGAAGACCAAGTTGATGGTGTCGACGCGCAATGTGTCCATTGAGCTCGGACCGACTGTGGAAGTTGGTTTCTATAATATTGAGGTAGTAAAAGACTTCGTCTACCTCGGCACCTTCGTAAACACAACAAACGACATCAGTTGTGAAATAAAAAGAAGAATTGTATTGGCCAACAGTGCTACTTTGGTTTAAGTAAGCAGTTTAAAAACAAAGCCACATCTCGTCAAACAAAAATAACGCTCTACAAAACACTGATACTACCCGTGCTGATGTATGGCTCCGAAGCCTGGGTACTTGCGCAAGCAGACATGGCAGTTCTTGGTGTGTTTGAGAGAAAAATTCTTCGAAAGATCTACGGACCAATCTGCGTTGACGGTGAATATCGACGTCGCATGAAACACGAGCTGTATCTGCTATACAACGACATCAATATTGTTAAACGTATCGAGATGCAGCGATTGCGTTGGCTAGGCCATATCATAAGAATGAGCGATGATGAACCCGCTAAAAAGGCGTATAAATACGGACCGCTTGGCGGTACACGCAGACAGGCCAAGGAATAGATGGCGCAAACAAGTGGATGATGAGATGAAAAGGCGCGGTATTCCAGAGTGCGAAGCAACAAATAGAGAGAATTGGATATCTTTTCTTAGTTCGGTCTATGGAACAAATGTTCTGTAATGGGCCAGCTAAGTAAGTAAGTATTTGAATCACTTCATCAAAAGGAAAAAATTGAAATCTTCTTTCTCACAACTGTATTTTCGTCTTTCGGTTTTCGTTAGATATTTTACAATTTTTTTAAAAAATAGTAATTCTAAAAATTGTCTAAGATAAATTGATTCAAAGATTACAACAACCATCTATGTGTAGCTGTATTAACAACACTTAAAATAATCTTGCATTTACGGTAGCGTAAAGGCGCGAGCAACAATGTCTTAGATAGACTGGACATTAAATCGTAAATTTGTGTCTTTTTTATTTTTTGTAAAATGTTAAGTAAATACTTTCTTTTAAACAGAATATCGTTCATTTATTCAAATAGTAACACATCTCAAAAAATGGAGTTTCGAGAAAAACGCGTTTTAAGTTGGGGATTGAAATTTGGCTTCCCAACTTAAAAAGACTATTACACAAGAAATAAAATAACTTCTTGTGCCATATTTTGCATGCAGCTAACCAGATATCAGAGCTAAATTTCTGTGCAAGATCGCATGATTTAAAGTGTTTTAGTGCTTCATAAACTCAAGAAACTTTTTTGTTGAAATATGCCAAACTCGTGGTAAATGGCCTGTATCTCGTTGAGTTTTAGAGATATGGGCATGGAAATTTGACGCAAGATAAAATAAAAGTCTTAAAAAATAGAAATTGCTAACTCAGATAACGCATTTTTTGAATTTGAATAAATGAGCGATATGGTTTAAAGTTTTTATTATACATATAATAAAATAATAATACTATTTTTTCTTAAATAATCTTGAATTACATATCATTCACCATATTATGAAATACAAGAAAAACATGTAATAAAATAATCGATAAGAAAGTCTCCTACGTTTCATTTAGTCAACAATTCAACATTCACACCATTCACTGCCTTTTAAGTGTGTGAGGTGTGATTGAGAGAAGGCAAGCAATGCATTGCATTGTTTTCGTCTTACACTCTTGTGATGAATGGTGTGGCGTGCTGTTGTTTTGAAGTGATGTGAACTGTCAACAATAGGCAACGGTTTCTGTGAATGCATTCAAAGACAATGAAATCGCCATTCAAACCGAACTCTGGTCTGAAATACTAGGAAAAATTGAGTAAAATGGCACTTAATATTTTTCGTTTTCGCATCCTGTTGACCTTTTAAAGACATTCAAATTTCAAAAGACAAAATTTTTCAAAAAATATTGTAAATACTTTTGCTCATCGCACGATGCTGGTGTTGGTGTCATATTAAAGAGGTGAATTTTTGGTTTTATATAATAATTTGCATTTATTGCATTGAAAGATAAAAAGGACATCAAAAATGTCCTTGAAAAATTGAATACTAAAAAATCCATTGAAAACATCCTGCAATTGTTTTCAAAAAGCTATATCTTAATCTCCTTTATGTAGTGTAATAATTCCCGAAATTTCAATATCCTAGCTTTGTAAGTTATGTTTTAATAAATATTTACATGAAATTCTTCGAAGAAAACAAAACATTCATTGTGCGACACGAACAAAATTAAAAAAATATGAACAAACCATATTCTGACACCGCAGCAGATAGAATACCAATAATAAGAAGACACGTGTTCCGGCGTTTTCCCCATCATTTCCACTTTCGCGGTTATGGGTCCTCAAAGGTTTGAGGCCTTGTTGTCAAAAGGCATAATTTTGCCAGGCCCATATTTTTTAGAACGCTACGAATTTTAATTTGCTCGCGGAGGCAAAATTGTAGCTCTTGTCTTAAAGAACTAATTCTGAACACATAAAATCCACCAAAGCTATGCTGAAGGCAGCATAATTTTAAATATGGCATTAAGTAAAACGTGGCGTATACTCTGTCTTAATAACGACGATATTAATTATACACCCGCCATCTTTAGTTTGTTTTTTCCAAAAATGCAGCCGCATCTCACACATAAACATCATAGAGAACAAAATTTTCCGAATTGTAGCCATTGATGATCATTCCAAATTACGGAAGCTTACGTTTGTCCCTTTCCTAAATTCCATGAAACAGCATTTGGTATATTTTTTAGTACTGTTGAACTTATTATACTTTTTAATTCAAATACTTTGTTAAATTAATTTTAGTTTCTAGTCATAGCAATTAATGGAAATGTTTTTCCTGTTTGTCGGTTTTAAACCTCTTCGAGTATTGTTGTTGGAATAGTCAATATTGGTTTTTATAGCCTAAATCACAATGTGAAAAGGGTATTATAAGTTTGTTTTCCTCGAATTTTTTTTTAACACCGCGAAATATTCGTCGTATTCTCCCCATGTGGTATACCAAAATTCATATCTCGTCAAGATAAAGCAATTTTAAGATGTGTGTCCGTGAATGAGTGATCAATGAGTATGGAGATCTGTTTCTCACCTGAATATACACTTGTTGTTATTAAGGATGATCGTTAAATATTTAGTGGTGAAAACGACCAAAAACAAAATGTTTATTATTATATTTTTAATTGATGATTATTGCAATGCTGTACGGGATATTGATGGTTTTGTGCAAACCTTGGATAAAAATTAGCGTAATACCTCGAAATATTGGCTGGAAAGGTTAAGTCAAAATGCCTTTGGTATTTGTTTTTAATACAAATTTTAATTTTTAGAAGAAATATATAGCCCACTTTTACTTGTTTTTACATAATTTAAATTTTGAAACTTGCGGACTCACGGTAATTTCTGCTGCATGGATCTAAGGAGAACAACTAACAGTACCTTTTCAGTATGAATTTAAAAATCCAGTTGTATCTCAGTCCTTAGCATCAATAATAATATAATTATTCCACAAACATCCCATGCATAACAATAAGTGTACCCCGATTCATATTAGCTCAATGATATGGGACCTACAATTTATCGCCGAGTCCGAACGGCGTGTCCTAAGACACCACTTGTATAGAAGTTTTACATGACTGAAATACTCAGGAAATGTCGCCAACATTACTGTGGGGTATTTTGCCACCGTTGAAAATTTGATGTTGCCTAGCTGGGGAATCGAACCCACGGCCTTCTGCGTGCAAGACGGGTGTGCATACAATTGCACCACGGTGGTACCCAATCAATAGGGGTCAAGGTTCCTAATTTAAGAAGTATATTTTTATATGTTTGCCTAATACTATGACTAGGTAGGGCGGTTGGAACATCTTATGGGACTTTTCGCGTTTCTAATTCCTAGTATTGTACTGAGGAAAAAGTCCACCAGACCCTATATCTACGTTGAAAATTGAGCCACACGATTTTGATTTTTTTTTTTTTTGATATTTATGCATATAACGGCCAAACCATTGAGACTTACGATCCAACAAGAAGACAAAAATTGTGGCCAAGATAATTATTAAGAACTTCCTAGTAGATCGCAAACGCACTGGAACGCTCCTTCTGGCAGTTTTGGCCTTGTGGATAAAAAACGTCATGTCGAAATCAGAAGGCACGATTAAGGCTGTTGACTTATTGTCTAGTGGCCTTTCTTGCTCAGTACAATAATGGGAATCAGAGACGCAAAGGGTCCCATAATGTGTTCTTCCTTCCATACAAATCGCCCCGGTCTAACTGTGACAGTATTCAGTATATTCTAATAATTTTTGAAATCTCAAACCAACACACCAACAGCAACCCACAATAAATAATATTAGACCTTTTTTATAACCTCTACCATAGTATAAAGGATATAATTTACATCCCGTTTTTAACACATCGAAATATTCCTCGGAGACCCTATAACGTATATACATATATTCCTGGATGTTTGGTATTGAAAATGGTATATATCGGTTCTTGTTTTTATATAGCCCCATACAACGGCACATCCCGATTTTTGGTATTTTTATGGTTGTGGGCTTAATATCATACCGAAAAGATTGAAATCTCGTATTTAGTATTCGTTGGTATTTAGTATTGTTTCCGCCGGTATAGGTCCACGTCTTTATTTTGGTATTTTGAGGATTTTGGCCTTAATTTTTCATCGAATTGATTGAAATTTATATAGCCCCTATACAACGACACCTCCCGATTTTTGTTATTTTGAAGATTTTGGCCTCAATTTTTTTCATCGAATTTATTGAATTCGATGGAGATATTAAATATTCCACCTGAACGGGACCTCTCGATTTTCAGTGTTTTAAAGTTTGTGGATCAATATCCCACTCAAATGGCCGAAATTTGGTATTTGGTCTTCGATGGGGGTGTACAACTTTCCACCTTAAAATTTTCGGTATCGTTTTCCGTCTTCATATAGCTCCAGTTTTCGTTTTGGTTTCACTATCCCCCGAAATGGTTGAAATTTTAAATTTAATATTTATACTCAGTTAAGATGTTCTGCTACTGAAAGGAAACTAACCTGAGGAAAATAAACTAAGGTTTCCTATTTACTTCAATTCGGTTCGTGGTGAAGGGTATAAAAAGTTCGGCCCGGCCGAACTTAACTTCGTTCTTACTTGTTTTTTTTTTTTTTTAAATACCGTCTATTATGTTGTCACAAAAACAACACGTATTTTTTAATACTATTTTAACTTCGTCCATGTATCCCACGATGTGGAAGCATGCCAAAGTTATCCCTATTCCGAAAAATTCTAATGAATTTCGTCCGATTTCTATACTATGCTTTTTATCTAAGGTCTTTGAGAAAATTATCCATAGTCAAATGTCCGAATATCTCCAATCGCGGTCTTTGTTATCAGATAAACAATCCGGATTTCGTGCCAATCACAGCTGTTTAAGCGCCTTAGTCGAAGTTACTGAATCAATAAGATATGACATTGATGACAACAAATTTTGCCTACTTGTTTTACTTGATCATTCGAAAGCGTTTGACTCAGTAGATCACAAAAATCTCTGCATGAAACTAAAGCGTTTTTTGGATTCTCCTCCATAGCCGTAAATTTAATTAGGACATACTTAAGTGTCCGCTTGCAGTCCGTTTGCATAGGCAACGTAAAATCCATGCCTTTGGTAGTTCCGAAGGGTGTTCCCCAAGGATCAGTCATTGGGCCTTTACTATTCTCGCTATACGCCAATGATCTACCAACCCAAATTGTCAATAGCAACGACGTTATGTACGAGCCCTAACCACTAATAATTCGTACACAGAGCATATTTCAACAATGTGTTATTAAAGTATGTATATTAGGGCGACCCATAAAAAACAAAATGTATTTTTATTTTGAAGCTGCTACCTCCTAAATTTGTTTCGATTTGAACCAAAAACCTTATATATGAAATTTTACGGAAATTGGTTAACGTTAACCCGTGTCTACCGAGCGATCTTTGTTTCCATAGTAATTTGTATGGGGTCAAAGGTGCATTTTCACGAAAATTCTCTAAAGGCCGCAATTATTGTCCAATCGATGAAAAACATTAGCAGTTCATTATTGGGGCTAAAAAATGATCTATACAAAAATTTATGACGATCAGTTAACGATAACCCGTGCTCTCTGGCCGCTTTTTATTTTTCATAGAACTTTGTATGGGGACCAAAAACTAATTTTCCGAAAATCGGTCTACAGGCCACAATTATTTTCCAATCAATGGAAAAAAGTTTACCAGTTCATTATTGTGGCTGAAAAATTAATCCTACAAAAATTTATGAAAATCTATTCTCTTTAGACATATATTTGACGTTAATTAAGTTTCATGTTAAATAGTGAAAAAATACGTGATGTACGAATTAATAGTGGTTAGGGCTCGTATGCTGATGATGTTCAAATCTATACAAGTGGGTCTGTTGATAGAGTTGGCGAATGCATAACTAAACTTAATGAAGATCTTTCCAGTGTGTACAGATGGGCTACAGCAAACGGTCTTTTATTAAATCCTCAAAAATCAAAGTGCCTCGTCATACATAAAAATAAAAATTTTTCCTTGCCAAACCCTAATATTGTTATTAATAATCAGAACATTGATATTGTTCCTAATGCCAAGAATTTAGGAGTAGTATTCAACAATACTTTAAGCTGGTCCAACCACGTGAATGATGTTGCCGGGCAAAAGTATGCTAAACTGCGAGCTTTATGGGTTACACAGTCGTTCACACCAATCAATATCCGCATACTTCTGGCGAAGAGCTTCCTAATTCCTGGGTTAATTTATGGATGCGAACTTTTCGCTAGCTGCGATTCATCCAGCCTTCGAAAATTGAACGTAGCCTTCAATAATATTATACGCTATGTTTATGGATTGAAACGAAACCAGCACATTTCTCACCTTACTAAAACTCTTTACGGTGTTAGTTTTAATCATCTTCTTAAGATAAGATCGTTAATATTTCTTCACAAAATTATTGAAGTAAAAAAACCAGTACATCTTTTTAAAAGAATAAAATTCATACGATCTGAGAGAGGCAGAATCTTAATTCCATTAAAACAACGAAATCTATTATCTGATAGACACTTTTTTATAAATTCCATACGCCTTTGGAACTCTCTTCCCCATGAAGTTCAAACGATCAGCAACGCGTTTATCTTTAAAAAGCATCTTTTCAAATTATATACAACTGAATCAAATAATCAATAACTTTCCTTTATTTATTTCTAATAAATTTCTTTATATTATTCTCTTTTATTATTGTAATAATTCTACTTTTATTATTGTAACTCTTTCTTTTTTATTTCATTTTGTATTTAAATTTTTAAATGGATAATTCATAAAAACCAAACCTGTACTGTAATTATAAGATTTTTGTCTTGTTGTGCAGGTATTCATAAATAAATAAAATACCTATATTCCATATTTATACCCTCAGCCTTTAGGCTAGGAAGTGTATATGACGAAAAGTCAAAAAAAGTAACATTAATGAAGCCAAGGTTTGAAATGTTATAATTCACGAAATATTACAGTGTACCACGAAATATGACCATAGTTGGATCGAACGATGTATTTTTGATCAAAGCTTAAAAATGTTGCTGTAAAAGTTAATTTGCGCGGAAGATATGACCGCGTAGATGAATAAAAATAGGTAAAAACGTGTTGAAGCAAACGAGGTTTTTAACGTTGTTATTCGATTGACGGTTAAACCATGTAAATTAGGGGTATCTGTCCAAACTAAAAGTAGAAGAATACAAAATGAAGATGTATCACATTTCCAAATCTCCACTTCATCCACCTTTTATGCCAGATATGCCACAATTTTGAAGCCAGATTTTAGGTGTTTTTCAAAGATGTAAATATACTAAGAAGGGAAAAGTCAATTGTGAAAAATTAATTGTAGGTGGAGTTAACCTCTGTTGTTACGATATCATAACAACATTCTGTTAAGCGAAAACAAACAAATTTAAACTCAAATTTGACGACATTCATTAAAGAAACAAATTTTAGCCACAAAACACGACGTTTATGTTTTCTATGGCGACAAATGAGAAACAAAAGCGATTAACATTGCTGTTATTTATTCCAGTAAATTGTTTAGCCATCTGTAACCAAAATATAGAACTATTATCATATGTTCTTGGAAAATGCATTTTTCCATTTGATGCAAAAATCTTATTTATATGAAATTTTATGGCGATCGGTTAACCTTAACCCGTGCCACCCGAGCGGTCGTTGTTTCCTTAGTAATTTGTATGGGACCAAAGATGCATTGTCACGAAAATTCTCTAAAGACGGCAATTATAGTCCAATCGATGGAAGAACTTTACCATTTCATTGCTGTGGCTATAAACGAATCAAAAAAGTGATTAAATGGAACGGATTTTTCAAGGAGTTCGACGAATAATTCGATGAGTTACATGGTGTCGAATGCGGGCTATTGACAACGTAATCAAGCTTGAAAGGCGTTACAAAATATTCGTTTAACTTTTCTACCCTTCTTTGAAAGTATTTTTTTTTTATAAAAATGTGTATCCAAACTCCTAACTTTCATTCCCAATATATGTGTACATATTAGGCCGGGGCGATTTGAAAACCTTAATGAGCGTTTCGTGTTTCTTATTCCTGGGATTGAACTGAGCAAAAAGGTCTACTAGACCATAGGTCTATCGTGAAAATCGAGCCTCCCGATTTTGACTTTAAGTTTTTTATCCACGTTTTTTGGATATTTTGGCATTTAGTATGCTGTTTATATTAGAGCTTTTGCAGGGTTAACCTTCTTTAAGAGGATTTGTTTGAAATATAAGAAACGGAATTGACATTTAAAATCCAGTCGGTTTGTTAAATCCGGTTATATATAAACGGGGTATAACAGCCAAACCATTAAGATTTTCGATCGAACACTAGGACAACAATTGTAACCAACACATTAGTTAAGAACTCTTTAATACAACGCAAAAGCATTGGAACGCTCCTTCAGGCAGTTTTGGCCTTGAAAAGGTGAAAACTTTTCTAAAAATGTCGATAAATGGCACTGTGCTACAAAAGTTGACCAGAAAAATATTCAAGCGTTCTTATGCAAAATTATATCGTGTTGGGATCCATGGACAACGACAATGCCTTTAGTTCGTTTGTATCACTTCGTTTTATTTCTTCATAACGGTAAAAGTAGTGAAAATCTGGGTTTCTTACGGTTTCAAATTTAAACCGACATAGCTACTTTTTCTCACAACGGATTTCTATTGATCCTTCTTCCTTTTAAATGGGTGAATAATAGTTTTCACACAAGTTATTATTTTTTTAAATCGATTAACAAATGGCAAGTTATAGTGGTTTAAGTCTGAAAACCCCCACAAAAACTATTTCTCATAATTTTCAAATATATAATGTTTTTTTTTTTTTTTTTTTTGTTTTGTTCAATATTTATTTTGAAAATTGTGAGAAATTCATTTATAGTTTTTTTGTGGGGGCTTTCAGACTTAAACCACTATAACTCAGCCATTTGTTAACCGATTAAAAAAAAAATATTAATTTGTTCCAATGATATTATTCACCCCTTTAAAAGGAAGAAGGATCAATAGAAATCCGTTGTGAGAAAAAGAAGATATATCCGTTTAAATTTGAAAATGTAGGAAATCCAGATTTTCACTACTTTTACCGTTATAAAAAAAATAAAACGAAGTGATACAAACCAACTAAAGGCATTGTCGTTGTCCATGGATCCCAACACGATATAATTTTGCATCAGAGCGCTTGAATATTTTTCTGGTCAACTTTTGTAGCACAGTGCCATTTATCGAAAATTTTCGAAAAGTTTGCACCTTCTCAAGGCCAAAACCGCCTGAAGGAGCGTTCCAATGCTTTTGCGATGTAGTAAAAAGTTCTTAACTATAACTACTATCTTGGCTACAATTGTTGTCCTTGTGTTCGATCGAAAATCTCAATGGTTTGGCTGTTATATGCCAAAATGTCCAAAAAACTTGGATAAAAAACATAAAGTTAAAATCGGGATTCTCGATTTTCCCGATAGACCTATGGTCTAGTAGAGCTTTTTGCTCATTTCAATCCCAGGAGTAAGAAACGCGAAGGGCCCATTAAGGTTTTTTTCCTTCCATACAAATCGCCCCGGCCTAATACATATACATATGTATGTTAATTCGTTAAATCATTAATATACAAATAAGGTAAAAAAAAAATTAGTCACTGTTAAAGAAGAAACATAAAAAGAGTGCACAAGTGAAATAAATAGCACTCAACTCATTGTTTAACGACCAACGTGGCCCCATATTCAATGTGCGTGCCTCACTTCGTAAGAGGATCTCAACAGGTATGTACTCATATGCAAATAAACAAACGTATGAACAAACAAAAACAAAACCCTTAAGTTTATGTTTTCTCACCTCTTATTCAAAGGTGTAAGTTCCACAAAACAATCTTCTTTCTTTTCTTTTTGGCTAATACCTTTTTATGAAATAAACAAATAAACGGCATCATTAAATATGTATGCGCGAATGAAGTAAGTGGCATACGTTACTTTCAGGCAGGTTGATAAACAACAAGAAAAAGGGTTATTTGACATTAAGCACACTTGAGACAACGTAAAACGATTTATGAAGTCAACCAGCAGTTCCTGTGTATTATATTCAATTTTCACAGGTATTAATTTTATTGTTCCACATTGAGTTTTAGTTTTTTTATTTTGCATTCTCATGTAATAATATTGGAAAATAATAAACAAGGACACATATTTCTAGATGTAGTGGTTACGAATAGAAGGACATGCATACTAAGCTGAAAACTCTAGTAGTTGGTGAATATTTTTTTAAGTACGTACATATTTTCCATTGACTAACAAATAAAATAAATGTAGTGGGGTATTTCCATGAAAATCAATGAATTTTGCCCGTAAGGAACATCGGTGCAATGAAAAGGTCCATTATTTTTTACCTTATTAGGTCGAATGTGATTTTTTATAACCTAGCTACACCACAATGTGGAAAGGTTTTTATAAGTTTGTTTTTCGAAAAATTCATGTAACACCAGACATTTTGTGTGAAAGTTGGTAAAGTTATTCGTGGAAACTATATTGAACCAATGTATGTTATGTTTAGAAGAGGATCGCTTGACCTTTCCACTGATTCTAATTATGTTGTGTACGTGGTCAAATAACAGAGTTACAGCCTAGTATATGCAGGGATCCCTCAGTTGTAATTGTGGGTAGTGTAACCTTAATCACGCTACAGATCGCAGTTATAGTTCAATACTGACAAATGTTTGCACGAGGTAATAGTTTTATTCAAAGATAGTGCCAATAATTGTTGATAATGATCGGATGGTATTTAACTTGTGGGTGACGTAGGGCATGAAAGATACAAAGGAATATTCCAGACCGTCTTTAACATGGCAAAATCCAGGATTTATCTTGGTCTCCCTCTCATCTCAAGTGGACACTAACCTTCCCGTGGTGTCATCTATCACATGTGCTGCGCGTTCACCCATAAGAAAAAAACTTGGGTTTGGCGTCGGGTTAGTAACCCTCCCCTAGAAGAAAGCAGCCTTCTATGAAAAAACGAAGGAAAGGAAAAACAAACCCCACTAAAGTTAACGACGCACAGTGCGAAATATGAGCACTTTAGCGGAACTTTACTAATAACTTTTAAAGGAAAGGGCGTAGATTCCTAAAATTTTGCAAAAATGTATCTTATATAAGTGGATAATGTGGGGCTCAAATTGGGCCGCATAGGCCCGCTGTTTTTCGTAGCGTTCATGTAACGCCGGCTGCCGTATTTACGTTACATTCATTTTTCAATCGATTTTGCTGCAAATTGGTATATGTATTCAGTTTTCAGGGGATAGAAAACTTATGTACACAATATTTTCAATATAGGTTCGCGTTTACGTATAGCCCCCATTGAACCGTACCGGTAGATCGGACCAGTTTTATGTTTTATTTTATGTTCTTCGTAGATAGAAAACCACCGTGCGAAATATTAGCATCTTCGATACGCGTTTTTGGTATAGCCCCCATACGACGGGTTCTTTCATGTTATGTAATTTAAATGCTGAAGACAAAAATTGCAACCGATTTTGATGCAAATGTAAATGTTAAGATATATATTAGCGAATAAACATCCTCCTCGCATAAAATCTGTCAACATAGGTGAAGCCCACAACTCTTCACATCCACTAAGGAGTAAAATTTCAATATTTTTTGTTTTCATTTGTAGTTATTATGTTTCATGGTCTATTTAGCAGGTCTGTACCATTAATTTTATTAATAACTAGCCGACCCGGTCCGCGTTGCTGGCCCTTGAAGCAGTTATATATTACCTTAAGTAAGCGATTGTATTTTTATTGCATCGCTAATTAGTCGGGATCTGCAAGTGATTGTAAATAAAAAAATCTTCAGATTTGATTGTTTCGATATGTAATTTAACCGCCAAAAAGCTGATGACTTGAGGCTGCATTTATTTCATCTGCTGGAATAGTATAACTGGAAGTGTTTGTCTGAAATCTAAAGGTGAATTGCTTCTTAAATTATTATGTGCCATTGTAAATTCGTTATATACCTGATGAAGCTATAGCTATCGATATGTTGCCTTCTAATTTAAATACTTGCTTTCCAATAAGACCAAAGCTTCACTATGCATAACATCTGGTATTTCCATTGATTTGTGCCATATTTAAGAAAGTAGAAGTGGTCGGGTCTTATGGTTTGTACATTTTACATATATTACGCATTTAAAAAATAGGACGCAGGGTATAACCAGCACTTCCGAAATTTAACAAAATTTATAGCATTTTTCCACCAGGGACCATCCCTGTACATCATCTTAAATGGAAATCGTTTTAGAAGTTTTGAAGATATAACACATTTAAAAAAGTGGGCGTGGCCGGATCTTAAAGCCAAAAATAAGTCCCTCGGGTCGGAGACACAACCACCATTATCTATCGAATTAATTTTCAAACCACGCTCCACCGAAATCCCACAAAATATATAGTTTATTTTCACCAAGCACCAGGGGACATATATGCAGCATATTTTCACCAGGATTATCCCGACACATTCCCTGAAATTTGTAGGAAAATCGGCTCAGAAGTTTCAGAAATAGAAATTGGGGGTGGTCGGGTCTTAAGGTCCCAAAATGAGTACCTAGGGTCGGAGAATCGAAGGGTGGACGTTCGGAGCAGGGTGGTTCGTTGTAGAGTGGTTCGATATGTGGAAGTTCGGAGAGGAGAGGGTGTGGTTCGGAGGGTGGAAATTCCGAGCGGGGTGGATCGGAGGGTGGAAGTTCAATGCGGGTTGGTTCGGAGGGTGGAAGTTCGAAACATGGTGAATCGGAGGGTGGAAGTCCGCAGCAGGGTAGAAGGTCGAAGCAGGGTGGATCGGAAGGTGAAAGTTCGGGGCGGGGTGGTTCGGAGGGGGGAAGTTCGGAGCGGGGTGGTTCGGAGAATGCAAGTCCGCAGCAGGGTGGTTCGGAACGGGGTGCTTCAGAGGGTGATTGTTCGGAAGATTTAATTCAATCACTCGTTTCATTTTTGCTAAAATAGCGGTTTTATTAAATCAGACATAGTGGAGGTACCAAAACCCCTCCGAAATTCAACCCGATGTGTAGCCTATTTTAACCACGGGTTCTCCTTGTACATTCTCTGAAATTTTCATGAAAATCGGTTCGATAGTTTTGGGTATGTAACGTATTTAAAAATTGAGCGTATTTAAATAGGGCATGGGAGAGGTACCCCGCCCTCTCCGAAATTAAAAAATATATAGCCTATTTTCACCACGGGTGTTTCCTGCACACTCCCTGAAATTTTCAAGAAAATCAGTTCAGCCGTTTTTGTATCTATACGAAACATACAAACATACACACATTGTCTTTCATATATTAGATATCATTTTTAAAGACATAGGGTATAGGGGAAGTACCCCGCTCTTTCCGAAATTCAACAAAATTTGTAGCATATTTTAACCGGGCGCCATCCCTGTGCATTCCCTGGCAATTTAAGGCAAATTGGTTCAGTAGTTTTTGTAGAAATGTTAAAAAATGACAATTGAAAAAAGTGGGGGTTTAAGTGGGCGTGGTCAAAATTTCCTGCATAAAAACCCAAGTCGGGTTATGGCGCACATTTTACAGAAAGAATTATCGAAATCGGTCGTTCTCAACTGATGCCATTACCAACGAACGACATTTGATTTTTAATTATATAGATGTCTCTCAGATCAAGTTCAGGTTGGAACTGCATTAAAATGTTTAACGTCTATTGGTACTTGTACCATAGCATCCAAAAATGTTGCACTATATATAAATCAGAAATCATAATCATAATAATTTAACAGAAATCATAATTTGTTAGAATTAGTAAGTCCGTTTCTTCAAAACACAGTCAACAATGGCGTTCATTGCCGCGTTTACCTTCACTTTGGAAAATGCAATTAAATAAAATGTCCGAAGTCATTTAAAAAAAAAACTTGAATTTCTCTGAAGACCACACGTTACCGCAGCTGTTTTATAGCTTTGCGAATAGAGGAGACCCCAAACTTGCAGATCATATATATCTTAACACGTTAATGTACGGAACTCACTTTTGAAATATCCACAGAAAATAAAAAAATAATTTTGAAAACCTCAAAAAGCACTTCTTTCCTATTGAAACTACATGAAAACAATAAGAGTTTTTTGCATTTTTCTAAAAGATAAAATATCATAATTGTTTTGTAAAATATTAAGAAAATTAAATCATGGCATACTGACTTACCATTTTTCCACACCGCGCTATTTTTTAATGAAGACAAATTATATTTCTTAGAAAAAAATTATGAAACAAAAGTGCAACTTTAAGTGCATTTTTAAGTCGTTTCGCGGAGTAAATCGTCAAACTGAGTATGGATCATTTGCAGTGGAGTAATTAGCTAACAAACTCAATAAAAATTTAATTAATTTTATGTACTCCAAAATTCCGTAAAGTTCCACTAAACTTCCCATATTTCGTACTGTGCGACGTCCGCAAAAGTTTTAAGGGCCATGATCTGCCAATCTGCACCTGGAATGCAGAGAGAAGGTGCAGTTACGCGCTGGCAGATGTACTTGAAAAGTAAAAGGCCGAAATACGATGGATTGATAAAAACGTCACAACAACACCTAAAGGTGACGCACTATATTATAGCTGCCATGATACAAAGCATGAGTTTGGTTGCGGTTTTGTAGTTGATCGGAGGTAAAAACATCTGGTCTCCAGCTTCACCTCCGTTAATGAAAAACTTGCTACAATAGGGATAAAAGCAAACTTCTTCAACATTAGCTTTATCTGCGCTCATGCTCCAACCGAAGAAAAGGACAAACAGACCAAAGGTATATTCTACGAACGCCTAGAAGAAACATATGACCATTGTCCTGCTCATTAAAATTTTTCTATGTGATTTTAATGTCAAAATTGAAAAGGAGAATATCTTTGGTACAACAGTCGGGAAATTCAGTCTCCACAATGAAACATCTGACAATGGCATGAGGCTGGTAGACTTCGCAGCGGCAAAAAACATGGTAGTACCACATTTAATCGGGGAAAGATATATAGGGGCTATATCTAAATTTGAACCGATTGTTGTAAAAATCGGTGTAGCTAATCAGGGGCCTAAGAAAATAACACATACTAAATTTGAAGGCTATTCGATCAAAATTGAACGAGTTATAGCAAAATCGGGAAAAGATATATATGGGGGCTATATAAAATCTGAACCGATATATCTCAGAAGGTTGCAAGGATGGGCAGAATGTTTTTACACATTTTGATTTGGAAGATATGTCCAATTAACGGAAAATAGGAGCCAAGGTGGCAATAGGTGGCAATCAACAGATCTGCTCTCCTAAATATTAAGAATTTTTAATTTTTTTATCAAATTTAAATTTTGATTTCTTGATAACGGTACATTGCCAATGTGCAGTTAATGTCAACTTTTTGGACTAAAACGTTACATTTATAGCCCACTCATCAAATCCCCATCCAAAACTTTTAGTATTATCAACAAATTTTTCAGAAAATGTTATTTTAAATGTCGTCTAATTTTCATATGATTATCGCCTTAGATTACCTGGGAAATATTGTTCATATTTAAAGAGCTATAACTTCACTATGGATCATTGACTAAACCTACGGTTGGAACTATCATTATCTGGAATTTTTACAAAAACTATTGTCAGTCCAGAAAACCTGTTACTGAAATTTTTGATTTGATCGTATATAATTCTCGTATACACTTTCCACATAACTTGGATATAAATGTCACGTATAATATTATGAGCATTGACAAACACTACAAGTGACCATATTTTGCCAGAGCTAACTAAAAGACAACAAATTGAATGAAGAAACATAACTACTCAATTGCGCTCATCCTCCAAACACCTACCCCAACAAAAGAAATACCATAAAACCACAACAAATATGAAAAGAAAACACAAATTAGTACCAAAAAGACTTCTCAGATTGTGATAAAATAAAACAAAACAATGATAAGGAGAACTTCATACAAAACTCGCCAATTTTGTTTCACCATGGCATCGAATAACTGGATAGGAGAATAAAATAGTAGAAGAAAAGACAATAACATTGTCCAGCAGACAAAAACTATTGTTGGAAATGACAACAACTATTGTTGGATATGACAAAAACGATTGTTTGACTCACAATACTACATGCAGAATCTAACAATATCTTTACAATACATATTTTGCTCTTCGAATATTGTTGGATCAATCATATTTTTTTCTCTGCGTGTGAATCAACTTTATATGGAAGGTGCTTACACCTGGGAAGTTTTTGCAGATTCTGATCTACAATGTTTATAGATGAAAATAAAAATAGGTAAAAAAATTTTTAAGTTAAACGGTTTTATGTTAAACATACATTGCAATGTTTAAGATAAATGTACTAAAAACCAAAAACTAATAAAATAGATACAGTCGTGGGAATTATAAACATATGCATAGACTAGACTAAAATAAAACCGTGGGGCACGTCAATTGTCTACAATCGTTGATTAAAATGTTTGTTTTGTAATGTTACACTATAATTAGGCAGTTGTTCAACCGACAACGATGGACGTATGATAAGTAGGGCTAGAATGTGGAAACAAGCTAGCAATCTCGATTATAAGCGAGTTTTAGGGTTTCATAGTGGTGAGCGAGTAGTACTTTTTCGGTTATAGACAAACTACGAGCAGTGAAACGATTCCTCGCCAGCCAGCAGTGTGAATGTCCAACGATAAACTAGTTGAAACATCTCTTTTATTTACATGGAGTGTAAAACTATTGGAATTTCCGTGAGCAAGAAAATAGTAAGTAATTTCCTCACCGTCTGCGGGAAAACTGCCTAACGACGAATTAAACGATTCTTCTATCGCACATTAATTCGATAATTTGTAGACAATTGACGTGCCCCACGGTTTTATTTTAGTCTAGTCTATGCATATGTTTATAATTCCCACGACTGTACCTATTTTATTAGTTTTTGGTTTTTAGTACATTTATCTTAAACATGTTTAACATAAAACCGTTTAACTTAAAAAATTTTTTACCTATTTTTATTTTCTAGTTTTTAGTTTTTATTTCGCATTCTGTTTAATTCATTTAGTGCTTTATTATTGCAAGGTTTCTTGCCCGTTAGTTTATTGCAGTCCAACTCCTCTACACGTAGTCCCTGCAAAGACCTTACTCTACTAAGAGCCACGTAGGTTTGACCTTCTTCAAACAGTTTCGCACCTAAGTATACGACTGCGTGATCCACAGTGCTGCCCTGCATTTTATGTATTGTAGAAGCCCATGATAGTATTAAAGGCAACACACATCTGTGTGTATCGCTCCCGTTGTTTTGTTAACCTGGCTTCACATTCTTCAGGCGTTTCTGACGCTATCATCTGTGTGTATCGCTCACGTTGCTTTGTTAACCTGGATTCATATTCTTCAGGCGTTTCTGACGCCGTCATTTGTGTATATCGCTGACGTTGCTTTTTTAACCTGGCCTCATATGGCTCAGGTGTTTTTGACGTTAATTGTTCTCGTCGTTTCTGTAGTCGACTATTTCTATCACCTTCACTTTCTTTAGCTCGTTTTGCTTTATACTTTTCTTTCGCTTTTTGAAGCCTTCGTTTACGTTGTGTTGCAGTTTCTGTTTTATTTGTGTTTGTATTTTTTATATTTTTTACCATTTTATTCCCACGAGTAATGGACATTTAAACGGTCGACCCCCCAGAGGTCCAATAAAGGGGCAAGGCTATGTACAACAAGATGCGCCTGAGTCTTGAGGGGAAAACGCTAACGACATATCATTTTTATCCACCCTAATGCCATACAGTTCTCGGCGCGTTTTAACCTTTCACCTTAACTTGGGTGGTGTACCGCTAACGACGTATCATTTTTAGCCACCCTAACGCCACACAGTCCTCAACACGATAAATAATCTTGACTTGGGTGGTGGATTCAGGCTAGATTAATCAGATACCTAAATTACAGACTCAATTCCTAAATTTAAATCTTAATTATACGCCATATTGAGGTTGTATAATGCACTGTATTCTTCTTGTCAAGCCCTTTTATTTGATACCCATATTGGTGGGATTGATAAAAAATTGTTATCAGCCATTTGGTAGCGGTGGCCATCTTAGATTTCAATTTTGCATAGTAAATTGTATTCTACTTGTTGAGACCTTTCATTTGATACCCATGTTGATGGGAATGATAAAACCTAAGTTATCCGCCATTTTGTAGCGGCGGCCATCTTAGATTTCAATTTTGCATAGTAAATTGTATTCTACTTGTTGAGATCTTTCATTTGATACCCATGTTGATGGGATTGATAAAACCTAAGTTATCCGCCATTTTGTAGAGGCCGCCATCATGTATTTTAATTTTATACAGTACATTGTATTCTACTGGTTGAGCCCTTTCACTTGATACCTATATTGATGGGATTGATAAAACCTACGTTATCCGCCATTTTGTAGCCGCCGCCATCTTGGATTTCAATTTTTTATAGTATATTGTATTCTGCTTGTTGAGCCCTTTCATTTGATACATTTATTGATGGGATTAATAAAACCTACGTTATTTAACCCAAGAATAATAAATAAAACAAACGGGGTGAGCTAAATAAAACCATTTAAAAAATAAAAAAATCGACGAAGGTGCTTTTAAATAAACCGCGATCAAAGTTCACATTTTTAGGCAAATGTTATCGCCGTGAAAATTCTCTACAAGATTGACATGATATTTTTGTAGGTAAGGGGTATAATGTCTTTGTGCATTTGTGTGAAATAGACCCATAGTTCCTTTTTGGGGATATACATTTAATCACTTTCTGAGTCGATTTATGCACGTCCGTCCGTCTGTCCATGTATTTTTGTTCGCAACGTACAGGTCGCATTTTTTGTCTGATTCAGCTGAAAATTTGGGGAATATAATTCTTTCCATAGGAAGAACGCTTTTGCTTTTGGTGAAAATCAGTTCAGATTTGGCAATAGCTCCCATATATACTTTCGGCCGATATGACGTATTTCCTGCACCAAACACTATATACGCCCGATTTTGATGAAATTTGGAATGTTTGACTGAATTCGGTGGGTTGAATTATATCGAAATCGATTCAGATTTGGATATAGCTCCCATATATATTTTCTCCCAAATGCATGTATTTGCTGCACCAAAGACGCTATAAACGTCCGATTTTGATGAAATTTGGAATGCGTGACTAAATTAGGTTTAGAAATACATGTGCCAATTATTTCGAAATCGGCTCAGATTTGGATATAGCTCCTATACACTTTCTAGTCGATTTCACTTATTTGATGCACCAAACACGCTATATTTGTTGGATTTCGATGAAATGTCGAATGTGTGCCTGCCTTCGGCCTAAAAATATATGTTCCAATTATATTGAAATAGGTTTAGATTTGGATATAGCTTCGATATATATATTTTAGCCCGATTTCACGTATTTGCTAAGCGTCCGATTTTCATGAAATTTGGAATGTGTGACTAAATTCGGTCTAGAAAAACATGTGCCAAATTTTATCGAAATCGGTTCAGATTTGGATATAGCTTCTTTATATATTTTCGGACGATTTCACGTATTTGATGCACCAAGTAACGCTATATTTGTTTGATTTCGATATATGTTCCAAGTTATATTGAAATCGGTTCAGATTTGGATATAGCTCCCATATATATTTTCGGCCGATTTCACGTATTTGATGTACCAAACACGCTATATACATCTGATGTTGATGAAATTTGGCATATGTGACTGAATTCGGTCTAGAAATCCATGTACCAAATTATATCGTAATCGGTTCTGATTTGGATAAAGCTCTTATATATCGCACCTGATCAACGAAAGGGAAGCAACTCAAAATTTCTTACTTTTCAGTAGAGACAAAAACCTGTTCATACTTAACTAGTAACTCCGAGGACACGGAGAGTGAACTAACGGTATTTTTTGACGAAAGAGTAGACACACCAATGTGACATTTTTACAGTGGATGGAGTTGATCATTATCTATCGTTTTTTATTAAAAAGTGAAAATTTCCAAATTTTGAGTTACTACCCTTTTGTTAAATAAGTGCGATATATTTTCCGCCGAATTCTCGTATTTGATGCACCAAATAACGCTATACACGGTTTGTTATAAAACTGTTCAATGGATTTACAGATCACTATCTTCGAACTGTAACTCTTAACTATGCTATTGCTATTCTGACTCTACTTCGGAATTGGGATGGTTTTATATTCATCTGATGAATGCATTTCCTCTATCAGAATGTGATTAATGTGATGTGGCCTTTTGTATTGCTATATGTTTGAATCAGTTACTGCTCAGTACCATAGGTGTTACAACAAGAAAGTATATCATGTTTACACCAGCATCGGATGTTACATATTCATATTCACATTTTTGTACATTTTCCACCCCCGTTATCTTTAGTGAATTTTTGAGGCAGTTTGCGAACTCTGTGTCCACTTGGTTGCATTATTAATGTAGATGGTACTATGGTACTTCTATGTAAGTCTAATGTGTCTCAAAAACTCCTTAAATTCATGTTAAACATTTTTCTTGATTTCCACGTGCATGCCAATAACTTGGGACTTTACAAATATTTTTTATAAACTAATTCTTGGAATTGGAAAAATAGTTGAAAATTGCCTACTAAAATATTGTATTTATTAAATTATGCTAATAAAAATAGTCTGCACACAATGATAAATGTCAATAACCACATTTCCTTTTAAATATTTCATTATTCTCTAAACAAACATAACCTCAACTAGACGAGTGGTTAGATGATGAATAACCATATCATCAATTATGATTGATAATTCAATGAAATTGTTTCTTCTTCATTCTTTTTTCTCATTACTTATTCAAAATGTTTACTTGACAAATAACTAAACCACCTGCTATAGAAGTTCAGCAAACTGTAAGCATATAAACTCTTGATGTGGTTATGAAATTAGGTTAGTTGGAAAAGCCTGTTTGTAATTCAAATTGGAAGGATACATAAGGTTAAGGATATTATTTTCCATAACAGAAACGTAGCAACGTTTCAAGGAAGGGAGGTTATTTTACTACACCCTTTTCATATTTCCCGTTCGTCCGTCTGTCAATTTTTAATTGTAGACTTTATGGGCCGATTGTCAGGGAGGATTGAATGGACTTTAAGTTCTTACCGGATAGGCAGTATTTTTACATACCTTTTGTAGATTTTTTTGTCGCTGCCATGAAATTAGAACGTGGGATACAAAATATGACAAAGCCCAGGAATTATCTTGAACCCTCTCTCATCAAGTGGACACTGACTTCCAGGTGGTGTCACCTGGGGAGCAGGCTTTTGCACCGAACGTGGGATACAAAACATAACAAAGCCCAGGAATTATCTTGAACCCTCTCTCATCAAGTGGACACTGACTTCCAGGTGGTGTCACCTGGGGAGCTGGCTTTTGCACCCGTTAAAGGTAGTGAGTTAACATGTACCGCGCGTTCATCCATAAGTACGAAAAAACTTGGGCTTAGGCGACGGGCTAGTAACCCACGCAGAAAAATATATGTTAGAAATATACATCTTTGTGTTTATTTCAGCTTGAGTCCATATTTTGTTGTAATTCAATTGTTTGAATAACAACAAAATATTTTAAAGTGGATATGAAACAACTTCATCAGTTCCCTTTAGAAATATGTTTAGATCCAAACAAATATTTGTTTGGGACTGGTTGCAAACAAATATATGTTTGGATCCAAAACATAATTTATTTGTGTCCAAAAAATGTATGTTTGAAATATTTTGTAACCGTTAGTATTTAGTATTTTTTATGTTAGAACATATTTTTTATGGGTGGAAAGGGGATTTTTGCCAAAGAACGTAACAACAGGGCTCTCATTTGTATTATAATAAAGAGCTGTTTGTATGGTTCAATAGAAGACGCAGAAGCTTCGACGAGAGGGTGAAAAAACCTGTTTTTTCTTTGGCGGTGTGTATGCGGCCAAACGCTAGTGTTTCGTTCTGTGTTGTTGTTGCGATTTATTCTTCAGCAAGCATTTTTTCTGTAACTCACAGCCAAAGCGAAGAGAAAAATAACATTTGTAATGTATTTTTTGTTGTTTTGTTTGCGAGAAAGGCAGTTTGATTTATTTTGGCAGTTTCTTCTGGACTATCTTTTAGTGTGGGTCGCTCTAGTCGGTAAAGTGAATAAAAAATCAGTGTTTTGTGTTTTCTTAATCTATATATATATCAGGAAAAATGCCTAAAATTGTCTTTTCCATTTCAAAAAAATCAAAAAAATTTTTTGATACTACATCAATGATTTTTGGTACATAGATTAAGAAAAAAATCAGCATTCCAAATCTGTTTTCGTTACTAACTTTGATCGTTGCGCGCAAAAGATATGACCGTTTTAATTATGATAATAAGAAAAAATTCTAAAAAAATCGCGGCTTAATATAGTTAGCTGTTATATCCTATTATCGTTAACTGAATTCGTACCCTTTGCGATGATGCAAAAAATAATCGCAAAGTCTCAATGGATTCGCGAAAAATCAAATTTGTTAAAAAATTTCACGTATTTACAAACATATTTTTGAAAAAATAGCGCTCATAGTTACGAAAAATATATAAAAAAATTATAACAGCATCCAGACATTTTGAGGAATAAAATGAAACCTAAGTTGTGAAAGTTGGAGCTATAGTATTCATGTTATTTGCAAAAATACGAAGAAAACATTATGAAACAAGTAAGAACAGACTATAGTCGGACGGGGCCGACCATGTGATACCCTATACCACTATCCCTGTGCACTAGCTTTCCGGGCTAGCTGTTATAAGATGTGCATTAGAAATTTTACCAATTTTCACACAAAAGTTTTGATCAATTTAACCCGCTAAATATTATCCGATCATACCGTTGACTTGCACGCTACTTCTTCATCTCAAACCAAAACTACGTTTAAAATTTCGCGCCGATCGGACTATTATTGCGACCTACAGAGCGGCTACAAAATCGAGCAAAAATTTTGTTTTTGGTCCATTTCATCCCTTTAACATTTCACGATCATCGCCAAAAACTAATCAGTTCTATTCTGGTCCAAACCCGACCTCCATACTAAATTTCGTGACAATCGGTCCATAATTGCGGCCTCTAGCTTGATTACAATTTTTAATGGACGGACAGACGGACGGACGGACGGACGGACACACATCGCTAAATCGCTTTATCTCGTCGAGATATGAAGTTTGGTATACCACATGAGGGGTCTACGACGAATATTTCGCGGCGTTACATGAATTTTTGGGAAAACAAACTTATTATACCCTTTTCCACATTGTGGTATCTATATATATAAAAATGGTGTAAAAAATGTATAGTAACTCATAAAATGCGAACGGCTAGGCCGATTTCTGTAAAATTTTTTGTCAGTTATTCGTATTTTCGAGGAGAAGGTCTTTACGGAAGAAAATTTTGGAAAATCTCTCTGGAAAAGTCGGAAAATTGAGTTTTTGTATGAAATTTTATTCCTTAATAGCGAGACGAAGTTCGTCGGGTCCGCTAGTAGGGTATAAAAATTAAAATCATATTATTCTAATTTTATTTTTTATGGTTTTATAGGAAAAGTTGGAGATAAAATGTTTGAGTTCTTCGGCATTTTCGTCAAAATTTCACGCAATAATGATGATATTCAGTTTTAACAAATTTTTCGCTTATAGTTTTCCTATTGGATAATATTATTAGAACCTTATATTAAATCACAAGGAATTTCAATTGTGGCATAACGTTAAAATAATGTTATATTGAATATTACAACATTTGAGACGCATATAAACCGCGTAATTATGAAAATGACATGATGCGCATCCGATTTTCCAACACAGGGAATCAATCCCTTTTATTTGATGTACAGTTTGTCAAATTCTATTTGGCGGCCACGATGTAGCATCTGCTGCATTTAAGGGTGCAAAATACAGTAAAATGGTCATAATTTCCGCGAAGTTCATTTACATTTTATGCGCATCCGATTTCAATAATCGCCATTAAAAAATACATCCTTCTATACCGTTTCAATGCGATCCATCAAGAACCGTGGATGTAGCATCGCACTTAATTTTTAGAAAAAATCTATTATATCTCTGGATCAGCGATAGTTTTGAAATATCTGTTTTCGCGCAGTTTAAACACGCGTATCGATCTATTTATTTAAGTAGAACTGACACATCCAAAACGCGTTTTAATATGCGATATTTTCAAAATAATTTTTTGCACATTTTCGAAATTTGAGGGGTATCATATCCGCCGATCTAGTGGGTGGATTTTTACGCGTCGTGGCTTGTTAGATTCAGAACGTAAAAAAACTAAATTTACGCGGGTTTCCACGGAAATCCAATGACGTTTGTAAATTTTAAACCAAAAAAAATAGGTTTTTGAGAAAAATTTACGCACAAAAATGTCGTGTTTAGGCGCAGATTACTGTGATCCTGTGAGAGCTACACCCCCATGTTATACATTAAAAAATGCGAAATCGCGAGTACTACAATCCAATAATATGCTTTTAGGGAAAACCTGCTGCGCGTCCCGATTAGAGCAAAAATTCAAAAAACCCCATTTTTCAGGTTTCAAAATGTCAGCATCCGTTTGAGGTAGATACAGTGGATATATTAAAAAATCATACATTAGAAAGTTCAACTCTGAAGTGTGCTCTTTAACTTCTCCTTTGAGCATTAAGCTCTACATTGTGTTGTAAAACCACTAATTGGAAAATAACATAATGAAACTCATTTATTTCAACGATTTTTTCCGATTTTTTTACATTAGTACGACCACAGCTTCCGCTCAAATTATTATTTTAAGAAACCCCTCGGTGAATCGGGCTAAAACAGTTTATTTTGCCGAAATGCGGTCAAAAGTTATGGTATAGTAAAACTGATCGCGAGTTACAATACCCCATACCTCAGTTTCAACATAAGTTAATTTTCTACAAAAAGCTTGATATAATTGAAATTTGTTTGTCTGTCTGTTTGTTTGTTTGTGCCTTATAGACTTGAAAACCGCTGAACAGATCTTACTGAAATGTTTAGGGTACATTGCTACATGGCCTGGAATGAAAATAGGCTATATTATTTTTTGAAATTTCGCGTTGATCTGGAGATATAGCATCAAAACCGGAGGTACCTCCAAAAATTTTAGATTTTGCATGCAAATATCTTTAGAACTGTTACCGATACAATCTCCAAATTTTGTATGAGTGACGGAATTTGATGTAGAAATAAATTTACCAAATTTTATTCAAATCGGTTCAGATTTGGATATAGCTCCCACATACATTTCCTTATTTTATGTACCAAACATGCTATTTATGTCCAATTTCGATGAAATTTGGAATGTATGACGGAACTTGGTCTGGAAATAAACGTGCCAAATTATATCAAAATCGGTTCAGATTTGGATATAGCTCCCATACACATATATTTTCGGCCGACTTCCTTATTTTATGCACCAAACACGCTATATATGTCCAATTTCGCTGAAATTTTGAATTTCTCACGGAATTTGTTCTAGAAATAAATGTGCCAGATTATATTGAGATTGGTTCAGATTTGGATATAGGTCCCATACACATATATTTTCGGCCGATTTCCTTATTTTATGCACCAAACACGCTATATATGTCCAATTTCGCTGAAATTTGGAGGGTCTGACAGAATTTGTTCTAGAAATAAACGTGTTAAATTATATATAGATCGGTTCAGATTTGAATATAGCTCCCATATACAGTATCGGCCAAAACTAAAGCACCCCCTCAGTAAATTTTTTTGAAATGATAATTTTTTTATGAAAACTAAATTATACATTTATTTTTTATTTTTATTTTTATTTATTTATATCTTTATAATTGAAAAATACAAAAATAAGGAGATCAGAATTTAATAAACAAAAGTTAAAATTCAAAAAACATTTTAGGTCGCAAATATAACCGGACAAAACTAAAGCACCCCCCATTTGAGGTACAGCAAAACCTATTGAAATCAATACTGGTCGTCGACTGAATAAGCCGGCGTCTATCGTTCTTCTGCAATTCGTTCTTTTGCTAATTTTTAAACGTTAGCGTATTGTATTTGACTAGTGGATGCTGTAGCATCATTTTTGGATGAATATGAACAATATCGGCTAATGTTTTGGTATAGCCCCCTTATAGCGGTACCTTCCGATCTTCGGTATTTCGGATATTTAAGCCACATTTTCCTACTAAATTAGCTGTAATTTGGTACTTAGGGTTCTTAGTGGTCACAAAACATATCCACCAAAAATCGTGGACCTGGGTCCACGTTTGGGTATAGCCTCCATATAACGGTACCTTCCGATTTTCAGTATTTTGAGGATTTAAGCTAAAATTTCCTAAAATCAATTGTTTCGCCTGCAGTAATTAATAATTTAGTATCATTTATGCCTTAAAGATGTGATTGTGTCATCCAGAAAAGAGGATAAGCAACGAAATATTGATTTCAATAGGTTTTGCTGTACCTCAAATGGGGGGGTGCTTTAGTTTTGTCCGGTTATATTTGCGACCTAAAATGTTTTTTAAATTTTAACTTTTGTTTATTAAATTCTGATCTCCTTATTTTTGTATTTTTCAATTATAAAGATATAAATAAATAAAAAGAAAAATAAAAAATAAATTTATAATTTAGGTTTCATAAAAAAATTATCATTTCAAAAAAAGTTACAGAGGGGGTGCTTTAGTTTTGGCCGATACTGTATATATTCGCCGAATTCCTACATTTTATGCACCACGCTATATATGTCCAATTTCGCTGAAATTTAAAATGTGTAACGGAATTTGGTCTAGACATAAATGTGCCGAATTATATCGAAATCGGTTCAGATTTGGATATAGCTCCCATATATATTTTCGGCCGATTTTCCGCATTTGATGCACCAAGCACGCTATATACGTCCAATTTCGCTGAAATTTGGAATGTGTAACGGAATTTGGTCTAGGCATAAATGCGCCGAATTATATCGAAAACGGTTCAGATTTGGATATAGCTCCAATATATATTTTCGGCCGATTTTCCACATTTTATCCACCAAACACGCCGTATATGTTCAAATTCGCTGAAATTTGGAGGGTCTGACGGAATTTGTTCCCGAAATAAATGTGCTAACTTATATATAGATCGGTTCAGATTTGAATATAGCTCCCATATATATATTTTCGCCGAATTCCTACATTTTATGCACCACGCTATATATGTCCAATTTCGCTGAAATTTAAAATGTGTAACGGAATTTGGTCTAGACATAAATGTGCCAAATTATATCGAAATCGGTTCAGATTTGGATATAGCTCCTGTATATATTTTCGGCCTATTTCCTGTATTTTTTGAACCAAACTCGCTATTTATGTCCAATTTCTGTGAAATTTGGAATGCGTAACGGGATTTGGTCTAGACATAAATGTGCCAAATCATATTGAAATCGGTTCAGATTTGGATATTGCTCCTATCTATATTTTAGGCCGATTTTCTGTATTTGATGCTCTAAACACGCTGTATGTGTCCAATGTCGCTGAAATTTAGGATGTCTGGCGGAATTTGTTCTAAATATAAATGTGCCAAATTCTTTGAGACCGGTTCAGATTTGGACACACTACATATGTCCAATTTCACTGAAATTTAGAAAGCGTGACGCAATTCGTTCTAGAAATAAATGGGACAAATTATACCGAAATCGGTATATATTTTCGGTCGATTTAATGTTTTTGTTACGTATGTTCAATTTCAATGAAATTTAGAAGACTTAGCAGTCAGTAAAAGTCATCATTATTTACAGAAGTACTTATAGTTGGGAAGGAATTGACCAAGGCTACATCTATTAAGTGTCATATCTTTGAGAGACTTCTTAAGATTTATGTTTTATTATGATATATCTAAATCATTAGGAATACTTATAGGCGGAAAGGCTTTCGGAGGAGTGTTACCTCCTGAAACTTAAAAAAATACCATAGTAGTACCATAACAACCCTGAATAGGTATATAACTCCTTCACATCTCCTATATTTATTCGTTAAAATATTAAAAACGTTAAAATAATTCTGGCATTCCATTATATTTTATCGTAGTCGGGGCAGCAAAGCGCGCCGGGTTCAGCTAGTTTCTTAAAAAAATTATTGGCTTATTTCGAAGTACAGGTAGTATAAAGTGTGCCGCAAAAAATCAAGTCGATCGGAGCAAAATTGGCTGAGATATGACCTTTCAAATTGGAGAACCCGTAGTGGTTTGTGTGTTTAGGTCAGGGTTTCGGAGTCGGAGTCGAGCAATTTTGCTGGAGTCGGAGTCGAAAAAAATAACTCGATTCCCCAAAAACGTTGCTCGGAAGTTTTTAAGTACGTTCTTTTTTTCTTTGACAATGTACTGATATTTTTCCTGCAACTAGCAAAATTTTTATAAGCGAATTAATTTAATTGGATTGACAACTCTATAAGCTTTTTAATGCTGTACAAATAAGTTTAATCGGTTATTTAAAACCGGTTCTAAAATCGGTTTTAATGTCGGAATATCCGTTTCAAAAATTGAGATAACCGGATCTATCCTCCAAGAGAATTTGTTGTTAACGTGTTCATCATTACAAGAGCTATTTGTGGTGAATATTTCAGAAGCACCCCAGATGTCTACATAAGCAATAACCAATTGTTATCTCTGCATACCAATAAATTACCAATGACGAATATACAGAAAAACAAACCATAGTTTTTTTCTGAACCAAAACCGATTAAATGTCACAAAGGACAATGAAAAACGAAATCGATTAGTTGTCAAAGAGAACCGTTCCGAAAATCTTCCGAGCAACATTTTTGGTGAATATTTGGATGCTGAAAAATCTCATCTTGTGGTACTTTCACTACGGTTCAAGAAATAAAGGACGTAAACAACATGAAAGACATTGCGTTAGAAGAATGAACTGCTCTACAAAAAGATTCGCTAATCGATTTGACTGAAGACATGCTACCTCAAAACGAAGCAACAACAACGCCAAATAGAGATATGGAGCTATTTTCCCAAGTCTTATAGGGAAAAAATCAAACATTTCATCGCGCGATATCTCAGAAACTGGACATATGGCGAAAATTTCCTTTTGGCTTCTTAGTATACTCATCAAGGGTTTTCATCCCCAAAAGAAATTTTCCACCCCCCAAAAATGCTGCTGCACAGTGTAATTGGACATTTTTAATATTTTATATAAGCCCAGAAGTCTTCTGTAAGAAGGCCGAGTAGCCTTCTCACAAAAAAAAAAAATCTACTGATATTCTTATCTTGTCCTTTGTGAGTTGTCATCCTTGTCTTCTCTTAAAGGACCTGTTGGACTCCTATGAAGGTGTTCGCTATGGGAAATTTTACCGATTACACTGTGACATAAAATGGAAGTCAAGGTGTGGAGTTAAAAAATTCACGTTGGGAATGAAAGCCCCTATTGAACAAACATTTAGAACCTGGAGAAAAATAAAATACCTCACTTCATGTAAACTCAACGGTAATTTATTAAAAAGATTCTTAAATACAACAATCCTACCTACTGAATAAAAAAGAATGAACACATTATCTATTATAGTATCTGAGAAGTAGCTATTTCATTCTCCAAAAATTTGCAAAAATTAAGTATTTTCCAAAATGGGGAAACATTTTTCGTCTTTAGGAGTACGCTACGTCCACATCTTCCACACATATTTTAACCCAATTTTTGGTTCGTTAGTTTTAATATGTTTACTATTGATTCCCATATAGAAACGAACAAAAAATTGGAGTGTTGGTCAGGAAAATCGATATCTGAACCATTGTGCGACGTCTCATTAGACTGTATTGCTTCCCATTATAAAACAATTTCAGTACACTCAAATAAACCTACATACTCGTATGTGTACATACAATGCCTATGTTTGTGCGTAGACAAACATTATTTATCAACTATTAGTCGTGCATTAAAACCACTTTAACATTTATTTTCTTTCTTTTTGTGTCTCTTGCTATCGCCGATAATCTGAACATAATAAATGGGTAAATATTTTGATGTAAATAAAAACCTATAAAAAATGCTTCGTACTGAGAGTCGTGTCAACAGAAGCACTGTAATGACATAGACAAATAAATAAAACGTATTGTAGGACGTATCACATGAGACAGAGAACAAATCCCTCCATAAATAAACGAAATAGTTAAAGTATTTTTCTGTTAATATTATTTTCGATTTTTGTAATAATGTTGTGTAAATTTATACATTTTTGATGGAATAAAAAAACCAGTCAATAGTAACATATAATTTATTTGTGTTATACGTTATAATTAAAACACAATTCATTTACATGGTAATTATACTCATGGCATTTCACGTTTTATATTGTTATGTTTTTGGGTTGATTAAACGGCTTGAAACTAATAGTATATGTCACACCTGTTCAACAAAATAATAGTAACTCACAATTTTTTTTATTTTTCAGTGGAGACGATAAACTGTTGATGCATAAGTAGTTACTCTGAAGACATGAATGAACAAAAAGAACAAAAAGAGTAGACAACATAATGGAGGATTTTTACAGGGGATGGAGTTGATCATTATCTATCGTTTTTAATAACAAGTAAAAAAGGTGTTAAGTTCGGCAGGCCGAACTTTTTACACCCTTTTACACTTTTTACAAAATGAAAAAAAAATAGTTTCATATCGTTTATGAAAGTACTAAGCTCTTCCGCCACGTCAACGCTTATCCCTAGTATAACTTGAATATGCTAAATGAAGAATATACATTTCGTTTAAACAAGTTTTAATACTATTGAATCGTCGATGTATTCTACCCTTTGAAATTCCAAAACACTAAGTTACAGCCTGCTTCCGTATTAAAATCCTTTAAAAGACTTTGCATCGGTCGGTATCGTTAATATCACTGTGCAACATTTTTAAGGTGATCTTGTGCAAACAATTCGAACCGAGGATTTTTTGAAAGTACAGACCCAAACGACAAGAAACCCTAGTTGGGTTTTGTTGTGTCAGATCCAGCTCGGATTTTATGGCCCCATCTAAACATGGTTAAATATTGAGTTTTTAAAGAAATTTGGGGCTATATCTCTGAAACCAATGTGAATCTTCTTCTGACCTCTGAAGCAAATTTGTAGATAAGGACAAGAATAAAATATTGGGAGAAATAATGAACTCGAAAAACTACATTTATTGCCTCAAATTTCAAAATATATGCAAAAATGCCACAATTTTTACACATTTCGCACCGTATCTCCAAAACCGTTAATTTTTTCTGAATACTTTCTTTTGGAAAAATAGTGTAATACACAACTTTTCAGAACATGTCATTGTTGTAAAATGTCTCTATGCCGTTGTTTTCAGTACATTTTTCAACGACGATTTAATAAAAATGTCAATAATGTAGTGAAATCCGAAATGCGAGAATAAACTGTTGGTGTGAACTGGGTTTCAAATACGTGCTGTAAAAGATATGATGCAAAATACCGCTGAAACAACATGAAGTAAGCATTTTAGAGTTTCAGAATGTTCTAAAAAATTGTTTAGAACTTTATTTGGAAGATTTTTGCAAAAGGTTACTGGGTTCAAATCCCAATAGTTTAGCCGATACTGACCGGAAATTCAGCAATTATGAAAAATTTCCCATATTTTATAGATTTTGATGCCCTAGATGGAGTTTTTCTTATGTGGTTTTTTCAAAAGATAATTTCTACTAGTTTAGGGCTACAATATTGCTAAAGACAGCAAGGCCAAATTCCTATTCGTTTCTGAGATAAAGGCCTGATAAATGCAAAAAAGTGTAGATTTAGCCCGGTTTAGATGAGGCCATAAAATCCGAACTGGATCTGACAGGACAAAATCCTACTAGGGTTTTTGTAGTCTAAATATGTACTTTCAAAAAATGCATACTTGAAGTTGTTTGCATTTTCAGTGTTGCATAGTGTATTTCAATTTGAAAGCATGCAATACCTCTTCTATGGGGGCTATATTAAAACGTGCATATATACTAGGGTTATGACTTTTTGACATTTTTCCTCAAAAATGATTTCCTGTAGCAGGGATGAATGAACTTTTGCCTATTAATCACTATGCTATCGTTTATTCCATTGAAATATAAAAAAAGTTCACGCACAAATCGATTTTTGAAAAAATATATGAAATGAAAAAAAAAATTTTTTTTTTCAAAAAATTATTTTTTGTTGCACGAATGAATAAATATAAGCCTACTAATAATTTTAATAACTTTTATTTCATACAAATATTAAAAAAGTCGCGAAAAAAGTCACTTTGAAAAAACTTTAAATTTTTTGTTTTTTGTTCAAAAATTATAGTTTTTGAATAAAAGCGTTTACTACATTTTTACGATTCTCAGAATTGAAGAAAAACAGTGAGAAATAAATTTTATGTTATTTTAATTATCTCATGTGGCTCTAAAGTTTATTTTCAATTATATATCTGTTTTCAGTGACTTCAAAAATTTTTCCATAATTTTGATAAATTCAAATTTTAAAATCATTTTGTGCGTGATGTTTTTTCACCGAATCACCTTATAATTAAGATTTTATGTAATCTTATGGCAAAACTCATCACGCTATGATACAGGGATATGAGGTTGTAAAAAAGTCATAACCCTAATATATACCCATAATTATCTGTCATGTTTTGTACCCATATCGAATACTAAATACCAAATGTCAATCAGTTCAGTAGGGCAATGTGGCCAAAATCTTCAAAAAACCGCAAATAGGGAGGCTGTATCAAAATTTGAACCTATACTGACAAAATCAGTCAATACTGTTCAAAACGTAGACCTATACTGACCTATAAGTTTTATAGCCCCAGTGAAGGCTACATACCAAATTCCAGCCATTTTGGAGAGATAATGGGCTAAGCCCTTGAAAATACCGACAAACGGACGGTACCTTACTCTGGGGCTATATCAAAACGTGGACAAATACAGACAAATTTCTGGGCTAAAACTATTGAAATACTGAAAATCGGGAGGTACTTTTCTATGAAGGCTATAAAAAACATGGCCCTCTGCTGACAAATTTCTAGGAGAACGTTTTGTAGCTCCAAAGGAGTCCAAACACAAAATGTCAGCTATTTCAGAGTGACAATGAAGCTAAAAACTTAACTTTAGCGAAAATCGAGCTGTACCGTTTCATGGGGGCTATATATAACAAGTAAAACAGTATCAGTCGGCTTTGCCGACAGAGATATACCCTCAGCCTGTGTATATTGAAACAAATTTTTCCCAAAAAATTACCATTATGGAAGTGGATCTCCAGCCACTACATGTGGTGCTTATGGGGCTTTACACCCTTCGGGCTGTTTGCTCAAGAAGTATGGACTTGCCCCTGAAAAAACTTTTACCATCGTACTTGAGGCGGCGAATGCAGGTTGCTTCAACAAAAATCAAAGTGATTTGATATCAGGTCTTAAAGTGAACTTATCCGAAAATTTGTGTGGGAGGTACCGGATGGAGTGGACAAATATAGTCCATATTTCAACCTGATCTATATCTGGTAGATATATTAAGATGTGTAAAGTATGGACCAATTCGGCCACTCCCTTCAAGAGTTACCGTACGAACAATTTTTCCCGACATTTTTGAACTTTTGTGGGGGACGTACCTGAAGGAATGGGCCGATATGGCTTATCTTCGAACTTAAGCTATGTTTGGACAAAATATTACTAAGGCCAAATTTTGGACCGAATCGGCAGATCCGTCTTAGAGTTTTGGTGGCTCCAACCCCCTCACACGGTGTCATAGGGGTTTCTTGCAACTTTCATGCTGTTTTCTTAGGAAGTATGGACTTGCCCCTAATGAAACTTGTACCGTCGTAAGGGGGCAGTGAATACAAGTTGCTAAAACAAAAATCAATGCGATTCGAGAGATGGCCCTAAACTGAACTGTTCCGAAATTTTGTTTGGGAGGTACCCGAAGGAGTGGACTGATTAAGTCCATATTGTAACCTTATCTAAGTCTGGTACACATTTCAGGATGTGCAAAGTATGGACCAAATCGGTTACTCCCTTCAAGAGTTATCGTGAGCACAAAGTTTCCGAACATTTTCGAACTTTTGTGTGGGAGGTACCGAAAGGAGTGGGCCGATATAGCCCACCTTCGAACTTAAACTAAGTTTGGGCAAAATGTTGCGAAAGCCAAAATTTGAACCGAATCGGTTCATCTGTTCGAGAGTTATCGTGCGCTCCACCAAGCCAGCCAGACGGACAGACAGACGGACGGACATTGCTTAATCGACTCCAAATTGTCTGAAACACATTTCGTCCAAACATACTTGGGGTCTAAACCCATTATTTCGATGAGGCACATATTGCCCGTATGAAAGTGTATATCGGCCTTTTTGTAGAAAATTTACTTATGTTGAAACTGAGGTATGGGGTATTGTAACTCGCGAATTGTTGTAATATACCATAACTTTTGAACGCATTTAGGTAAAATAAACTGTTTTAGCACGATTCACCGATGGATTTCTTAAAATTATAATTTGAGTGGAAGCTGTGGTCATATTAATGTAAAAAAAGAGGAAAAAATCGTTGAATGAAACGAGTTTTTTTAAGTCAATTTTCAATTAGTGGCTTTACAATACAATGTAGAGTATAATGTTCAAAGAAGAAGTAAAGGAATACACTTCAGAGATGAAGTTTCTAATGTATGATTTTTTAATATAACCACCGCATCAATCTCAAACGGATGCTGACATTTTGAAGACTGAAAAATTGGGTTTTTTAAATTTTTGCTCTAATCGGAACGCGCAACTGTACTCTTCTAAAAACTGATTATGAGATTGTAGTACTCGCGATTACGCATTTTTTGATGTATAACTCGGGCGTGTAGCCTTCAAAGGTTCACAACAATCTCAGCTTAAAGTCGAAATTTGTGAGCGTAATTTTTTTTAAAAAACCAGTTTTTTGGATTCGAAACTTACAAATGCCTTTCGATTTCAGTGGAAACCCGCGTGAATTTAGTTTTTTTACGTTCTGAATGTAACAAGCCTTTGCGCGTCTAAATCCATCCACTAGATCGGCGGATATGATACCCCTCAAATTTCGAAAATATGCAAAAAATATTTTTGAAAATATCGCGTATTTAGACGCGTTTTAGATGTGTTATTCCTACTTAGATAAATAGAGCGAAACGCATATTTAAAATGTGCGAAAACAGATATTGAAAAACGTTCGCGAATCCGGAGATATAATAGATTTTTTCTAAAAACTGAGTGCGATGCTACATCCACGGTTCTTGATGGATCGCATTGAAATTACATAGGATGATGTATTTTTTAATGGTGTTCATTGAAATCGGATGCGCATAAAATGCAAATGTACTTCGTGGAAATTATGGGCATTTTACTGTTTTTTGCACCCTAACATGCAACTGATGCTACATCGTGGTCGTCAAATGGAATTTCACAAAGTGTATATCAAATAAGAGGGATTGATACGCTGTTTTGGAAAATCGGATGCGCATCTTGTGATTTCCACTATTACGCGGTTTCTATGCGTTTCAAATGTTGTAATATTCAATATAACATTATTTTAAGGTTATGCCGCAATTGGAATTCCTTGTGATTTAATATAATGTTCTAAAAATATTCGCCAATAGGAAAACTATAAGTGAAAAAGTTGTTGCAACGGAATATCTTCATTATTGCGTGAAATTTGGACGAAAATGACAAAGAACGCAATCAGTTTTTCTTCAACATTTCCTATAAAACCATAAAAAATAAAATTAGAACAACATAATTTTTAATTTTTTCGTCACATTTTCATTGTATTTTTGCAAATAACACGAATTCTATAGCTCCAAACTTCACGATTTAGGTTTCATTTTATTCCTCACAATGTCCGGATGCTGCTATAATTTTTTTATATATTTTTTTGTAAGTATAAGCGCTATTGTTTCAATAATATGTTTGTAAATACGTGAAATTATTTAACAAATTTAATTTTTCGCGAATCCATTGAAACTTTTTGAATTTTTTTTTGCATATTCTCAAAGGGTGCGAATTCAGTTAACGACAATTGGATATAACAGCTTACTATATTAAGCCGCGATTTTTTTAGAATTTTCTCTAATTAGCATAATTAAAACGGTCATATCTTTTGCGCGCAACAATCAAAGTTGGTAACGAAAACAGATTTTGAATGACGATTTTTTTCTTAATCTATGTACCAAAAATCATAGATGTAGTATCAAAATTTTTTTTTGATTTTTTTGAAATGGAAAAGACGATTTTAGAAATTTTTGTCGATATACCCTCGTTAGCATAAACGCTGAGGGTATAAAAACAAGTAAGCAAAGGTTATAGCCGGACGAGGCCGACCACGTGATACCCTACACCACAACTTCTAGGAATTAGCTATGTGCAACCACTTTGCACGCTGAATGTCGGGTATGATTCCCACGCATGGCCACATAAAATTTTCAACGGTGGCATAATACCCCTTTGTAATACTGCCGATATTTCCTGAGTATTTCAGGTATGAAAAATTTCTCCACAAGTGGCAATTATGCATTTCTAAACAATGCCAAAATTGGAAAATTCACATTGATTGTGGGTTTATTGAAGATCTATCGTCCTCACATATGATTGGTAATGCACGCAGTTTTGTGATTTTCAAGCCATTTAGAAAATAGTTCTTTGTGGTTATATACATATTTTATACCGATAGAAATAACTAATAAATAATAGAAATTCAAATAATTTGCATGCAAACAAATATAAATAAATACCAAAATTATTCTTATTCAATTACACATCAAGTAAGATAGTATAAGTCAGCTCCGCTAACGGTGATATACCCTCAGCATCTGACCAAAAATGAAACAAACACAATAATTATGCCGTCTACAAAATATTTGTAGGAATGTAAGACTATACCAAATCAATTGTAGTAAGCTCATTTTTTATATAATTTTATTGTAATTTTTTATTATAATAAATATTTGAAATAAATAAATAAATAAATTTTTGAAAAAGTTTGAGAATTATTTTTTTGGAAATTTTGGACCAATATCTCAGGAAGTATGAACTTACCCCGGAAAAATTGTAGCGTTGCAATAGGTACCGTGAAAAGAACCTTCTTCAAAAAATTCAAATAGATCCGAGACTGGTCCTTAAACTGTACTTTTCCCAAATTTTGTGTAGGAGGTACTCGAAGGACGGGACCGATATAGTCCATATTCCATCCTCATACATTACTGGATGAAATAATAGGATGTGGAAAGATTGGACCAATCAGAAAATCTCCTTGAGATTTATCTTGCGTATTTGCCATTTTAGTCAGTTTTAGGTCCATTTCACCCGCTAAATAATGTCGGATCATCATCCAAAATTGTGGGTATCTTCTTCGACCTAAAAACTTACCTGTATTTATTATGACCGTGTTGTTATTATTCTTGCTTTGATGTGTATATTTGTATACCGGGCTGTTTCGGTCAGCTGTGTATGAGATAAATAAAACTAATTTATTATTTATTATTGTCTTTTTAGGACGAAGGCCATTATTTATGAAAGTTTTTAATTCATTAATTGGATTAATCGAGCTAACATGGCCTAAGGAGTTTTGTATTGAAAAATGAATTCCTAGACAAGACCCTAGGGTGACTTGATAAAGAAAAAGACTTCAATAAATACTTCATAATTACAAAATTGTAAAAATGTTTGTATAAATAGAAGTTATCAAAATCAGCCTTTGTCTTCTAGCCATTAGCATTCAAATACGCCTGATGAGCCTGGCTTAAACCACCAGGCGAAACGATCGTAGCGTAATGGTTGAGTGTGTGGTATTTCGCTAGAATTCATTTTTCAATACAAAACTCCTTAGGCCATGTTTGCTCGATTAATCCAATTAATGAATTAAAACTAATTTATTTCATTTTTACTCTACGTTTCGTTGGTTTGATTCAAACTTCATCAGGAGTCTTTATTGAAAATCCTTAGACAAAACATTCATTTTAGTTCCAATTCATATTTTGAATTTCTTAGTTTAAAGTTTTACTTACAATTAGTTTATCTTATATAGTCGTGGTATTATTCTTAATTATAAAAAACTGGACTTCACAACACAAATTTTTGTATAAATAAAAATAATAATCACAAACTTAAATAAAAAATAAAAATATTACAGCAAAACCTTAAACTAAATCACAGAACGTCCTCTTCAAAATATTGCAACCGAGTATTGATATTTAGTATTATCCTTGTCTTCTTTTGTATTCATACATTCACACATTCTCTCTTGTATTCTTAGACTCTCAAGAGTATATCTCTTATTTTCGTTTTTCTCTCTATCAAGTATTTTTACATTTTTAAAATCTGCTATATTGCCCCACTGTTTAGTATGTTGGGATAAAGCTGTATTTTGTTTGCATTTCTTTATGTCGTTCTCATGTTCATTAAGTCTAACACTCAGCCTTCTCTTCGTCGTACCGACGTACACCTTATTACACTTCTCCCCTTCTCTGTCAATGCATGGTATTTCATATACGACATTGCATTGTTGTAATTTGTCTGCTTTCATTTTTCGGGAGAATACAGTGTGCAAAATTTCGTGACTATTGAGCTATAATTGCGACCTCTAGTGTGCTTATGATTACACTTCAAGTAAAAAACTGGATATATTAGGCTGTAAGTCTGTTATCTGACCGCGTAAATCAATATAATTGGAATCAATGGAAAGGGCAAGAGTTAGTCTTCTACAGAGCACCTACAAAATCGGATAAAAGTTATGTTTTTGGTCCGTTTCACCCGCTATTTCCCGATCATCACCAATTAAATAGCGATCTATTCTGATGTGAAACTGACCTCCATACCAAATTTCGTGATGATCGGTCCACAATTGCGGTCTAGAGTTTGATTACAATTTATAATGGACAGACGGACACACGGACGGACGGTCACACAACTCAAAATCGCTTTATCTCGCCGAGATATGAAGATTGGTATACCACATTGGGGGTATCCGACGAATATTTCGCGGTGTTCCATGAATTTTTTCCAAAACAAACTTATAATACCCTTTCCACATAGTGGTGTAGGGTATAAAAACGTGGGCATGTCTACCAAAAAAGAATAAAACTATTAAAATACGTTCGTACGTAAACGTTCATAAAATGATTATTTCGTGGAGTTACAGATGGAATTACAAACTTAATATACCTTACCTACTATATTTTAGGTGAATAAGCTTTTTTATACTCTGAACCCCAAGTACCAAATTTTAGCTTAATCGGGCGGTACCATAATATGGGGCTATATCACTTTTATAGAGAAGTTTTTAACCATTGGGAGTCATAAATTCCTACTTATATATGACTTGGCCAGAAAATGTCGATAACAGCTTAAAAAAACAACTAGGAACGACGCATAGTCTTGCCGCAGTGGACAAAAATCGAAAAATGTGATGCTAACTTTTATATATGTTCACATTCCTTTCTTACAGTAAATACATCAGATAAGACGAATCTTTAAGAATTTTGTCGAAATGTGCATCCAGAATGACGTTATAGCATTTTAAATATGAAAAATATTTGCCAGATAGTCATATGAAAATTAAACGACCTTCAAAAAACTATTTCCGAAAAATATGTTGATAATATTAAAAGTTTTGAATAGGGGTTTGATGGGTGGGCTATAAATATAAAATTTTAGTACAAAGAGACATGTGTAAAGTAACGTTATCAAGAATTAAAAATTTAAATTTGATAAAAAGTATAAATTATTAATATTTCGTAGAGTAGATCTTTTGATATCCACCTTGGTTCTTGTTTTCCCTTAATTGGACATCTCTTCCAAAGCGAAATGTGTTAAAACTTTCTGCCCATCCCTGCAACTTTCTGAGATATATCAATATTTTAATGAATAGTCCATTGCATGACAGTTTTGCAGATTCCTTTTCAAATAGAAGGAGTTGACCTGGGTTGATTAATTTTTGTACAAGTACTTATGATGGCATAGGAATGAAAAATTCCAACTTTGATCCATATCGGTTTAGATATGGATATAGGCCCTATATATAGATCTTTCCCCGAATTTGCTATAACTCGGTCAAGTTTAATTGAGTCTCCTTTAAATTTTGTGAAATATACAGAGACTAGTCAAACTCATTGAAATTTCATTTTAAAAAGGAACGGACATAAAATGCTTGATTTATGCCTATGTCAGTGAAACACGTTTGTATATAAATGTGGGATATATCCAATTCTAAACCGATTTTTGTAAAAATCTGTAAGCTACATAAGAGCCTAAGAAAATTGTACATATTATATTTGAAGGCTTTTCGATCAAAATTGACCGAGTTATAGCAAAATCGGCAATTATATATGGGGGCTATATCCAAATATAGACCAAAGTTGAACATTTCCATTCCTATGCCTACATAAGTACTTAAAAAAATAAAACTTAATTTGGATATTTTTTCCACAAAAGTTGTGGTAAATTTCAGCCGCAAAATACTATCCGATCATTACACTGTACAACACAAAAAATAATTACAAGATAAATCGGCCAGATTATGAAAGAGGACCGAAAAAAAGAAGACACGTGTATCGGCGTTTTGAAAGTTTACGTCGGGAAGTAACCTAAATAGGCATGGCAAGTTCCGCCCATTTCTACAGGTTTTGAAATATTCGACATCCGATTCCTTGGAATCGTTGCATTATAGGTTTAAAGTGCGGGGTATCTCTTTATGAAATAAATTAACCCTCATGTGAGTCACTAAAGGGGTCTATTTGGCCCCTTTTTCAAAAACGTTAAAAAACTCATATTAAATTCTTCCCTTGTAAAAATTTTTGTCAGTTTTGAACCATAACTGCGAGCTTTAGGGTGATTATGGTTACACTACACACAATTAAAACTGTTGGATCCGTGTATATACTAGGCTATAACAATGTTATCTAACCACGTACATCAGTATAATTGACACTAATGGAATCAATTCGAGAGCAGGTTTAAATTCAGGTATTGTATTCGCCATTTGAACCCATTCCATCGATTAAATAGAGATGAATTTTGTGTTTTTATTTATACACATTTTTCTAAATATACAATAAGATTAATTATTTACAATATCAAACATTGCCGGAGACTCGAAATCACAACCAACGTTGTTAAAACTCTCGTCGTAATGATAAAGTCATTGCAAAGGGTTGGTGAAAATGAAATGCCAAAGCATTGCACAGTGGTGGCACTTACATGGGAAGGTGTGACAAAGATACTTCTAGATAGCATATCGAACTGAAATTTTTATCAATGGGTCCTCGTGGCCAAAAAACACTCTAACAAAAATATTGCAGTCTTACGTCCAAGATTTCGCGTGGTCGCCATGTAACGAATCATCTTGAATTTAAGTATTTTACTGTTACCAAGACATTGTTCAACCGAATTTGATGTAATCCGGTACCAGGAGTTATTATTGCATAGTAAGGATCCCCACGAAAAATTGTGAGTATTGGTCCATGATTTAGTTTACTCCCCATATGACTTATATATCGATTATTTGGGCATATATCAACAAAATATTCTAACCTTATAAAAAAATTTTATATCGGTCCACTTTTGACTACAGCCTCCATATAGGGTTGCCATACTTTTTCCGTACTTTATAAGCTTAATAACTTTTTTCTGCAGAATTACTTGTAATAATGTATTTTTAGTCCTCAGTGCATGGGAAGTCTCCACGTTTTGGCGTGGCCCAACATTAGGGTGTCCCAAAAAAGAAAAATTATTTTTTTATTTATTATTGTCTTTTTAGGACGAAGGCCATTATTTATGAAAGTTTTTAATTAATTAGTTGGATTAATCGAGCTAACATGGCCTAACTGCTTTCAAAAAACTGAAAGCATTACAATTCATGAAGGAAACCCGCTTTGATTATATATGTGTATGTATTGAGAAAATGATTCCTAGACAAGACACTAGGGTGACTTGATAAAGAAAAAGACTTCAATAAATACTTCATAATTACAAATGTGTAAAAATGGTTGTATAAATAGGAGTTATCAAAATCAGCCTTTGTCTTCTAGCCATTAGCATTCAAAATACGCCTGATGAGCCTGGCTTAAACCACCAGGCGAAACGATCGTAGCGTAATGGTTGAGTGTGTGGTATTTCGCTAGAATTCATTTTTCATTACAAAAACTCCTTAGGCCATGTTAGCTCGATTAATCCAATTAATTAATTAAAAACTTTCATAAATAATGGCCTTCGTCCAAAAAAGACAATAATAAATAAAAAACTTCACAGCAGAGCCCGGCTGCCCCGGCTGAGGTTTGAACCTGGGTCCTCTCCAACAAACAGACAATGTTGTTGAGATCTCAGCGTTCTAAGCCACTGCAAACAACAAACTAGTCAACATGATATCCAAAAACATCAAAAACTGAAAGCATTACAATTCATGAAGGAAACCCCCCTTCGATTGTATATGTGTTTGTATTGAGAAAATGATTCCTAGACAAGACACTATGTTGACTTGATAAAGAAAAAGACTTCAGTAAATACTTCATAATTACAAATTTGTAAAAATGTTTGTATAAATAGAAGTTATCAAAATCAGCCTTTGTCTTCTAGCCATTAGCATTCAAAATACGACTGATGAGCCTGGCTTAAACCACCAGGCGAAACGATCGTAGCGTAATGGTTGAGTGTGTGGTATTTCGCTAGAATTCATTTTTCAAAACAAAAACTCCTTAGGCCATGTTAGCTCGATTAATCCAATTAATTAAAGAAAAATTATTTGTTGAAGCGAACACGCCCAAAACTTTGTCTTTTTCTTTCACGAGTTTTCAATGCGGCTCTAAGTTATCATGACAATAGAAATTTCTAATAGTACAAAAACATTATATTGAACATAAATATAAGAAAGGATGTTTAAGAGTCTGGAGTTTCCCCCATTGGCTTAACTTCATCACTTTCCTCTTTGCAGAGAAAAATGTTTACAAAACGCACTTGATGTTATTTCAACTTAACATAAATCGATGATTTCTTAGTTGAATCGTGCTGTCAGCTTGCAAATATTTTGTTCTGGTGTTTTTTTGGGAAAGCCGAAAAGTGAGCATCATTCTCATTAACATGAGAATACTCGATGCTTAAAGAGTTCAGGTTTTCACTAAAAAATCATCATTTCAAAAACTGAAAAGCCAATTGATAATTCCCTCCGCCGGGATGAAATCATGATATTGGTAGCGATCAGTATATTTTGCAAGCTGTCAGTGCGTTTTGTAAACATTTTTCTCTGCAAAGAGGAAAGTGATGAAGTTAAGCCAATGGGGGAAACTCCAGACTCTTAAACAATCATATGATTGAATCTTCAACTAAAACAAAACAAACAAAAAACAGCGAAGGCTCGCGCAAAACGGAATTTTGTAAATAAAATTCCAACGACATACTCACAGGTAACTGTGTTGATGTTATTTCAACTTAACAGAAATCGATGATTTCTTAGTTGAATCGTGCTGTCAGCTTGCAAATATTTTGTTCTGGTGTTTTTTTGGGAAAGCCGAAAAGTGAGCATCATTCTCATTAACATGAGAATACTCGATGCTTAAAGAGTTCAGGTTTTCACTAAAAAATCATCATTTCAAAAACTGAAAAGCCAATTGATAATTCCCTTCGCCGGGATGAAATCATGATATTGGTAGCGATCAGTATATTTTGCAAGCTGTCAGTGCGTTTTGTAAACATTTTTCTCTGCAAAGAGGAAAGTGATGAAGTTAAGCCAATGGGGGAAACTCCAGACTCTTAAACAATCATATGATTGAATCTTCAACTAAAACAAAACAAACAAAAATATAAGAAAGGATAATAAAAATAATTTAAAAAAAGCAAAAAATATAAATTCAGCAACTAAAAAAGGAAGTTAAACTTTTGGTCATAACTGCCAAAAACGCAAATTTCCGCAAAAAGTCTATACAGATTTGAAATCTACAGGCGCTAGGCTAAAGTTTGGTACTAGTGGCCATTTGTGCGAATTTGTGGAAAGTAACTAAAACTTTTAGGAAATCTATACATTTATATTAAATATTTTAATTTTGACCAATATTATAACCAAAATATTTGCAACCCTAGCAATTTAGAGGAATTTTCATAACTAGAGAAAATCAAGGTTAGACAATTTACTAAATGATTCAACTTAAGATAAGGCGTTAATAATAGTCCTTTGCTTCATAAATTCGCTTAGAATATAACTATTTTTTCTCATTTTTAAACCCTTTTTTTCTTCAAAATTAGTCATGTTTGTTAAGCTTTTTCTCCTTAAGAACCGCGAAAAATGAAAAGCGATTTGCATCTATAAATTTTTAAAAGGATGACATGAGTTTTTTTGATTTTTGTCGTTGGGCGCTTCCACTGTGCATTGGTGGAAATGGCATGCCAAAGCATTGGTGTAAATTACATGCTTTGGATCCAAAAATTAATAGCATCTTTTGGGGTTCACGCTCATATAAAATTCATCGATGAAATTACTAAAAAATGACATGCCAGATCACTTTCACCCAAGATTGAATGGCATCGAACATTTTGCTGGGTACATGCAGACAGACAAATATAGCTAAAACCCTAAAAATACAGAAAATCGGGAGGTATCGTTATGTGGAAAAAAATATAAATATAAAATCCGCTTCAGACAATTTGGAGTTGATTTAGATGTCCGTCCATCTGTCTGGCCCCCGAACAGACGTGCCGATTTGGTCCAAAATTTGGCCTTCGTAATAGTTTGGTCAAACTTAGTTTAAGTTCGAAAATGGGCCATATCGACCCACTCCCCCCACAAAAGTTCAATTTTTTCGCAAAAATTATGCGCACGATAACTCTCGATGGACTACCAGACATAGATAATGTTCGAATATAGACCAAATCGGTTTACTCCTTCGGGTACCTCCAACACAAAATTTCGGAAAAATTAAGTTTAAAAAACCTCCTCTCCAACCCTTTTCATTTTTGATGTAACAACTTCTATTCGCTGCCCCCCATTACGACGGTGCAAGTTTTTTCAGAGGCATGTCCATACTCCCTAAGAAAATGCCAGAAAAGCTGTATAAACCCGCTGTGGCACCATGTGTTGTCTATGGAGCGACTAGTAACTCATAGGTCAGGTTAGATTATGGGCTATATATGTATGTCAACTCCTTCGGATACCTCCCACACCAAATTTGAAAAAAGTGCAGGTTAGGACCTACGCTTGAATAGTTTTGATTCTTTTTGCAACAGGTTGCACTCAAAGCCCCTACTACGATGATACACGTTTTTTCCGTGGCAAATCCATACTTCTTGAGAAAATGACCCGAAAACTGTAAAAAACCATACTGCGTTGGTCCACACTTTGCATATCGTACCTACCTTCCTGTACCTACCCCACAAAAGTTCGAAAATATTCGCTAAAATGGTAAGCGCAATATCTCATAAACGGAGCAACCGATTTGGTCCAAACTTTGGATCTCGAAATATTTTGTCCAAACTTAGTTTATGTTCAATAGTGGGCCCTATCGGTCCATTCTTTAGGGTACCACCCACACAAAATATCAACATTTTTGTTTAAGTGCGGTTAAGAGTCAGTGCGAGAATCTTTTGGAAATGTTTACCAAAGGTACTCCTAGTAGCCCTGATTACAGCGATATGATGTTTTTCGTGGGAAGGCCATGTTTCCTCATATAATGGTCTTATCGAGAGGAAGGACTCCCAAAATAAGGCACACTTCCAAAATGGACTATGTCGGTCCATTCCTTCAGGTACCTCCCCCGCAAAACTTTCGAGATTTTATCCTAATCATAAGTCAAATCATTGTCGGCATGTTTATTCTGAAGACAACCTTAAGACACAGTTTTTTTTGGGAAAAACGTGTTTCAATTCGCACAGACAGACGCTATAACTCTGTCGGCAAAGCCCACTGATATTTTTATACCCTCCACCATAGTATGGATGGTATATTAAGTTTGTTTTTCCGTTTGTAACGCATTGAAATACTCATTTGCGTATATATAAAGTATATATATTCTTGATCAGGGTAAAATTCTGAGTCGATCTGTGTACGTCCGTCCGTCCGTCCGTCTGTGGTAACCACTCTAGCATCCACAAAAATGGAGATAGAACGCTGAAATTTTGGGAAAATGCGTCTTTTGTTTACAGGCAGGTTCAAGTTCGATGATGGGCTATATCGGTCCACGTTTTGATATAGCCCCCATATAACGGTACCCCCCGATTTACGGTATTTTGCCGTTTTTAGCTACATTTTCAGACTGATTTATCTAAAATTTGACATTTAGGGTTCCTAAGTGTCAATAAACGTATATAATAAAAGTTGTGGACATAGGTCCACGTTTTGGTATAGCCCCCATATAACGGTACCCCCGATTTACGATATTTTGACGTTTTTAGCTAAATTTTCAGATCGATTTAGCTATAACTTGGCATTTAGGGCTCTTAAGCGCCACTAAACTTATATAACAAAACTTGTGGACATAGGTCCACGTTTTGGTATAGCCCCCATATAACGGTACCCCCCGATTTACGGTATATTGACGTTTTTAGCTACAATTTCAGACCGATTTATCTATAATGTGACATTTAGGGTTCTTAAGTGTCAATAAACTTATATAACAAAAGTTGTGGACATAGGTCCACGTTTTGGTATAGCCCCTATATAACGGTACCTCCGATTTACGGTATTTTGACGTTTTTCGCTACATTTTCAGACCGATTTAGCTATAAATTGACATTTAGAGTTCTTAAGTGTCAATAAACTTATATAACAAAACTAGTGGACGTAGATCAATGTTTTGGAATAGCCCCTATATAACGTTACCACCCGATTTCAGGTATTTTGACGATTTAAGTCGCATTTCTAGACCGAATTAGATATAATTTGATATTTAGGGTTCTTAGTGACCAAAAAACTTATATTCGAAAAAAATATAAACATAGGTACATGTTTTGGTATAGCCCCATATAACGGTACCACCTGATTTTCGGTATTTTGAGATTTATACTACAAGTTTTAACCGAATTTGCTGTAATTTGAAAATTTGACATTTTAAGTTCTTAGTGGTCACCACACCTCTCCACCAAAATTGTCTGAAATTTTGGGAAAATGCGTCTTTTGTTTGCAGACAGGTCAAGTTCGATGATGGGCTATATCGGTCCACGTTTTGGTATAGCCACCATATAACGGTACCCCCGATTTAAGGTATTTTGACGTTTTTAGCTACATTATCAGACCGATGTAGCTATACTTTGTCAATAAACTTATATGTATAACAACACTTGTGGTATAGCCCCCATATAACGGTACCCCCCGATTTACGGTATATTGACGTTTTTAGCTACAATTTCAGACCGATTTATCTATAATGTGACATTTCGGGTTCTTAAGTGTCAATAAACTTATATAACTAGTGGACATAGGTCCATGTCTTAGAATAGCCCCCATATAACGTTACCGCCCGATTTCAGGTATTTTGACGTTTAAATTCACATTTTTTAGACCGAATTAGCTATAATTTGATATTTAGGGTTCTTAGTGACCAAAAAACTTATATTCGAAATAATTATGAACGTAGGTCCATGTTTTGGTACAGCCCCATATAACGGTACCTCGGTATAACGGATTTCGGTATTCCCATATAACGGATTTTCGGTATTTTGAGAATTTTACCTACAAGTTTTAACCGAATTATCTGTAATTTGAACATTTGACATTTGAAATTCTTAGTGGTCACTCCACCAAAAATTGTCAAGAAAGGTCGATGTATTAATAAAGCTCCCATATAAGTACCTCCCGATTTTCAGCAATTCGATGATTTTAGCTACAATATTAAACCGAACTAGCAGTAATTTGACATTTGAAGTTCTTAGTGGTCACAAAACCTCTCCATAAAAAATTGTCAACATAGGTCCATGTTCGGATAGAGCTCCCATATAACGGTACCTCCCAATTTTCAGTAATTGGCAATTTTAGCTACAATTTTTAACCGAACTAACTGTAATTTGACAGTTGAAGGTTATAGTGGTCACCACACATCTGCATCAACAATTTTCAACATAGCCCCAATATAACGATACTTCCCGATTTTCGGTACTTTGAGGATTTTACTTAAAATGTTTAACCACGTAGGTCCATGTTTTGGTATAGCCCCAAAACAAACCTCCCGATTTTCCGTAAATTAGCTTTATTTTTGGACGAACTTTCTGTAATTTGAAATTTAAAAGCCAACAAAAATTGTTCATTTAAGTTCATATTGTCGTATAGCCCACATACCTCCGAACTAGCTGTTAATGGCATTTGAAGTTCCCACGTTATGTGCCGATTTTTGGTATTTTGAGGATTCTAGCTACAATTTTTAACCGAATTAGGAGTCAACATACACAGTTTGATATAGGCACCATAAAATAGGGCCTCCCGAATGAAGCATTTTATGTACACTATCTGTCATTTTAACGTACCCACTTAAAGTTGGGGACAGGAATGAAAACTTATTATACCATTTTAGTTCAGAATATTTTATGGTGGAGGGTATGAAAAGTTCGGCCCGGCCGAACTTAACGCTATTTTACTTGTTTTTACTTGTTTTTATTCCCTCCACCATAATATGGAGGGTATAGTTATTATTGTCATTCCGTTTGAAACTCATCGAAATATTCGTCGGAGATCCTCAAAAATATATATATTCTTGATCAGCATAAAGTTCTAAGTCGATATAACCATGTCCGTCCGTTTGTTTAAATCAAGATACAGCTCGCAATTCGTAAGATAGAACTTTATAATTTTGTGCAGAAGTTTCTATTACTTCTAGAATGTTTCGTATTGAAAATGGGCTATATCGGTCTACGTTTTGATATAGCCCCCAAAGAACGGTCGCTCCAGATTTTTGAAATTTTTGAGGTTTTAGCATCATTATCGCACCGAAATGACTGAAATGTTGTACTTAGTCCTCATTGGGGGTATAAATCTTTCCACCTAAAATTTGACGGTATTTTGTAGGTTGTGGCCACAATACCCCATCGAAATGGCTGAAATTTGGTATCTAGTCTTCGTTGATTATATAAAAATTTCCACCTGATAGGTCCACTCCTTCATATAGCCTTCATAGGACGGTTGAAGGTAATGGCCACAATATTCCACCGAAATGGTTGAAATTTGGTATTTAGTCTTTGTAGGGGGAACTAAATGTTCCACCCGAAATTTTTCAGTACAGGTCTACGTCTCCGTATAGCCCCTTTCGATTTTCGATATTTTGAAGCTTTGCTACAGCATTCCTGTTTGAAATTGTCGGTATATGTTTTGATGTACCCCATACTAGGTACCTCCCGATGTTCGGGACTTTGAAGGTTTTAGCCACATTATCCTACCGAAATGGTTGAAATTTGCCATTAAGTATTCGGCATTGACATAAAACATGCCTACAGAGAATTGCGAATATAGATCCAAGTTTTAGTATCCCAGTAAAATGATCGATGCCAAAGATGCCATTCAATCATGGGTGCAAGTGATCTGGCATGTCATCTTTTTAGCATCTTCATCGATGAATTTTTTTGAGCGTGGATCTCAAAAGATGCTATTCCTTTTTGGATCCAAAGCATGTCATTTACACCAATGCTTTGACATGTCATTTTCACCAATGCTTTGGCATGTCATTTCCACCACTGATTTGGAATGTTATTTTCACCAACCCTTTGCAATGACATTATGAGTACGACGAGAGTTGGCTGTGATTTGGAGTCTCCGACATCAAACTTATTGTAAATAATTAATCTTATATATTTAGAAAAATGTGTATAAATAAAAACACAAAATTCATATCTATTGAATCCATGGAATAGGTTCATATGCTGATGAAAAGATCGGATCTTTCACGACTTCCTTTGCATGGGTTCAAATGCTAATGAAAAGATCGGATCTTTCCCGACTTCCTTTGAACCAATGCAAAAGATGCCATGAAATCACGTCATCGCATAGAACCCCTTCCTTAAAATTTTGCTGGGATAGGTCCCATTGAAGAAGTATAGCGGGTTCACAGAAATGGGTAGAAAACCAACATAGGTTAATACTTTGGTATGTAAGGTGGTATGCACCTCTTGTTAGCATATTACGCTTCTCATAGGAATAAGCACTGACGTGGCGCAGAAATTAGTACTTTCATAAACGAAAATATACTAAGTGTTCCATTTTACTTCAATTGTGGAGAGTATAAAAGTTCGGCGCGGCCGAACTTAACGCCGTTCTTACTTGTTTCAAGTTGTAAGTGGATATAACCCCCATAATATCACGAGCTGAATATTTCATTTATGTATGTGAAGATTCTTATAAGCATTGGTATGTATGATATGACGACACGAATAATGTCCCATATCATTGAGTTCTATAAACTATTCGATATCAGATTAGTCTACATATGCCCAAATGGGAATTTTCTAATCCATCACTCTTACAAACGTGTAATTTTGTGGCAGTTATAAACCATTATGTCACCTTTATGTGTTCTTGTAAGAGATATTCATCTTGCTATGCTGATAAAGATATGTTGTTGGCATAATGATATTTTTATTGAACCTTTTTATTATTTTTCACAAAATTTGATTAATTGATTTAGAACAAAAATCGTATATCCAACATGTACTCTTAACAACATAATTATGTTATAATTATAACCTTTCTATTGACTAGTATTTTCACTTGCTGCGACTTAAAGTGTTTTGCTTTTCTTTTCCGTTCAAGTTAAACAAACTCCCTCAAACTAAATAACACGCCTTCCTTTCGGTTTCAATCACACCCACAAATCCCACCTTTTCGGATACTACCCCATTGCGTGATAATCAATTATGATCATCAAACCTAATGAATTCTTGTGGTCAAGGCAACTCATAATGATAGGAATTTATAAAAAACGAAGAAACTATTTCAAACAAACATTTATATATGTATGTATGTTCCCAACCCAACCATGGCAGGATAATGTGAAATGTATAAAGGAATTGTGTGTGGTAGTGAACATTAGAAATATTATGGTCTTATCAGGACATTAAAGATTAGCATTACTACAGAAAAATTGTGAACGATGACAACAACGGAACATTGTCTGTAAATGCACAAATGAAAGGCTTTAGGGTAGGCCTTAACTATGACCATTTGTTTTTTTTTATACTTAACAATAGGCAGCCAGCCACACAGTTGGAAAACAATCAGGCCATGGCACAAAAGACAAGAACATGGCGCAATGATTACGTGTATATAATATGTATGTGTAGGTATGTAGTGTAAAGGAGTGTGTCACTGATGGACAATGTCTTTTTTTGTTCTTTGTCGTTTTTGTGGCATTTTATATCTCTAGTAAACGGTTATTAGCTTTACATTTCCTTACAGTTTTGTTTGTGGCTGGATGTGTGTGTGTGTGTGGGAGGAAGGTCATTATTATTGTTGCTCATAGTCCACACACTGCTATCACAATTTCTGTTGTTTTTGTGAATACGTTTCAATGTTGACCTACACATTTTTTTCATTTAAAACAAGACAAAGATAAAACAAATTAAACTTTAAATAGTAATTTTTTTTATAAATAATAACACTGTGAACGCAAATTTTGGGACAGAGATAATTCCTGTTGGAGATGAAAGCCCTCGGTGAGTATATTAAGAATCCCAAAGGACAGATCCACCGTGAGTCGAAATTCCGCGTTATAGCGTGATGAAGTTTTTGCTAGAGACCCTGTAAGGCATCAGAAATTAGCGTTATATATTTGTTCACTGTTGTTTTAGCTTATTTTTGAGATGACATGTCTGCAGTCAAATCGAATGAGGATTATTTTCGTAGAGCACTTCGACCTTTTAACGCGTTTCCTCCAATGTCCTTTTCGTCCTTTATTTTAAGAGCCGCTATAAAAGTACCACCAGATGATGTTTTTAGCTTCAAAATGTTCTGCAAAAATTTCGCTCAGAAAATTTTATGCAAGGCTCTCATTGACACCTAATCGATTTTGTCGCGTTTTCATAGTAATTTTTTACATATACCCCTGTTTGCTCAGAAAAAACTGTGTTTTGTGCTTTTGTATGTTCTGTAACGAATATACAAAAAACAAAATATAGACTTTTTCTGAACAAAAACAAAGCTAAATGCACAAAATGACCACGAAAACGCGACAAAATCGATTAGTTGTCAATGAGAGCCGTAAATTTTCTGAGCGACATTTTTGCAGAACAGTTCGTAGCTCAAACGTCATCTTGTGGTACTTTTATAGCGCCTCTTAAAATAAAGGACGAAAAGGACATTGAAGGAAGCTAGTTAGAATGTCGAAGCGCTCTACAAAAATAATCGTCATTCGATTTGACTGAAGACATGTCATCTCAAAAATAATCTAAAGCAACAGTGAACACAGAGATAACGCTAATTCCTGATGGCTGCAGGGTTTCTAGCAAAAACTTAATCATGCCATAACGCGGAAGTTCTACTCACGACGGATCTGTCCTTCGGGGTTCTTAATATACTTACCAAGGCCTTTCTTCCCCAAGAGGAATCTTCTGTGGCCCAGACTTTCATCTCCATTTTGTTTCACAGTGTAATTTAAAGTCAATTATGAATCTTTCCCTACGGGGAACCTGTAACCCCTATTGGGCGCGTCTCCAGGTGGGGGATAGGGGAATGCTTCCCAGATATGTGTGGTAAGACGGAAATCAAATACGTCTCGCGGACCAGGAAATAGTTGCGTCTGTCTTCAGTTGAAGCGGCAGCAAACTGCATGAGGAGCAGCTGAAAACTGGATGGAAAACTATAAACCCTTCAGAAGGCAACGGGGAACCAATTAATTAATTGCCCTTGAAAATCATACAATATGAACAACGCAAACCAAAACACATGGCCCTCAGTCTCCGGCCAAACGAGGTTGCTAAGAATCTCCGGAGGTAAAAACAACCAAAAACTAAACATTGGAATGTCCGAAGTTTATACCAAGTCGGTAAATTAAACAACGCAATCAATGAAATGAATCGACTTCATATTGATAAACTAGGTGTGAGTGAAACCGGTGGACAGAATGCGGCTATGTTCAATCCCAAAATGTAGTAGTATACCACTAAGGAAACATGGAAGGTATACATAGGAGAGGTGTAGGCATTATTGTCAAAAGAAGCAACGTAGACTGTGTGATTAGATCTATCCCAATCAGTGTGACCAGATGTGTTGCAGCTAAATCTGCTTCAAAATAATGCCAGAAAATGCTAAAATTATTATTAAAATGCCAAAAAATAATGCTAAATTTAAAAACGTCGTTTTTAATAATACTAGCAAAATGCCCGCTACTTCGTATGCGAAAAAGGAATAATATTCAAATAAACAATATTTAATATGGTGAACACTGAAAAGTTTTATGTACTAATACCTATTTCAATTGATATTTAATTTCTTTCAAGTACTGTTCGTACACGTTTTGTTCGAATCTCAAAAAAAGACCTCTAGACTTCAACAGCGGTCTACATTTTAAATGTCAGTCTATGTTTTATTAGAACGGTGTGGGTATTTTGAAAATTTTATCCACATTTTTCAACCGAATTTTGGAATTTGTGATATCAAAATGTAGAAAACCCATAAATTCCCGGGTCAGGCAACATCAAATTTTCGACGATGGTAAAATACCCCACAGTAATGTTGGCGACATTTCCTGAGTATTTCAGCCATGTAAAACTTCTCTACAAGTGGTGTCGTAAAGGTGGATTTTAATAAACATTCTGATCCAATCTCAACAGTGATCCTCATCCTCATTTATCGATTTACTCAATACCAGTGCTTCAATATTTAGTATTACTTAATACTGCTAGTATATTTATTGTACGACCACTTCTAACAATGAACCTGACAAATAAATAATTTACCAGAATTCCACTTCTATTCCTTAGCCCAATATCAAATTTGTTTCAATTTTGTACTTTGCACACACTAATTATATAATCGCAGCATCATTGCTATACCAACGTCAAATTTAATAACATTCAGTACATTTCGTATTTCTCAATAAGTCAGCCAGCCCTCAGCCTAATTTTGGAACTGGTATGCATTTTAAAAAATCCTTATCTAAACACCAACACCATACCTCATACAACAATTCGAAATTCCACCTTCATCCCTTCAAGCAACGCCAAACTGGTACCAAATTCAGTACTTATAATATGTATAAGTTAAAAAAATACTGCATTTTATCGAAAACTAAATCCCAAACGCAATTTAGTATTTTTCGTATACATAATACCGAATTTCACAATTTCAGCTCTACTAATTTACACAATAAAAAATTGAATCAAATTCTTCACTTATTGTACGTATATCCACTACCACATCTCTCTCCACATATCTCAACCTTACACATCAAGAGGGTCTTTAATACCTAATTTCCGAATTCCATCTCTATTCATAATACCATTAATACATTTCGTATGAAAGTACGAATTTCAATAACTGTCTCCAACAGTAATTCCAAATTTCAGGATTCTACTCTATCCGTCCATCCAAAATTAAATTGTACCAAATTTAGTACTTGTCGTAACCATAAGTACGAACTTCCAAAACTATCTCAGTCCTACACTCCAACAGTAATTTAAATTTCAGGATTCCGTCTCTCTCCGTTCACCCAAATCCAAATTGAACCAAATTTAGTACCATTTAGTACTATTCGTACCCATAAGTACGAATTTCCAAAACTTCCTTAAGCCTACACCCCAACAATAACATTAACTCGAAATTTCTGGATTCCTGCTCTATCCGTTCACCAAAATATGAATTGTACCAAATTTAGTAACATTTAGTACATTCCGTACCCATAAGTACGAATTTCCAAAACTACCTCAATCCTACACTCCATAAGTAATCTTAATTATAAATTTCAGGATTCCAGCTATATCTGTTCACCCAAATCCAAAACTTACCAAACTTAGTACCATTTAGTACTTTCCGTACCCATAAGTACGAACTTCCGAAACTACCTCAATCCTACACTCCATAAGTAATCTTAATTCCAAATTTCAGGATTCCAGCTCTATCTGTTCACCCAAATCCAAATTGTACCAAATTTAGTACATTTAGTACTTTCCGTACCCATAAGTATGAATTTCCAAAACTAACTCAATCCTACAGTCCAACAGTAATCTTAATTCCAAATTTCAGGATTCCAGCTCTATTCTTTCAACCAAATCTAAATTATACCAAAGTTAGTACCATTTAGTACTTTCCGTACCCATAAGTACGAATTTCCAAAACTACCTCAATCTTACACCACATAAGTAACCTTAATTATAAATTTCAGGATTCCAGCTCTACGAGAGCAGTTCGGAAACTTCTTAGCCTAGCACAAAAAGCGCGGTATAAACAGAAAAAAAGTTAAGTGTTTTGGAAACTTCCATCTCTGTTATGAACACATGTTAAATTTTGTTTCGATCTGGCAACTCTTTCATATAGAAACAGGTGTTCAAAAAAGACGCATCCGCAATTTTTATACCCTACACCACTATGTGGGGAGGGTATTATAAGTTGGTTTTGGCCAAAAAGTTTGTAACGCATCGAAATAATGGTCCTAGACCCATACTTATATATACCAAAATGAATGTCTCGACGAGCTGAGTCGATCTGGCTATGTGTGTCCGTCCGTCAGTCCGTCCGTCTGTCCGTCTGTCCATCTAAACCTTGTAATCACGCTACAGGTCGCAATTTTGATCGGATCGTCACCAAATTTTGGGTGTTGATGAGGGTCCCGGAGGGGAAGAAGCCTATTGAAAAATCGATTAGTTGTCAATGAGAGCCGTAAATTTTCTGAGCGACATTTTTGCAGAACAGTTCGAAGCTCAAACGTCATCTTGTGGTACTTTTATAGCGCCTCTTAAAATAAAGGACGAAAAGGACATTGAAGGAAGCTAGTTAGAATGTCGAAGCGCTCTACAAAAATAATCGTCATTCGATTTGACTGAAGACATGTCATCTCAAAAATAATCTAAAGCAACAGTGAACACAGAGATAACGCTAATTCCTGATGGCTGCAGGGTTTCTAGCAAAAACTTAATCATGCCATAACGCGGAAGTTCTACTCACGACGGATCTGTCCTTCGGGGTTCTTAATATACTTACCAAGGCCTTTCTTCCCCAAGAGGAATCTTCTGTGGCCCAGACTTTCATCTCCATTTTGTTTCACAGTGTAATTTAAAGTCAATTATGAATCTTTCCCTACGGGGAACCTGTAACCCCTATTGGGCGCGTCTCCAGGTGGGGGATAGGGGAATGCTTCCCAGATATGTGTGGTAAGACGGAAATCAAATACGTCTCGCGGACCAGGAAATAGTTGCGTCTGTCTTCAGTTGAAGCGGCAGCAAACTGCATGAGGAGCAGCTGAAAACTGGATGGAAAACTATAAACCCTTCAGAAGGCAACGGGGAACCAATTAATTAATTGCCCTTGAAAATCATACAATATGAACAACGCAAACCAAAACACATGGCCCTCAGTCTCCGGCCAAACGAGGTTGCTAAGAATCTCCGGAGGTAAAAACAACCAAAAACTAAACATTGGAATGTCCGAAGTTTATACCAAGTCGGTAAATTAAACAACGCAATCAATGAAATGAATCGACTTCATATTGATAAACTAGGTGTGAGTGAAACCGGTGGACAGAATGCGGCTATGTTCAATCCCAAAATGTAGTAGTATACCACTAAGGAAACATGGAAGGTATACATAGGAGAGGTGTAGGCATTATTGTCAAAAGAAGCAACGTAGACTGTGTGATTAGATCTATCCCAATCAGTGTGACCAGATGTGTTGCAGCTAAATCTGCTTCAAAATAATGCCAGAAAATGCTAAAATTATTATTAAAATGCCAAAAAATAATGCTAAATTTAAAAACGTCGTTTTTAATAATACTAGCAAAATGCCCGCTACTTCGTATGCGAAAAAGGAATAATATTCAAATAAACAATATTTAATATGGTGAACACTGAAAAGTTTTATGTACTAATACCTATTTCAATTGATATTTAATTTCTTTCAAGTACTGTTCGTACACGTTTTGTTCGAATCTCAAAAAAAGACCTCTAGACTTCAACAGCGGTCTACATTTTAAATGTCAGTCTATGTTTTATTAGAACGGTGTGGGTATTTTGAAAATTTTATCCACATTTTTCAACCGAATTTTGGAATTTGTGATATCAAAATGTAGAAAACCCATAAATTCCCGGGTCAGGCAACATCAAATTTTCGACGATGGTAAAATACCCCACAGTAATGTTGGCGACATTTCCTGAGTATTTCAGCCATGTAAAACTTCTCTACAAGTGGTGTCGTAAAGGTGGATTTTAATAAACATTCTGATCCAATCTCAACAGTGATCCTCATCCTCATTTATCGATTTACTCAATACCAGTGCTTCAATATTTAGTATTACTTAATACTGCTAGTATATTTATTGTACGACCACTTCTAACAATGAACCTGACAAATAAATAATTTACCAGAATTCCACTTCTATTCCTTAGCCCAATATCAAATTTGTTTCAATTTTGTACTTTGCACACACTAATTATATAATCGCAGCATCATTGCTATACCAACGTCAAATTTAATAACATTCAGTACATTTCGTATTTCTCAATAAGTCAGCCAGCCCTCAGCCTAATTTTGGAACTGGTATGCATTTTAAAAAATCCTTATCTAAACACCAACACCATACCTCATACAACAATTCGAAATTCCACCTTCATCCCTTCAAGCAACGCCAAACTGGTACCAAATTCAGTACTTATAATATGTATAAGTTAAAAAAATACTGCATTTTATCGAAAACTAAATCCCAAACGCAATTTAGTATTTTTCGTATACATAATACCGAATTTCACAATTTCAGCTCTACTAATTTACACAATAAAAAATTGAATCAAATTCTTCACTTATTGTACGTATATCCACTACCACATCTCTCTCCACATATCTCAACCTTACACATCAAGAGGGTCTTTAATACCTAATTTCCGAATTCCATCTCTATTCATAATACCATTAATACATTTCGTATGAAAGTACGAATTTCAATAACTGTCTCCAACAGTAATTCCAAATTTCAGGATTCTACTCTATCCGTCCATCCAAAATTAAATTGTACCAAATTTAGTACTTGTCGTAACCATAAGTACGAACTTCCAAAACTATCTCAGTCCTACACTCCAACAGTAATTTAAATTTCAGGATTCCGTCTCTCTCCGTTCACCCAAATCCAAATTGAACCAAATTTAGTACCATTTAGTACTATTCGTACCCATAAGTACGAATTTCCAAAACTTCCTTAAGCCTACACCCCAACAATAACATTAACTCGAAATTTCTGGATTCCTGCTCTATCCGTTCACCAAAATATGAATTGTACCAAATTTAGTAACATTTAGTACATTCCGTACCCATAAGTACGAATTTCCAAAACTACCTCAATCCTACACTCCATAAGTAATCTTAATTATAAATTTCAGGATTCCAGCTATATCTGTTCACCCAAATCCAAAACTTACCAAACTTAGTACCATTTAGTACTTTCCGTACCCATAAGTACGAACTTCCGAAACTACCTCAATCCTACACTCCATAAGTAATCTTAATTCCAAATTTCAGGATTCCAGCTCTATCTGTTCACCCAAATCCAAATTGTACCAAATTTAGTACATTTAGTACTTTCCGTACCCATAAGTATGAATTTCCAAAACTAACTCAATCCTACAGTCCAACAGTAATCTTAATTCCAAATTTCAGGATTCCAGCTCTATTCTTTCAACCAAATCTAAATTATACCAAAGTTAGTACCATTTAGTACTTTCCGTACCCATAAGTACGAATTTCCAAAACTACCTCAATCTTACACCACATAAGTAACCTTAATTATAAATTTCAGGATTCCAGCTCTACGAGAGCAGTTCGGAAACTTCTTAGCCTAGCACAAAAAGCGCGGTATAAACAGAAAAAAAGTTAAGTGTTTTGGAAACTTCCATCTCTGTTATGAACACATGTTAAATTTTGTTTCGATCTGGCAACTCTTTCATATAGAAACAGGTGTTCAAAAAAGACGCATCCGCAATTTTTATACCCTACACCACTATGTGGGGAGGGTATTATAAGTTGGTTTTGGCCAAAAAGTTTGTAACGCATCGAAATAATGGTCCTAGACCCATACTTATATATACCAAAATGAATGTCTCGACGAGCTGAGTCGATCTGGCTATGTGTGTCCGTCCGTCAGTCCGTCCGTCTGTCCGTCTGTCCGTCTGTCCATCTAAACCTTGTAATCACGCTACAGGTCGCAATTTTGATCGGATCGTCACCAAATTTTGGGTGTTGATGAGGGTCCCGGAGGGGAAGAAGCCTATTGAAAAATCGATTAGTTGTCAATGAGAGCCGTAAATTTTCTGAGCGACATTTTTGCAGAACAGTTCGAAGCTCAAACGTCATCTTGTGGTACTTTTATAGCGCCTCTTAAAATAAAGGACGAAAAGGACATTGAAGGAAGCTAGTTAGAATGTCGAAGCGCTCTACAAAAATAATCGTCATTCGATTTGACTGAAGACATGTCATCTCAAAAATAATCTAAAGCAACAGTGAACACAGAGATAACGCTAATTCCTGATGGCTGCAGGGTTTCTAGCAAAAACTTAATCATGCCATAACGCGGAAGTTCTACTCACGACGGATCTGTCCTTCGGGGTTCTTAATATACTTACCAAGGCCTTTCTTCCCCAAGAGGAATCTTCTGTGGCCCAGACTTTCATCTCCATTTTGTTTCACAGTGTAATTTAAAGTCAATTATGAATCTTTCCCTACGGGGAACCTGTAACCCCTATTGGGCGCGTCTCCAGGTGGGGGATAGGGGAATGCTTCCCAGATATGTGTGGTAAGACGGAAATCAAATACGTCTCGCGGACCAGGAAATAGTTGCGTCTGTCTTCAGTTGAAGCGGCAGCAAACTGCATGAGGAGCAGCTGAAAACTCGATGGAAAACTATAAACCCTTCAGAAGGCAACGGGGAACCAATTAATTAATTGCCCTTGAAAATCATACAATATGAACAACGCAAACCAAAACACATGGCCCTCAGTCTCCGGCCAAACGAGGTTGCTAAGAATCTCCGGAGGTAAAAACAACCAAAAACTAAACATTGGAATGTCCGAAGTTTATACCAAGTCGGTAAATTAAACAACGCAATCAATGAAATGAATCGACTTCATATTGATAAACTAGGTGTGAGTGAAACCGGTGGACAGAATGCGGCTATGTTCAATCCCAAAATGTAGTAGTATACCACTAAGGAAACATGGAAGGTATACATAGGAGAGGTGTAGGCATTATTGTCAAAAGAAGCAACGTAGACTGTGTGATTAGATCTATCCCAATCAGTGTGACCAGATGTGTTGCAGCTAAATCTGCTTCAAAATAATGCCAGAAAATGCTAAAATTATTATTAAAATGCCAAAAAATAATGCTAAATTTAAAAACGTCGTTTTTAATAATACTAGCAAAATGCCCGCTACTTCGTATGCGAAAAAGGAATAATATTCAAATAAACAATATTTAATATGGTGAACACTGAAAAGTTTTATGTACTAATACCTATTTCAATTGATATTTAATTTCTTTCAAGTACTGTTCGTACACGTTTTGTTCGAATCTCAAAAAAAGACCTCTAGACTTCAACAGCGGTCTACATTTTAAATGTCAGTCTATGTTTTATTAGAACGGTGTGGGTATTTTGAAAATTTTATCCACATTTTTCAACCGAATTTTGGAATTTGTGATATCAAAATGTAGAAAACCCATAAATTCCCGGGTCAGGCAACATCAAATTTTCGACGATGGTAAAATACCCCACAGTAATGTTGGCGACATTTCCTGAGTATTTCAGCCATGTAAAACTTCTCTACAAGTGGTGTCGTAAAGGTGGATTTTAATAAACATTCTGATCCAATCTCAACAGTGATCCTCATCCTCATTTATCGATTTACTCAATACCAGTGCTTCAATATTTAGTATTACTTAATACTGCTAGTATATTTATTGTACGACCACTTCTAACAATGAACCTGACAAATAAATAATTTACCAGAATTCCACTTCTATTCCTTAGCCCAATATCAAATTTGTTTCAATTTTGTACTTTGCACACACTAATTATATAATCGCAGCATCATTGCTATACCAACGTCAAATTTAATAACATTCAGTACATTTCGTATTTCTCAATAAGTCAGCCAGCCCTCAGCCTAATTTTGGAACTGGTATGCATTTTAAAAAATCCTTATCTAAACACCAACACCATACCTCATACAACAATTCGAAATTCCACCTTCATCCCTTCAAGGAATGCCAAACTGGTACCAAATTCAGTACTTATAATATGTATAAGTAAAAAAAAAACTACCGCCTTTTATCCAAAACTAAATCCCAACCGCAATTTAGTATTTTTCGTATACATAATACCGAATTTCACAATTTCAGCTCTACTAATTTACACAATAAAAAATTAAATCAAATTCTTCACTTATTGTACGTATATCTACAACCACATCTCTCTCCACATATCTAAACCCTACACATCAAGAGGGTCTATAATACCAAATTTCCGAATTCCATCTCTATACATAATACCATTAATACTTTTCGTATGAAAGTACGAATTTCAATAACTATCTCCAACAGTAATTCCAAATTTTAGGATTCTACCCTATCCGTCCATCCAAAACTAAATTGTACCAAATTTAGTACTTGTCGTAACCATAAGTACGAACTTCCAAAACTATCTCAGTCCTACACTCCAACAGTAATTTAAATTTCAGGATTCCAGCTCTCTCCGTTCACCCAAATCCAAATTGAACCAAATGTAGTACCATTTAGAACTTTTCGTACCCATAAGTACGAATTTCCAAAACTTCCTTAGCCCTACACTCCAACAATAACATTAACTCGAAATTTCTGGATTCCTGCTCTATCCATTCAGCAAAATATAAATTGTACCAAATTTAGTACCATTTAGTACATTCCGTACCCATAAGTACGAATTTTCAAAACTACCTCTATCCTATACTCCATAAGTAATCTTAATTATAAATTTCAGGATTCCAGCTCTATCTGTTCAACCAAATCCAAAATGTACCAAACTTAGTACCATTTAGTACTTTCCGTACCCATAAGTACGAACTTCCGAAACTACCTCAATCCTATACTCCATAAGTAATTTTAATTTCAAATTTCAGGATTCCAGCTCTATCTGTTCACCCAAATCCAAATTGTACCAAATTTAGTACATTTAGTACTTTCCGTACCCATAAGTACGAATTTCCAAAACTACCTCAATCTTACACCACATAAGTAACCTTAATTATAAATTTCAGGATTCCAGCTCTACGAGAGCAGTTCGGAAACTTCTTAGCCTAGCACAAAAAGCGCGGTATAAACAGAAAAAAAGTTAAGTGTTTTGGAAACTTCCATCTCTGTTATGAACACATGTTAAATTTTGTTTCGATCTGGCAACTCTTTCATATAGAAACAGGTGTTCAAAAAAGACGCATTTTTTTACAATGGAAAAATAAGAAATGCGTGCTGTCATTAAATATTTACATAAAAAAGGTTTATCTGGATAACAAATTCATAATGATATGGTGAATGTGTTAGGTGAAAGTGCTCCTTCATATGCAACAGTAAAAAATTGGGTTGCTGAATTTAAAGGTGGTCGTACAAGCATTGAAGATGAACCACGTAGTGGACGTCCAAAAACAGCAACAACAACAGAAATTGTAGCCAAAGTGCATGATATGGTATTAAATGATCGACGAATAAAAGTGCGTGAAATTGTTAATATCATGGGCATCTCAAATGATCGAGTCCATTTAATTTTGCATGAAGAACTACAGCTGAAAAAGCTTTCTGCAAGATGGGTGCCGCATTTGTGTACAGTCGATCAAAAACGCGTAAGAATGAACATTTCTCAAGCTTGTTTGGATCGTTTTAAGCGAAATAAAATGGATTTTAAGCGTCGTTTCATAACTGTTGTTGAGACATGGATCCACCACTATACTCCAGAGACAAAAGAACAATCCAAACAATGGACTGAACCTGGAGGAAGTGCCCCAAAGAAGGCAAAAACAATTCAATCGGCTGGTAAGGTTATGGCAACGGTTTTTTGGGACTTCAAAGGTATTTTATTGATTTACTATCTGCAAAAGGGTAAAACAATAAATTCAGATAACACAATGGCTAAATTCAATTCACACAATGGCTAAAATCAACGAATTAAAGTACAAGTTGCTTGACCACCCACCTTATTCTCCTGATTTAGCTCCCAGTGACTTTTACTTGTTCCCAAATCTAAAAAAAATCCTTGCTGGCAGCGTTTTACCTCAAAAGAATAGCAATTAGAGTTGTAAACCACTATTTTGAAGACCTTGAGGAAAACTATTTTAATCAAGGGATAGAATTGCTAGAAAAGCGTTGGACTAAGTGTATTGAAGTTTCAGGAGATTATATTAAAAAATAAAAATATTTTTGAAAAACTAACTATTCTCTTTCATTGATAGGCTAAGAAGTTTCCGAACCGCCCTCGTATCTGTTCACCCAAATCCAAATTGTACCAAATTTAGTACATTTAGTACTTTCCGTACCCATAAGTATGAATTTCCATAACCTTTATTCCAGATTTCAGGATTCCAGCTCTATGTGTGCATCCAAATCCAAATTGAGTACCATTTAGTACTTTTCGTACCCCCTAAGTACGAATTTCCAAAACTTGTTCAATCGTACTCCCCAATAGAAATCTTAATTCAAAATTTCAGGATTGCAGCTCTGTCCGTTTACCTAAATTTAAATTGTACCAAATTTAGTACCATTGTACCAAATTTAGTACTTTTCGTACCCATAGGTACGAATTTCCATGGCTAACTCAATACTACAATCCAACAATAATCTTACTTCCAAATTTCAGGATTCCAGCTCTATCCGTTTACCCAAATCTACCATATTTAGTACCTTTTAGTACTTTTCGTACCCTTTTAGGTCGCATTTCCAAAAACCCAGCCTTATCTCACCCCTACACACCGACAGCAACCCACAGTCAAAATTTCAGCTTTCTAGCTTTAGCGGTTTCGTCTGGGCGATGATATGTCAGTCACTCACTCACTAAGCGCTTTTATATATATAGATTATGATATATATTAGGAATACTTATAGGCGGAAAGGCTTTCGGAGGAGTGTTACCCCCTGAAACATACAAAAATACCATAGTAGCTCCATAACAACCCTGAATAGGTATATAACGCCTTCATATCTCCTATATTTATTCGTTAAAATATTAAAAACGTTTTAAAATAATTATGGCATTCCATTATATTTTATCGTAGTGGCAGCAAAGCGCACCGGGATCAGCTAGTTTCTATTAAAAATAATTTAAAACAAGTGAGGCAAGGCTATAGTCGGGTCGGGGCCGACTATGTGATACCCTACACCACTACCCCTGTTCATAAGCTTTTGACTAATAAAATTCAAAATTTTAAAATTGGGATAGCTTAGCGCCTCTGCTCTGAATGTCTTCATTAACACAGGTCAATTTTTTTTAAACGCATTTAAGTGCACCTACAGTACAACCCAAATAAAAAATGAAAAAGTGGGATGTATGCCAACCATCAATAGGCCTCTTTCTCTGTTAGACCCCCATCAACCCCCAACATTTCGTGAGGATCAGATCAAAATTTCGTAGTGTGATTGCACAAAAATGGAAAAAGGGATGCATTACTGACTATTGCGATATCTCTGTTGTTTGACCACCTATGACAACCTACTTCACATCGTTGTAAAGGTGATATTTTCTACTTTCCTTGCCAGGTTTTGCTTTCGATATACCTCCTACAGAAGGGAGATATTAACTTTGAAATAAAACGTTGGTCTTTTTCCAAATATTTTTTTTCACATTCTGACCCCTGAATAATATCCGACCATTATCAAAAATCAAAAGGTTTTTTCCTCTGTGGGACCCCCATTAACCCTCAAAATTTCGTGACGATCCGATCAAAATTGCGACCTGTAGCGTGATTTCCAAAAAAGTGGAAAAATGGGATGTTTTACCGACTATTGCGATATCTCCGTTATTTGGTCACCTGCGCCGACCTAGTTTACATCATTGTAAAGATGGGATATTCTACTTTTCATAGCCAGGCTTTGCTTTTGGAAAGTCCGCTACCAAAGCTGTGATATTCGTCATTATAATTAAAATCACAAAAATGAAAATTTGGGTTTTATTTGCGACTATTGTGATATCTTCGTTGTTTGATCATCTACGAGAACCTACTTTACATCATTAGAAAGGTGATATTTTCTACTTTTATTGTCAGGTTTTGCTTTTGGTATAACCCGTATAGAAGCTAAGATATTCGCTTTGGAAAAAAACGTTGTCTTTTTATCCACATAAGTTTTTTGCCCATTCCGACCCCTAAATATTATCCGACCATCACCAAAATCAATAGGCTTCTTCCCCTCCGGGACCCCATCAACATCCAAAATTTCGTGACGATCCGATCAAAATTGCGACCTGTAGCGTGATTACAAGGTTTGGATGGACAGCCGGACTGACGGACGGACACACATATCCAGATCGACTCAGCTCGTCGAGACATTCATTTTGGTATATATAAGTATGGGTCTACGACCATTGTTTCGATGCGTTACAAACTTTTTGGCCAAAATCAACTTATAATACCCTCCCCACATAGTGGTGTAGTGTATAAAAATTAAGTTTCAGTGTTTTATTTAGAAATGCACTTAAAACTAGAAAATAATTTGTCGCTTAGCCTCAATAAATATATTCTTTCCCATGATGGAATATCTCTAATAAAACGCTTGCCATTTAATTTTGCCACCATTTATAATTTAAATGCTAGCGTTTTATTTGAGAGATTCAATTATGAGAAGTGCATTTCTAAATAAAACACTGAAACTTAATTTTTATACCCTCCACCATAGGGTGGGGGTATATTAAGTTTGTCACTACGTTTGTAACTACTCGAAATAATCATTGTAGACCCCACAAACTATATATATTCTTAATCAGCGTGCAATTCTACATCGATATAGCCATGTCCGTCCGTCTGTGGAAATCACTCTAGCGTCCGAACGGATTGACGTAGATGGATGAAATTTTGGAAAAAATCTATTATATGTACGTAGGACATTTGGTATTGAAAGCGGGCTATGTAGGTCCACGCTTTCGTATAGCCCCCAAACAAAATGACACGTGACGCGTCGTCGTTTTAAGGAATTTTTAAGATACTTGTCCCATTTTACCACCGAATTGGTTGTAATTTGGTATTTTGTATCTCCAGAGGCTAAAAAACATTCCTATCAAAGTTGGTTTATATAGGTCCACGTTTTGGTATTACCCCCATATAACGCCCCATATAAAGTACGCGTCATTTTAATATATTTTGAATGTATTAGTCCCATTTGACAACAGAATCGGTTGTAACTTTGTATTTTGCATTTCCAGAGGCTAAGAAACATTTCTACTATAAGATGTTTATATAGGTTCACGTTTTGATATAGCCCCCATAGGACGATATCTTCCGATTTTCGGTATTTTGACGGTTTTGGCCTCATTATCACCCTAGGTGGCTGAAATTTGGTATTTAGTCTTCGTTTGGGGTATAAAACTTTCCCCCAGAAATTCGTAGGTATAGGTCCACGCCATCATATAGCCCCCTTAGAACATTACCTTCCGATTTTCGGTATTTTGAAAGTTGTGGCCACATTAATCCACCGATAAGGCTGAAATTTGTAGTGGAGGGTATAAAAAGTTCGGCCCGACCGAACTTAACGCTTTTCCTACTTGTTTTAAATTATTTTGTATTTTTAACTTTATAGAAAATACATTTTTTGAATTTTTTTAAATGTCTGAAATCGTATAGTACCGTTATATAAAGGCTATACCAAAACCTGGAGTTATGTCCATAATTTTTGGTGGGGAAGTTTCTGTACCATTGGAACCCCAAATGCTAAACTACAGCCTATTCGGGTTAAAAATGAAGACAAAATCCTTAAAACAAATCCCAAATGCCAAATGACAGCTAATTCGGTCAAAAATGAAGATAAAATACAAAAATATCTGAAATCGGGTGGCACCGCTATATGGGGGCTATAGGAAAAAATGGAACAATCTTTGTTTTAATTTCATATTCATGTATTGTCATCCAAATCTGAAAAGTGTGCGAAGTTTTAGTCCGATTGGTTAAGTGCTACTGTGTCGAAATTGAGTTACCAGATTTGAAATGCAATTTAAATAAACACATTTAAAACACTATAAAAATGGAAAAATATTGGTTTTGATTCCATATTCATGTATTGTCACCTAAATCTGAAAAGTGTGCAAAGTTTTAGTTCGATTGGTTAACTGCAACTGTGTTAAAAATGAGTTACCAGATTTGAACTAAATGGACACCAAAGCAAGTTAAATAAAACACTGTAAAATGTTATTTTAGAGAAAAACTTAATAATTTGTAAAAATAGCTTAAACATTTTTATACGACCAAACCATTTTGGTATTGGGGAGGTGGGGGGCAGTCCCCCTCTCCCCTGCGTACGTCCCTGATCTGATACACCACCCATCAGCAAATGTTGCGCCCCGGATCACCAAGGTATGAAAATGTCCGTTATTGATGTAGGAGGTCCAAATGCTTGGTCAACGTTGTCATGAAATCGTAACTTCTTATCAGTCATCTCTTATATCAACCACCATAAAATCTTGCTCCCCAGGAGTACCAAGATGTTTAAATGACAGTTATAGATGTAGGAGGGTCACAAGTATGTCGTGAACTTTGTATCACCCACCAGAAAATAATCACAACTATGGAAACAGAATTTCTTTTTGGAGTGTTTGAAACAGTTCATAGACCGAAAAGGTATGATATCAAATATTCTATCAGATATTATTCTAAAGAAATCCACGAACTTGAAACTAACATTTATCCCTTAGAATGTGTTTTACATGACAGCTTACTTTAATTGTGTACGTGAATGGTTGTGAACAAAAGTTTAACTAAGCGTGAAAGCATGAAGAAATGGACACATACTAAATATGTTGTTATTTTTGTCACTGTTTGTTGTTGGTATATGTGTTTTAGGTGAAACCATATTTAAGCTTATTTGTTTAGTTAGCAAATAATTATCTCTGTTCCGCTTATATGTCACACAACTGACCCTATAGACACGAATAAAAAAACAAAGAAAAAATGTCACATTAGGGTATTTTTTATGTTGTGATCATTTGAAGCGAAACATTCACCAAAGAGAAAGAAAAGTACATAGAGCATAACATATTGCTATTCTGCCAAAATATATAGGCATACAGTATTCCTTAAATGCATTCATAGTATGTCAATGAATAATTGAAAACAAAATAAATAAAATAAAACGAGTAAAAGAGAGCTATAGTCGGACGGGGCCCATCATGTTCTAGTTTTCCGCGGGATTTCTTTATATGATTGAGAAATCTCCTTTGTTCCTTCGGAAATGTTCTGGGAAAAAAGTATGTACGTATGATTGCCCCACATTTTATATAATATTTTTATTATTTCGTAATGGACAGATGGACCATTTTGGCTACATATACATACATATTTCTTCAAAAAATTAAAAATTTTAATTAAGAAAGAAAAAATACCAAACGTATTTAGAATTAGTTTTTGGTGACTTTATTCGATTCGATCAATGAAAGGGATCAATATTTCGAGGTATTACTTTACTTCTAATCAAAGGTGGCATAAAAACTTCAGAATCCCTTACAGCATCGTAATTTGCATCAATTAAACAAGAATTCCTCTATGATGATTTTAATACTTTTTATCAGGGTTGCGAAATTTTGTAGCATGGAAGGTAAACGTAGTTCTTTATAAACGAACCAAAACTATAAAGGAAAGCACACCGCCTGAAGCAACTTTAAATGAAAGTTGCTTATACCTAGGAAGTTTTTGCGTATTCTGCAACTACAATGTTCATAGAAAAAACATCAAATTTTAGGGCTCTTAGGTTTTCAGAATTGTGCATGGAAGCCACAAGTCCTATTGAAATGGGAATGGAGCAGTGAAAATTCACAATATTGAACTCTGTGACTTTTCCTAGGTTTTACCATTTTTGAGAAATTGAAGTTGAAATTGGGACAATGAACTGACTGTATCGTCTTTTCACAAAACAATGGTATGCACGGTGGGCCTTATCATAGAAGGTGCCTATACCTGAGAAGTGTTTTAAGATTCGGAATCTACAATGTTAATAGATGTGACAAATAATAAAACCAAAAAAATCGACTAAGGAATTTTTAAATAAATCGCGGCCAATGGCCACATCTTGGGAATCGCAAGTCCTATCGAAATGGTACTAAAGAAAATGTTGTAGCAGTGAAGATTCTCTACAACATTTTATTTAGTTCCATTACGACAGGACTTGTGGTTTCCATACAAAATCCTGAAAACCTAAAAAAGATTAAAAATGTGAAATTTGACAGCGATTTATTTAAAAATCCCTCCAGTATTTTTTTCTTGTTTTTGGATTTTTCTCATCTATGAACATTGTAGTTTTAGAATCCGCAAAAACTTCCCAGGTGTTAGCACCTTCCATTTAATGTTGGTTCAGGCATCACGGTGCGCCAGACAGTAGTTCTTTTATTTCACTGCTACATTGACATAATTTGCATCAAGTGAGAGGTCAAGAGTTGGTTTTCAAGGTTAGTTTTCGTAAGTTGTCCGAATATGCCTAAAGAATTTAAATTACTGATTAAAAAGTAAATTTGTATATTTTCCCACAAAACTATAACCTCGTGGAAACATTTGTCCGTATTGAACTATAACTGCGACCTCTAGCGTGATTACAACAACATAATTAGCATCAATGGAAAGGTCAAGCGTTCCTCTTCTAAATATAACTTACATGTGTTAAAATAGTTTCCAGAAATAAACATATAGTAATTTACCAATTTTCACACAAATGTTCTGGTCCATTTAACCCGCTAAATATTATGATGATAACGTTAAATTGCAAGCTACTTCTCTGTCGTAAAGCCAAACCTAACGGCTACAAAATTGGATAAAATTTTTGTTTTGGGCCATTTCACCCCCTTATTATTTGACGATCATATAGGGGTATATTCTGGTCTGAACCCGACCTCCATACAAAATTTCGTGAAGATTGCTCCATAATTACGGCATGTAGCGTGCGAAAAATTTTTAATGGATGGACAGACGGACGGACTAACGTCTCAAAATCGCTTTATCTAGTCGATATATGCATTTTGGTACACCTCATCATGCATTTTTCGAAAAACAGACTTATAATACCTTTTCCAAATTCTGGGCTTTCAGATAAGATTTATAGTTCTGATATATTATAGGACCTATAGTGAAATTTTGTAGCGAACATTTTTATGGAATATTCGGATCCGATTCGATCACGTTTTAAAGGGGATTTAAATCATTTTTGAAAAAGGGGCCAAAAAGACCCCTTAATTGACACGCTTGACGGTTAATTTTAACTAATAACTAAACACAAAACAAAAGTTGACTCACATTAACAAACTAAACGCACTAAAGCGACAACAACACTGTGAACTTAATATACGACACAACAGAGAATGGTTTGTAAACACAACAACCACTGACATACCCACCAATGTTGAGTGGCTATTGTCACTCGGACCAAAGTTCTCGCTACCAACTACAAAAATGTCATATCCTTATTCCCAAGTGTACCTGTTAATCTGGCAATAAATGCAATAAGAGAAAAGTGGACCATTATCAAAGAGCACACAACCATTCCCATTAACCTTTTCACCGACATTCTTGCAGTATGTATAAAGGATTCGCGGTATTTTACATACAATGACAAGATTTATGAGCAGCAAAGAGGGACACCAATGGGATCACCAATTTCACCTATAATCGCCGATATCGTCATGGAAAAATTACTTGACGAAAGTATGAACAAATTGACTGTCAAACCACGACTACTAACTAAATATGTAGATGACATTTTTTGCATCGTAAAGAAAGTGGAAATCAATAATACTCTTAATGCATTAAACGGATATAATAAACAATTGCGCTTCACTATGGAATGCGAATCCAAAAAACAACTCCCATACCTTGACTCAACAATACACAGACAAGGCAAAAAGTTATTGCTAGATTGGTACCAAAAACCTACTGCGTCCGGTAGAATAATCAATTTTCATTCGAAGCATCCCCGGCGCGTAAAGATAAATACTGCAACAAATTTTATTCGAAGGGTACTAAGTATCAGTGACAAAAATTTCCACCATAAAAATCTTAAAGTTGTCCGAAAAATTCTCAAAATAAACGATTTTCCTAACAAAACCATAGACAAACTAATAAAAGATGTGAAAAACAACAAAAACAGCAGTACCGAAACAAAAACCGAGAAATTTTACAAAAAATCCACATATGTACCTGGCTTCTCTGAACGATTTTCCAACTCGAATCTGTACGACAAAGACAAATATCAAATCGCACTAAAAAGTAACAACACTAATAATAAACAGCCTGATGAAAAATCAAATCTAGTTTACAAAATCAAGTGCAATGGTGACAATTCCAATATATGCCCAAAGGTGTATGTTGGAACAACGAAGACAAAACTGAAAACTAGGATAAGTGGTCACAAGTCTGATCAAAAGGCAAAGACTAGACCGTTAGAGCAAAAAACAGCAATCGCAGCGCATTGCGCCTTAACTGGGCATACGCCCAATTTTAAGGAGGTGGACATCCTGGCGCAGGAGACAAACTACAAAAGAAGATATATGTTAGAAATGTTGCACATTGTAAACGTCCCCGTAGAGTACAGAATGAACTATAAGACGGATACAGAACACTGTGCACAAATTTACCGAAGTCTGATTGAGAAACACCAAAAACATTAGTTGATATTCGCAATTTGAGAAGTGTGGAAGAAGAATTTGTTGTGTGAAATATCAATGTAATTATTGTTTTTCTAATTTTGTTTATATTTTTATATAACAAATGTTTTTGTTTTTTTTTTTTTTTTAAGTCAATCCCTGAGGATGATCATCAAAGATGATCGAAATATTGGATCAATAAAAATAAAAATAATAAAATAAAAACAAAAAAACCCATTTGTTTTTAATTTAATATGACCTCAAGCCAAAATAAATCTAAAGAAAATAATAACTAAAAGATTCCCCGCATTGTTGGCAGTAATATTGTCAAAGACACTATATGCCTAAAATGCAAGGATTTCACGTGTCTTCTATTTTTCGGTCCTATTTTTGGTGTTGTACAGTGTTATTAAGCTAGGACGCTAGATTTTTACACCCGAGTGTATTTTTGGCATAGACAGATCAAGTTCGAATATGGGCTACATAGGTCCATATTTTGGCAAAGCCCCCATATAACAGTACCTCCCGATTGTCGGCATTTTGTGGATTTTAGCTACAAGTTTTAACCGAACTAAAAAACTTTTTCGCCTATAATTTTTAAAATAGCTCCCGATTTTAGATATTCGGACGTTTTTAGCTACATCTTTAGACCGAATTATCTATGATTTTGCATTTAGAGTTCCTACTGGAATAGCCATATTTTAGAATAGCCACTACAAAACCCTACAGCTGCATTTGAGGTATTTTTAAGCCCTCCACCATACTTATACCCTTCACCACTATGTGGAAAGGGTATTATAAGTTTGTTTTGGGAAAAATTCATGTAACACCGCGAAATATCGTTCCTAGATTCCAGTATGGTATACCAATCTACATATCTCGACGAGATAAATCGATTTTGAGATGTTTGTCCGTCCGTCCGTCTGTCCATTATAAATTGTAATCAAACTCCAGGCCGGAATTATGAACCTATCGTCACGAAATTTTGCATGGAAGTCGGGTTCAGACCAGAATAGACACCTATTGTTATTGGTGATGATCGCGGGTGAAATGGACCAAAAACATAATTTTTATCTGATTTTGTAGCTGCTCTGTAGGTCTCAATAATAGTCCGATTGCCTCGACACTTTAACTAAGGTGAGAGTATATGACAAAGAAGAAACTTGCAATTTGAGACAGTGATCTGATAATATTTAGAGGGTTAAATGGACCACAACTTTTGTGTGATAATTGTGAAATTTTTTAATATACAGCTTATATATGTATTCCTGGAAGATACATTCCGCCCACGTAAATAACATGACCTTTCCATTGATGCCAATTATATTGATTTACGTGCCCAGATAACAGAGTTATAGCCTAATATATCGAGTTATTTGTCTGTAGTGCAATCGGATGCACGTTAGAGGTCGCAATTATAGATCAATAGTCACGAGATTTTGCACGATGTAGGAGTTTAGGTCGAAGAACATGCCTACAATTTTGGATGATGATTTCTTATTATCTAGCGGGTCCATATTTTACTTCCTGGAGGGCAAATACCAACCAAGTAGCCTACATATGGAAAAAAACTACTGACCTTTCCCCTGATACAAATTGCTATAATGTGTCTCCTGGGTAACTAACGGGGCTACTGCCTAATATATAACAGGTTTTGTGTAGAATACAACAGTTTCCTCCCATGCTTCAATTTGTCTTTATCATGATAGAGAAATTCCCAACATTATTGCATATTACGTGGAGCCATAGCATATTAATTTTCCAATTAAACTTTTTATACATATGTATATTGCAGCATGCGGTCGCCTGCCACCGTTTTATATCCTCAACCATAATACGGAGGGTATAATTGAATTTGTCATTCCGTTTGTAACCCATCGAAAAATTCATCGGAGACCTTATTAGTTATATATATTCTTGATCAGGGTAAAAGTCGATATAACCATGTTCGTCTGTCCGTCCGTCTGTTGAAATCAGGATACAGCTCGCAATTTTTAAGATAGAGCTTTGTATTTTGGTATAGAAGTTTCTATTACTCCTAGGATGTTTGTTATTGTAAATGGGTTATATCGGTCCACGTTTTGTTATAGCCCCCATATAACGGTACCACCCGGTATTTTTAAGGTTTTAGCTTCATTATCACACCGAAATCTTGAAATTTGGTCTTCGTTGGGGGTATACAACTTCCCCCAGAATTTTGTCGGTATAGGTCCACGCCTTCATATGGCCCCCATAGAACGGTACCTTCCGATTCGGTATTTTTAAGGTTGTGGCTTCAATATTCCTCCGAAATTTCTTACGTTGGGTATTTAGTGTTCCATTGGGATATAAAACTTTCCCCAGAATTTGTCGGTATAGGTCCACGCCTTCATATAGCCCCCATACAACGGTATCACCCGATTTTCGTTATTTTTTTAGGTTTTAGCTTCATTATCATACCGAAATGTTGAAATTTGGTATTTAGTCTTCATTTGGGGTATAAAACTTTCTCCTACAATTTTGTTGGTACATATAGTCCCCATAGAACCGTACCTCCCGATTTTCTTCATTTTGATCGTTGTGTCCTCAATATTCCGAAGAAATGGGGGAAATTTGATATTTAGTCTTCATTTGGTATTTAGTCTTTTCATACGAAATTTGTCGGTATAGGTCCACGCTTTCATATAGCCCCCATATAACAGTACCTCCCGATTTTCGGTATTTTGAAGGTTGTTGTCTCAATATTCCTCAGAATAATAATCGAAGTGGCTGAAATTTGGTATTTAGTGCTCGTTTGGGGCTATTTAACGTTCCCCTCTAATTTTGTCGGTATATGTCCACGTCTTTATACAGGTCCACGCCTTGAACGGTACCTCCCTATTTTCGGTATTTTGAATGTTGTTGCGTCAATATTCCACCGAATTGACTGAATTTTGGTGTTTAGTCTTCATTTGGGTTACAAAACTTTCCATATGGAATTTTTCGGTATAGGTATACCCCTTATTATAGCGTCATTTCGAGAAAAACACGTTTTTAGTTTCCATGTTACATACAAATCCCAATTATTTTTCCCCTTCCAACACTTATATCTCTGTCAATATTATTCCGATCGACTTGATACTTATACTTTAAAATAGGCCTGTAAAATGTTTTCGATTTTTTTCACCCCTTAAAGCAGTCGTATTTGGATGTAATTTGGAATTTAGGGTTCAAAGTGGTTAAAAATCGTATCCACCAAAAATCTCGGACATAGACAGACACACGTTTTGGTACGGGCCCGTATAACGCTACCACTGATTTCGAGTTTTTTATACATAGGCCCCCCATACAACGATGTCGCCCAATTTCTCATATACATATTTTCAAGTTTTTAGCTGACGGAATTATTTTACGGAATTTTAATTGTTTCATAGTGGCGTGTTATTCTTCGGATAGGTTACTAACCTAATGCCTAAACTAATGATTTTTATACCTTCCACCATAGTATGGAGGGTATATTAAGTTTGTTTTTCCGTTTGTAACGCATTGAAATACTCATTTGCGACCCTATAAAGTATATATATTCTTGATCAGGGTAAAGTTCTGAGTCGATCTGTTCCCATCCGTCCGTCCGTCTGTGGTAATCACTCTAGCATCCACAAAAATGGAGATAGAACGCTGAAATTTTGGGAAAATGCGTCTTTTGTTTGTTCGGCCCAAGTTTTGGTATAGCCCCCATATAACGGTACCCCCGATTTACGGTATTTTGACGTTTTTAGCTACATTTTTAGACCGATTTAGCTATAATTTGACATTTAGGGCTCTTAAGAGTCAATAAAATTATATAACAAAACTTGTGGACATAGGTCCACGTTTTGGTATAGCCCCCATATAACGGTACCCCCGATTTACGGTATTTTGACGTTTTTAGCTATATTTTCAGACCGATTTAGCTATAAATTGACATTTAGGGTTATTAAGTGTCAATAAACTTATATAAGAAAACTAGTGGAAATAGGTCCATGCTTTGGAATAGCCCCCATATAACGTTACCGCCCGATTTCAGGTATTTTGACGTTTTAAGTCACATTTCTAGACCGAGTTACCTATAATATGATATTTAGGGTTCTATGTGACCAAATAACTTATATTAGAAATAATTATGAACATAGGTACATGTTTTGGTATAGCCCCGTATAACGGTACCTCCAGATTTTCGGTATTTTGAGATTTTTACCTTCAATTTTTAACCGAATTAGCTGTAATTTGAACATTTGACATTTGGAGTTCTTAGTGGTCACCACACCTCTCCACCAAAATTGTCTGAAATTTTGGGAAAATGCGTCTTTTGTTTGCAGGCAGGTCAAGTTCTATGATGGGCTATATCGGTCCACGTTTTGGTATAGCCCCCATATAACGGTACCCCCGATTTACGGTATTTTGACGTTTTCAGCTACATTTTCAGACCGATGTAGCTATAATTTGACATTTAGGGTTCTTAAGTGTAAATAAACTTATATAAGAAAAGTTCTGGACATAGGTTCACGTTTTGGTATAGCCCCCATATAACGGTACCCCCGATTTATGGCATTTTGACGTTTTTAGTTACATTTACAGAACTATTTAGCTATAAATTGATATTTAGGGTTCTTAAATGTCAATAAACTTATATAACTAGTGGACATAGGTCCATGTTTTGGAATAGCCCCCATATAACGTTACCGCCCGATTTCAGGTATTTTGAGGTTTAAATTCACACTTCATGACCGAATTAGCTCTAATTTGATATTTAGGGTTCTTAGTGACCAAAAAACTTATATTCGAAATAATTATGAACGTAGGTCCATGTTTTGGTATAGCCCCTTATAACGGTACCTCGGTATAACGGATTTCGGTATCCCCATATAACGGATTTTCGGTTTTAACCGAATTATCTCTAATTTGAACATTTGAAATTCTTAGTGGTCACCACGCCTATCCACAAAAATTGTCAAGAAATGTCGATGTATTGATAAAGCTCCCATATAAAAGTACCTCCCGATTTTCAGTAATTTGATGATTTTAACTACAATATTAAACCAAACTAGCAGTAATTTGTCATTTGAAGTTCTTAGTGGTCACAACACCTCTCCATAAAAAATTGTCAACATAGGTCCATGTTTGGATATAGCTGCCATATAACGGTACCTCCCAATTTTCAGCAATTGGCAATTTTAGCTAAAATTTTTAACCGAACTAACTGTAATTTGACATTTGAAGGTTGTAGTGGTCACCACACATCTGTATCAACAATTTTCAACATAGCCCTAATATAACGATACTTCCCGATTTTCGGTACTTTGAGTATTTTACTTAAAATGTTTAAACAACGTAGGTACATGTTTTGGTATAGCCCCAAAACAAACCTCCCGATTTTCCTTACCTTAGCTTTATTTTTGGACGAACTTTCTGTAATTTGAAATTTAAAAGCCAACAAAAATTGTTCATTTAAGTTCATATTTTCGTATAGCCCACATACCTCCGAACTAACTGTTAATGACATTTGAAGTTCCCACGTTATGTACCGATTTTCCGTATTTTGAGAATTCCAGCTGCAATTTTTAACCGAATTAGGAGTTATTTGACATTAAAGGCTCTCATCAAAAACTGTCAACATAGCTATGCATAGGTCCATGTTTTATTATAACCCCTATATAACGGTACCTCCCAATTTCTAGCCCACCAAAAATTTTCAGCATACATAGTTAGATAAAGGCACCATAAAAAGGGCCTCCTGAATGGACCATTTTATGTACATTATCTGACATATTAACGTACCCACTTAAAGTTGGGGACAGGAATGAAAACTAATTATCCCATTTTAGTTCAGAATATTTTATGGTGGAGGGTATGAAAAGTTCGTCCCGGCCGAACTTAACAGTTTTTTACTTGTTTTTTTTTTAATTTTTGGGCATTCATTTTGATTTGGCTATACATTATCGTTGATTGTACATTTTATAATTAATTATAAATACATATTTTGAAAAATACATATTTTTAATTACGAGTATTTAATTTTTCGTAGTCAATGTAATTGCTCAGTTAGTCCCAATTTCGTTTGCAAAACTCTCATTTTCGAATAAATAAAATCCCAGTCAACGTAAGCCCCGATTAGATGACGTTTATTGTCTGCAGTGTCTTCAAATGCCGTACGTCCATGCAACATACGTCTATTATTGAAGACAAACACATCTCCAGGTGATGTTTTAAATTGAACAGCAGTATCATTGGCAATTTCCAGGAATTTATTATAAGCTTCATACCATATATCAACAGCTTCCAGTGGTACAGTAAAATGGCTATCACGTTTGATCGTATTGAAATTGATTCGATGATATCGACCATCAACATCCAAACTAAAACGTGAAACAGATATTTATTTATTATTGTTAATAAATATTTTAGTATATGTACTCACTTTATAACAGGTTCTCGCCAAATGTTATGGAATTCCAGATCTCCTTCTTTACCAATATCATGCCAATCAACAGGCGTTTTCAATAGCGCTTCATAATAATTGGGATAGTGTTGCCTAAGTTGATCGGCAACATAAAAACCATCAGTCAGAGTATTTTCTCCACCTTTTGTCGATTGTACCAAACAATGTAAAATATGTATGCCGGCAATATGTTCGTAGTAGGGTACATCAATGTGTAGTGGCAGTGGTACCATAAGATAAGCATAATTGGTAGGATTTTCTTTAGATTTAATTTCAAATTGATCACTACAGGTATATAGTTATTAAAAATTAATAATTAAGTTGTAATGATGTTTACCATACCCATATGTAGTTTTCTTAATTATTCCAATGCGTTTTCCTAGTTGCTGTACCACAGTTGTATCATGGGGAGCATTTTTCACGATATTAACACCATAAACAGCTAAACTGCGTAGCCATTCATATAATTCTAAAATGGAAGGAAACAAAATAATACTGTTAATTGTTGTTGTCAAGAGTGAATGTTTAACAAATAAGAACGATGTTAAATTCGGCCGGACTGATTTTTTATAACCTCAACCAGGAGTTGTATTGAAGCAAAGTGGACAGTTCGGTCACGTCAAGGCTTATTCCTAGCTTTCCTTAAAACAATGTTTTATTCGAATGAGACATCGAATTTTCTAACCATTCAAAATCCGAAATACAATGTTACAGTCATTCCATTTAAACGTAAATTCTGGAGGTATCTTAATATGGGATATACATGAACAAAAATATTTCATTTCATTTCATTTCATTTATTTCAAATAATATTACAAATTTTTGGATACAATTCATTAGGATTTAGAGTTCAAGAATACATCTTTTTCTTCTATGATATTAATAAAAAAATTAAAATATGTATACGTATTTAAGCATGACTTTTTGGAAGGAAAAAATTGGAAAAAACCTATTTGAAGACTTGAACAAAAATATGAACTTATATATGAACTCTCAAACAAACCAAGCACTGCCGTGTCTGCTTGCGCAAGTACCCAGGCATCGGAACCATACATCAGCACGGGTAGTATCAGTGTGTTTTAAAGCGTTATTTTTGTTTGGCGAGATGTGGCTTTGTTTTTAAACTGCTTATTGAAGCCAAAGTAGCATCTGTTGACCAATACAATTCATCTTTTTATTTCGCAACTGATGTCGTTTGTTGTGTTTTATAGGAACCAACTTCAACAGTTGGTCCGAGATCAATGGACGCATTGCGCGTCGACACCATCAACTTGGTCTTCCCGCCATTTACCGCCAGACCCACTTTAACAGATTCACCTTCGACCTTCATAAAGGTATCAGTTACTTCTTTTACCACTAGAAATCTTAAATTAAAAATTAGAGCCATTTTGGTATATGGTTGAAAAAACTAATTACTAAAAGTCAAATTTACTTATCTAACTGTTCACTTTAGTGATCAGTAAAAAGACTTTTAAATCGTGCGACATGTCTTAGTTAAAACAAGTAAAAAAGCGTTAAGTTCAGCCGGGCCGAACTTTTCATACCCTCCACCATAAAATATTCTGAACTAAAATGGAATAATAAGTTTTCATTCCTGTCCCCAACTTTAAGTGGGTACGTTAAAATGTCAGATAATGTACATAAAATGTTTCATTCGGTAGGCCCTTTTTATGGTGCCTATATCTAACTATGTATGTTGACAATTTTTGGTGGGCTAGAAATTGGGAGGTAGCGTTATATAGGGGTTATAAAAAAACATGGACCTATGTTGACAGTTTTTGATGGGAGCCTTTAATGTCAAATAACTCCTAATTCGGTTAAAAATTGTAGCTAGAATCCTCAAAATACCGAAGAATCCTCAAAATTTCATTAACAGCTAGTTCGGAGGTATGTGGGCTATACGAAAATATGAACTTAAATGAACAATTTTTGTTGGCTTTTAAATTTCAAATTACAGAAAGTTCGTCCAAAAAATAAGGCTAAGGTACGGAAAATTGGGAGGTTTGTTTTGGGGCTATACCAAAGCATGGACCTACGTTCGGTTAAACATTTTAAGTAATATCCTCAAAGTACCGAAAATCGGGAAGTATCGTTATATTGGGGCTATGTTGAAAGTTGTTAATGCAATTGTGTAATGACCACTTCAACCTTCAAATGTCAAATTACAGTTAGTTCGGTTAAACATTTTAGCTAAAATTGCCAATTTCTGAAAATTGGGAGGTACCGTTATATGGGAGCTATATCCGAACATGAACCTATGTTGACAATTTTTTTTACTGCTAGTTCGGTTTAATATTGTAGTTAAAATCATCAAATTACTGAAAATCCTGAGGAACTTTTATATGGGAACTTTATGAATACATCGACCTTTCTTGACAATTTTTGGTGGAGAGGTGTGGTGACCACTAAGGACTTCAAATGTCAAATGTTCAAATTACAGCTAATTCGGTTAAAACTTGTAGGTAAAAATTCAAAAATACCGAAAATCAGGAGGTACCGTTATATGGGGCTATACCAAAACATTTACCTATGTTCATAATTTTTTTGAATATAAGTTTTTTGGTCACTAAAAGCCCTAAATAACAAATTATAGCTAATTCGGTCTAGAAATGCGACTTAAATCGTCAAAATACCTGAAATCGGGCGGTAACGTTATATGGGGCTATTCCAAAACAGTGATCTATGTCTACTAGTTTTATTATATAAGTTTATTGACACTTAAGAACCCTAACTGCCAAATTATAGCTAAATCGGTCTGATAATTTAGCTAAAAACGTCAAAATACCGTAAATCGGGGGGTACCGTTATATGGGGGCTATACCAAAACGTGGACCGATATGGCCCATCATCGAACTTGACCTGCCTGCAAACAAAAGACGCATTTTCCCAAAATTTCGGCGTCCTATCTCCATTTTGTTGGATGCTAGAGTGATTACCACAGACGGACGGACGGACGTTCACAGATCGACTCAGAATTTTACCCTGATCAAGAATATATATACTTTATAGGGTCGATGCGTTACAAACGGAAAAACAAACTTAATATACCCTCCATACTATGTTGGAGGGTATAAAAATGTGTTAGTGAGGTCGTTTTAATGAGTAGTTTTGCTGGGCAAAGATCTCAAATTAGCCTAAATCGTGAGGCATAGTAATATGGTATGGTAATACCAAAATGTGGACAGACAGTGTTTGCAGGTCATGGGTCTCCTCCTTCACGTAATTCTACCCTGAATCTTTGAATGTGTTCGCAAATCTGGGATCGCCCCTTGCCCATTAACCCTTTGTAGACGGCAAGAGGTATTCGTAGTACTTCGTTGTGCTTTGTGAGAGGAGCTTCCTCGTACTCTTTGAAGTGTTGGAAACTCTTGCGGTTCATCCCCCGAGTCTTAACCAATTAATTGAACGTAATGTTTCTTCTTCTATTGAGGAACACCTCATTCACCTTGAGGTGATTGCTGTCGTGGATGAAAGCACACAATGTTGCCTATTCTGTACGTGTGCTCGTGAGCATACGGCATATCCGTTGCTGATCTACAATTCTATGTAGGACTGTTGTATTCCCATATCGAAGACTAAATACTAATTTCAGTTCGGGTAGATAACGTGCCTAATACCTTACAAATATCGACAATCGGGAGGCACCATTCTATATCTAAAGCTGGTCCTGTACCGAAAAATTGCTGAAGGAAAGTTTTGTAGCCCCTAAGAAAACTAAATACTAACTTGAAGCCAATCCTGTAGGATAATATGGCTTAACCTATAAAAAAACGAGAGGACAGTTCTATGATATGTACTGAAAAAATGTCTGGAGAAAAGTTTTGTAGCCTGCTAAATTTTAACCATTTTGGTGTGATAATGAGGCTAAAACGTGTAAAGTACTGATAATTGAGCGGTACCTTTTTATGGGGGGTATATGAGGCGCTCAAAGCCAAAACGGCCTAACCCTCATTCATATTCAAAAGAATTAAAAGGGCTATGCTATTGGAACCGGAAACTTTTAAAATTTATACTAAAAACTCCCTATTGCATAATTTGACCCTAGGTGATACTACATGCTGAAAGCTCTTTTTCGTCTATGCAAAGTTCGCAGAAATGTGGATGCCAAAACGGCCTAAGCCGCTTAGGCCAAATCAAATACATGAAATAAAAAATATGAGTGGGTTAGCCCAAAAACTCATGTTACGTTTAAATCAAGGGTATATTTAAACAAGTGAGCAAAGGCTATAGTCGGGACGGGGCCGACCATGTGATACCCTACACCACTACCCCTGTGCATAAGCTTCTCACTGGTAAACATTTACTTTAGGGAACACAATCCGACTACCACCAAACATATTTTGGGTTTTAATCAAAAACATATGCCTCTTTCTCTCTGGGACCCCCATAAGCAACCAAAATTTTGTGACCATCCGATCAAATATTCGACCTGTGGAATGGAATATTTTCTTCTTCCATTGGCAGGCTTTCCTTTTGGAATACTCCTACTAGAAGCGGAAATATTCGCATAAGAAAAAAAAAACTTTGACTTTTCTCCACATAAGCTTTTCGCTTATTCCGACTCCTGAATATTTTCCGACCATCACCAAAATAAATAGGCTTCTTCCTCTGTGGTACCCGCATACAATTCAAAAACTTCGTGACGATCCGATCAAAATTGCGACCTGTAGCGTGATTACAAAAAAAATCGGAAAATGGGATGCATTACCGACTATTGCGATATCTCTGTTGTTTGAACAGCTACGACAACATACTTTACATCATTGTAAAAGTGATATTATCTACTTTCCTTGCCAGGTTTTGCTTTTAATACACCTCTTAAAGAAACAGAGATATATGCTTTGAGATAAAACGTTGACCATTCTCCAAATAAGTTTTTCCCATTCCGACCCCTTAATATTATCCGACCATCATTAAAATCAGTAGGCTTCTTCCTCTGTGGGACCCCCATTAACCCCCAAAATTTCGTGACGATCCGATCAAAATTGCGACCTGTAGCGTGATTACAAACAAATCGGAAAATGGGATGCATTATCGACTATTGTCATATCTCTGCTATTTGACCACCTACGACAACCTACTTTACATTGTTGTAAAGGTATTTTCTACTTTCCTTGCCAGGTTTTGCTTTTGATATACCTCTTAAAGAAACAGAGATATTGGCTTTGAAATAAAACGTTGACTTTCTCCAAATAAGTGTTTGCCCATTCCGACCCCTGAACATTATCCGACCATCATCAAAATCAATAGGCTTCTTTCTCTTTGCGACCCCCGTTAACCCCCAAAATTTCGTGACGATCCGATCAAAATTGCGACCTGTAGCGTGATTACAAAAAATCGGAAAATGGGATGCATTATCGACTATTGCCATATCTCTGCTATTTGACCACCTACGACAACCTTCTTTACATGGTTGTAAAGGTGATATTTTCTGCTTTCCTTGCCAGGTTTTGCTTTTGATATACCTCTTAAAGAAAAAGAGATATTGGCTTTGAAATAAAATGTTGACTTTTCTCCAAAAAACTTTTTTGCCCATTCCGACCCCTAAATATTATCCGACCATAACCAAAATCAATAGGCTTCTTCCTCTGTGAGACCCCCATTAACCCTCAAAATTTCGTGACGATTCGATCAAAATTGGGACCTGTAGCGTGATTTCCAAAAAAATGGATAAATGGGATGTATTGCCGACTATTGCGATATCTCCGTTATTTGGTTACCTACGCCGACCTAGTTTACATCATTGTAAAGACGGGATCTTCTACTTTCACAGTCAGGCTTTGCTTATGGAAAGTTTCTAACCAAAGCTGTAATATTCGTCAATATAATTAAAATCGCAAAAATGAAAATTGGGGTTTTATTTGCTAGTATTGTGATATCTTTGTTGTTTGATCACCTACGAGCACCAACTTTACATCATTAGAAAGGTTATATTTTCTACTTTCATTGTCAGGTTTTGCTTTTCGTATACCCCATATAGAAGCTGAGATATTCGTTGTCTTTTTATCCACCTAAGTTTTTTGCCCTTTCCGACCCCTAAATATTATCCGACCATCACCAAAATCAATAGGCTTCTTCCCCTCCGGGACCCCCATCAATATCCAAAATTTCGTGACGATCCGATCAAAACTGCGACCTGTAGCGTGATTACAAAGTTTAGATGGACAGACGGACGGACGGACGGACACACATAGCCAGATCGACTCAGCTCGTCGAGACATTCATTTTGGTATTATTTCGATGCGTTACAAACTTTTTGGCCAAAACCAACTTATAATACCCTCCCCACATAGTGGTGTAGGGTATAAAAACAAGTAAGCAAAGGCTATAGTCGGACGGGGCCGACCATGTGATACCCTACACCACAACCTCTAGGAATTAGCTATGTGCAACCGATTTGGACGCTGATTGTCCAGGTTCGATTCCCACGCCTGGCCACATCAAATTTTCAACGGTGGCAAAATACCCCATAGTAATGTTGGCGATATTCCCTGAGTATTTCAGCCATGAAAAACGTCTCTACATCATCTTAGGACACGCCGTTCGGACTCGGCGATAAAAACTAGATCCCATATTCGAGAGGACTCCTAAATTTCACTTTTCCGAATTTTGTGTGGGACGTACCCGAAGGTGTGGACCGATATAGCCTTACCCGATCTATCGATCGAATGTTTACTTCGCCAGTTATCGTTCACACAGGCGACCCATGCTGCAATATTTGTATAAAAAATCCAATTGAACAAGTGAACTGAAAATTTCTCTATCAGGATAGAGACAATTTGTAGCATGGGAGAAAATTGAGGTTCTCTACACAAAACCCATAATATATAAGGCAGCCGGCCCGTTATCTAGCAGACACATTATGGCAATTTGCATCAGGGGAAAGGTCAGTAGTTATTTTCCCATATGTAGGCTACTTTGCCCTCCAGGAATTTAAATATGGACCAAAAATAAAATTTGTATATTTTTCATACGAAAATAATGGTCTATGTCACCCTCTAAATGATATCAGATCATCATGCAAAATTATAGGCATTTTTTTCAACCTAAACTCTTACCTCGTACAAAATTTCATGACTATTGAGCTATAATTGCCACTTCTAGCGTGTTTATGATTACACTACAAACAAAAAAACTGGATATATATACGGCTGTAATTCTGTTATCTGATCACGTACATCAACAGATTTGACATCAATGGAAAGGTCAAGAGATCGTTTTCCAAATATAACTCACGAGGTAGGAATGTGTCTTTCAGGAACAAAGATATAATCTGTTTATTAAAAACTTTCACAACTTTCACACAAAAGTTGTGGTCCATTTAACCCTCTAAATATTATCTGATCGCCATCTCAAATTGCAAGCATCTTCTTTGTCATATACTTTTACCTTTCGCGTTAATCCGACTATTATTGCGAACTAGAGAGCCGCTACAAAATTGGATAGATAATATGTTTTTGGTCCATTTCACCCGCTAAATATTTCACGATCATCACCAATAACCCGACCTCCATACAAAATTTCGTGACGATCGGTCTATTATTGCGGCCTGGGGTTTGATTACAATTTATAATGGACAGACGGACGGACACACATCTCGAAATCGCTTTATCTCGTCGAGATATGAAAAATGGTCTAGGACCGATATTTCGCGGTGTTACATGAATTTTCCCAAAACAAACTTGTAATACCCTTTCCACATAGTGGTGTAGGGTAAAATATATATTAGGGTGGGGCGATTTGTGTGGAAGGAAAAAAACCTTAATGAGCCCTTCGCGTTTCTGATTCCTGGGATTGAACTGAGCAAAAAAGTCCACTGGACCATATATCTGCCGTGAAAATCGAGCCTCCCGATTTTGACTTTAAATTTTTTATTGACGTTTTTTGGATATTTTGGCATATAACAGCCAAACCATTGAGATTTTCGATTCAACACAAAGACAAAAATTGTAGCCAAGACAGTAGTTGAAAACTCTCTAATATATCGCAAAAGCATTGGAACGCTTTTTCAGGCAGTTTTGGCCTTAACAATGTGCAAACTTTTCGGAAAATGTCGATAAATGACATTGTGCTACAAAATTTGACCAGAAAATTATTCAAGCGTTCTGATGCAAAATTCTATCGTGTTGGGATGCATGGACAACGAAAATGCCTTTATGTCGATTGGGTAACTCCGTTTTATTTTTTTATAACACTAAAAGTAGTGAAAATCTGGGTTTCTTACATTTTCAAATTTAAACGGACATATCTTCTTTTTTCACAACGGATTTCTAGTGAGCCTTCTTCTTTTTAAAGGGGTGAATAATATGTTTAGAACAAGTTATTATTTGTTTAAGTCGTTTAACAAATGGCTAAGTTATAGTGGTTTAAGTCTGAAAACCCTCTTCAAAAAAGTATAACTGAATTTCTCATAATTTTCAAAAATATAATGTTTTTTTGTTTTGTTCAATAATTATTTTCAAAATTATGAGAAATTCAGTTATAGTTTTTTTGAGGGGGTTTTCAGACTTAAACCACTATAACTTAGCCATTTGTTAACCGATTTAAACAAATAATAACTTGTTCTAAAGATATTATTCATCCCTTTAAAAGGCTCACTAGAAATCCGTTGTGAAAAAAGAAGATATGTCCGTTTAAATTTGAAAATGTAAGAAACCCAGATTTTCACTACTTTTAGTGTTATAAAAAAATAAAACGAAGTGACCTCAACGAACTAAAGGCATTGTCGTTGTCCATGGATCCCAACACGATATAATTTTGCATCAGGACAATTGAATATTTTTCTAGTCAACTTTTGTAGCACAGTGTCATTTATCGAAATTTTTCGAAATGTTTGCACCTTCTCAAGGCCAAAACTGCCTGAAGGAGCGTTCCAATGCTTTCGCGATATATTAGAGAGTTCTTAATTACTGTCTTGGCTACAATTTTTGTGTTCGTGTTGGATCGAAAATCTCAATGGTTTGGCTGTTATATGCTAAAATATCCAAAAAACGTCAATAAAAAACTTAAAGTCAAAATCGGGAGGCTCGATTTTCACGGTAGATATATGGTCCAGTGGACTTTTTTGCTCAGTTCAATCCCAGGAATCAGAAACGCGAAGGGCTCATTAAGGTTTTCAAATCGCCCCGGCCTAATATATATATTTACATGTCTATATTTAAAAATTTAAATAATTATCATGTATACAAAATGTCTTCGTCGAATACCGTAGTATTGTAAAACTTCTCCGAAGTGCTACATACATAAATTCGGGTATAATTTCGTTTTTTAATAATTTTATGAAATCTGGAGGATTTAGTGGATACTTCGACTTCTCAAATGTATAATTCCGCTTACTTATATTTTATAATTATAAATATATAAATCTATTTTTATAATTACAAATCTCAAAATTACGCAAAGCAATAATTTTGAAATTAAGACAAAAATCGTTGGGAGTATTGTCCGCTATTTTTAGGGAGTTATGTCCGCTTTGCTTCACAGACATAACTCCCAACGAATTTTGGGAGCTATGCCCGCAAAGCAAAGCGGACATAACGCCCAAAATCATTTTGGAAGTTATGTCCGGGCACCGAAATACAATTCTATGGTAGGGCGCCACGTGGTACAGTCTGTGCTACAATCTCTGACCAAAACATTACAAAATACATAAAAGACACATTTTGCGAGATACTATGGCTGAACAGTGGATATGTCACATTAAAACCGATCAATCCCATTGTTTAGTATTATCCACCACCTATATTCAACTAGACAGAATATAAATATATAATATGAAATATTTGTGCAGCTTTATACAGTTTTTTCACTATCTAAAATATAACTGGCAAACTAAGTCAGACTATCGTTTTGATCACTGTCGTACAGCTTATTTTATATCGGATTCAGACAAATATATTCTAAATAACAAGCGCCGTGGTGGTTACCGTAACTTTGTTTTACAACACCAATCACCAGCTTTGGTCTGAAAGCCATTATTTATGTACAGCTACTATAACATAGTGATACTACTACAAATAATTCAATGTGTACCTATGTTTGTATGCCACGGTGCTCTTGAAACAATTTTAATTGGAAGGTGCTTACACCTTGGAAGTTTTTGCGGATTCTGAAACTACAATGTTTATAGATGAGAAAAATCAAAAAACAAAAAAATCGCCGTAGCGCTTTTTAAATAAATCGCGATTTAAGTTGAAATTTTTAGGGGTTGGTTAGATTTTCGCGAATTTGCTTAGAAACTGCAAGTCCTATCAAAATGGATTGAAACAAATATTGTAGCTATGAAAATTCTCCTCAAGATTGACCTTTATAGTATTCTCGTCTGTTTTACCGTTTTTAAGATATAGAAGTTCAAATTGGGACACTTCAAATTCAATTCAATTCTGTATCGCCCCCTTATAAAACAATGTCATGACTGCAAATTCCCAACTTAAACTTATATATCTAAAAAAATGCTACAACTTAGGATAAGTTACTTAAGTCAGTCTTGTAGAGAATTTTCACATCTTTAGGATTTTCTCAGGTCCCATATCGATAATACTTACCGTAACAATTGATAAAGTCAATCCTCTAGAGAATTTTCACAGCTACAACATTTTCTTTAGCTCCATTTCGATTGGACTTGCGGTTTCCAAGCAAAATCGTAAAAACCAAAAAACACATAAAAATGTGAATTTTGACCGCGATTTATTTAAAAATCCCTACAGCGATTTTTTCTTGCTTTTGGATTTTCCTCATCTATGAACACTGCTGTTTCAGAATTCACAAAAACTTTCCCTGTGTAAGCGGTTTTCATAAAAAGTTAGTTAAGGCGCACCCTTCATGACATTGTTTTATAAGGGGGCCATACAGTCAGTGCATTGTCCCAATTTGAACTTCTATGTCTCAAAAATGGTAAAAACTACGAAAATACCATAAAGGTCGATCTTGTAGAGAATTTTCATAGCTACAACATTTGTTTTAGTCCTATTTTGATAGGACTTGCTGTTTCTAAGAAATATCGCGAAAACCTAAACAACCGCTAAAAATTTCAACTTAAATCGCGATTTATTTATAAAGCGCTCCTGCGATTTTTTTTTTGTTTTTTGATTTTTCTCATCTACGAACATTGTAGTTTCAGAATCCGCAAAAACTTCCGAGGTGTAAGCAACTTCCATTTAAAATTGTTTCAAGAGCACCGTGATGCACATTCACCTTTTGTTATTTCTAAAATAATAGTGTAATTTAATTAAAAATTAATTTATATATAGCTATACAAAACTTATTGTCAAACGATTATTTACTCAATTACATTTTGCCAGACATTTTCATTGCTCTTTTGTTTCTGTTAATGCCATAAAAATGCGGATTACGTGGATTTTCTCACACGAAAGTTTAAGCTCACATGCATAACTTGCACAATTTTTTAAATATAAACCTTAACGAAAAACCATTATTGGCATCGTTTTCCACCAGGTCACTGACACACAAACACACATACACAACAACAGTTTTAACTGTGGTCAATGCGCATATGGATGGGTGTATGTATGCTTGTGCACACAACTACATAGTTCGACCTGACCTTACCTGTATCATCGCCAATAATCTTATGAAAATCGTAAATTTTCAATATATCGGCAAATTCCTGTTTGCTCCAAACCATTTCCTTCGGCTTATAGACACCTTCAATGTATGCCTGACGCTGTTCCGGAGAAAAGTCGCGTTTTCGCAGCCATTGCAAATCGTACACGGATTTATGGGCATCTTGCCAATCTATGATTATTGCATTCTTTTCGGTATTGGCAGCTACTTTGGCTGCACGTGCTGCAGTATTGTTGCAAGGCTTCCAATTGGTTTTACGGCTTTTGGTCGTGCCATGAAAACATTCACTACACTGGCAATTGTCGCGTAACCATACAATTGGAAATTTCATGGAGCGCTGTGAATTGCTCGAATCTTCCTCAACTACCAACAACCGACCATCGTTTATCAGTTGTGTTCCCAATAAACGGTTTAGGGCATTTGCAAAACAATTGTTGGAGTACAAAAGCAATTTTTTCGAGGTACTGCGATTTGTATAATTGAAATTTGCTGCTTTGAATTGTCGCCAGAGCAGCATGTTGGCGTGAGAGATTTTCGAATAAAACTGCTACACTCAATTATCATGTGTGTGGTGAACACTTATTATTGCTTGCCAAAATCCGTACACTGTGTAGTAATACCCACGATGTTGGATTAAATGTTGGAATTATCGGTTTGTTGTTATTGTTACTGCTTGCTGTTGATTGCATGTCAGCTATGGCGGCAGCGGACAACAATAGCAAGTGAATACAATTGAACTGATAAGGCGCTATAAGTTTAATTTAATTGTTGACAATGTTAAAATGTATTCCATTGATAACACAGTTGTTTGAAGTGCTTTGTTTTGATATGGGAAATGTGTATTTCACATCGATTCACTTTTAACAATTTGACAAAATATAAAACCTATTAATTTAATTGTAATGTTAATATTTAACTATGACAACGCATGTTAAGTCAGTAAGAATTAAATATATAGTCGAATGGACCGACCATCTGTTACTCTTCACCACTACAACTAGTCACAACAAGTTAGAGAGAGCTTTAGTCGGACGGGGCCGATCATGTGATACCCTACACCACATACTTTGGGACCTTTTTTCACGGAATTTATTTTATATGATAGCGGCACTTAATTTTATTGACATAACTGTTTCATTTGAAATTATAATTATTTTACTGTAATTCGAATTATTGCATTTGTAATTCGAAATATTCCATTTCTAATTCGAAATATTTTATTCGAAACAAAAAAATATTTTTTCCATTGATTTTATGCCTGGTTTCTTCTAATTATAAATAAAATGATTCGAATTACAAATTTAATAATTCGAATTACAAATGGAATAACTCGAATTAAATATTCAAATTTCAAATCGAGTAATTCAAAATACAAATAGAATAATTTGAATTTCAAATGGAATGATTCGAATTACAAATATAATAATTCGAATTTCAAATGGAATAATTCGAATTACAAATGAAATAATACGAACTATTCCATTTGAAACTCGAATTATTCCCTTTGTAATTCGAATTATTCTATTTGTAATTTCAAATGAAATAATTCGAATTACAAATTTAATAATCCGAATTACAAATAAAACAATTCGAATTGCAATAAAAATAATTCGAATTACAAATAGAATAAATCGAATTACAAATAGAATAATTCGTATAATTTGAATTTGCATATACTGCATGGGGGTCTACGACGAATAATTCGGGGTGTTGCATGAATTTTGGACAAAACACTTATTGTGGAGTAGGGTATAACAAGAGTCTTAACAATTCCATGATATTGGAAAATTTTTAATGAAATTCCACTGTGTATTGCAATGCTTGCTTATCTGATTTTTGATTGCATGATCTTATCGGCATTATTATCACCAATTTTAATCGACAATCAAAGCAATGTTTTTTACCTTTCTACACAATTTCCATCTTCAATACAAAAATGGATATCTTGGATTATAAAGTTTTGTTCTCCAAGAGAATGCGGATTGTACTCTAACAGCGTGTTTTTGTAAAAAGTTTTTGCCCATTCGTTGGTCGATTTCATGAGTGAAGACACAATTTGGTTTTCATAGCGGTTGACGTTTGTATTCGTGCGAAAAAACAAATGAAAGCTTTTTATCTTCGTAATTTTTTTGGTTTTCGTAACAAAATCAGACGAACGAATACGTCAGAAATAAACGAATGGAAAAGGCCCATCGTTTTGAATGAAAAAGAAATAATTTGAGTAATAAATGACACAAAACACACGAAAACTGAAAGGGAATGCATTTTTGTTTATTTCCATAGAAGCAAACGCGTATATGTACATCCGTTTCTTCATATTATCACAATTATTTTTGGACATATTTGATTAAAATTTTTTCTTATTTTTTGTTTGTCATCTGTTTATCGGGGTTGCCATCAAGTAACACATATTACGTGCAGCTGCCTATGCAAAATTCACAAAATCATCATTTAAACCCTGAAATATGAAAGCTTTTCTGAAATAGACGAAAGCTTTTAGATAAAAACGAATGGTTCGTAAAATTTTACAAGAACCAAGTTTTGAACGTATACGTTTTATTACGAACGGTTCGTGTGGCAGGCAAGCATTTTTAAAAAAACTGGCTGTAAGTCGGTGCACTTTAAGTTTTATTTCACGAAAGTAATTTTGAAAAGTTAAAACCTAATGTACAGGGGTTTATATAAAACATTTTGTAATTGCATTGTACACGAGTATAACGTGAAGATCAAGAAATGCATTAAAGAATTTGTTTGTTTGAATTTTTATGCTCCTACCATAATATGGAACGCGAAATCGCGAAATATTATTCCTAGACTTCCCTTTTGATTCAGCGGATCAATAGCTACGAAATGTTGTATGGCTGTCGGATTCCGACCAAAGTAGACAACCAAATTTATTGTTGATGATCCCAACGTATTTAGGCTGTGACATGGACCAAAAACATAATTTAATTCGATTTTGTAGCAAATATATTCGCAATACGAGGGTTTATCAAGCCTAATAATGAAAACACGAATATTTACAATTAATAATAGTTTTATTGTTTTCTTAAATAGTCTCCACTATGCTTTATCACGGTGCGAATGAGCCAACCATAAATGGCTGGTGGTTACCCCTGGGAAGTTTTTGCGGATTCTGAAACTACAATGTTCATAGATGAGAAAAATCAAGAAACAAAAAATGTCGCCGGAGCGCTTTTTAAATAAATCGCACACACATTTTTAGGATTTTTTAGGGTTTCCCGATTTTGCTAAGAAACCGCAGGTCCTGTCGAAATGAGATTAGAAAAAATGTTGTTGGAGTGAAAATTCTCTACAAGATTTGGCTTTTTGATACTTTCGGAGGTTGTACCATTTAAAGGTAGTTAAGGCGCACCATGACGTTGTTTTAAAAGGAGGCGATACAGTCAGTGCATTGTCCCAATTTGAACTTCTATATCTCAAAAATGGTAGAAAGTACGAAAATATCATAAAGGTGAATCTTGTAGAGAATTTTCAATTTTACAATATTTTTTAGTCCCATTTCGATAGGACTTGCTGTCTTCAAGCAAAATCGTAAAAACCCTAGGAATGAGAACTTTGACCACGATTTACTTAAAAAGCAATCCGGCACTTTTTCCACTCCGATTGAGACACATCCAAAACACAGTTGAATCTGCTAGCGATTTCCGGTATTTTTCGGGCTCATTCGCATAGTTCCATGATTGGCCACCTGGGACCATCTTATAAAAGTATTTTGAAGCACCGCGATCGTATATTTTCGAAAATTCTTGCACCGCTCGACAAGAAATCAAACAAGAAACTCCATTTTGGCGGCATGTTATTTCCGCCGAAAGAGTGTTTGTAAGCGTATGCATAATATAAATTGTGAACAACTGTAATCCACTATGCACAGAAAACTATGCACGAGAGTAACCTTCATAATTTTTCCGTTTGTAACGAAATAACCAGGTGTTCATGCAATATCGAGTGTTGCTGGTGAAAGAAATACCCAAGGATGCCTCTATCTCACAGCATGCAACTTGCCGATCTTGCATTATCCGTCCACGCACGGCTTATATTTTTTTTCTGAACGAGCGCCGGCCACTATTAAATTCATTACACCAGTTTTTCACAGTGCTATAGGATGATGCTTGATCGTTTTAGGGATGGCGATCCCGAAATCACGAATCCCGAAAACCCGAGTTTTTTCGCTGAACGGTATCCAGCACTTAAAAGATTAAGAACGAAATGTTTCCAGAAAAGCGAATTGAATCGTGTAAAAATAGTGTCTCGATTAAATGGTGGTGAAGATATTTCCTGGTTTTGTTTATATCTATACATATTAATAAAAGAGTAAAGTGATTGACTGACTGACTTAATGATTCATCAACGCCCAGACCAAACGGCTGAAGCTAGAATCTTGAAATTTTTGGGTGAGGGTCAGTCTTGGTCCGAAGGTGTTAGGTAAGGCTTGGTTTTTGGAAATTTGAACTATAACGGTACGAAAAGTATTGAAAGGTACCAGATATGGTACCCTTTGTATTAGGCAAACGGGAAGAGCTTGAATTCTGAAATTTGGAATGAGGGTCACTGATGGTTTTTGGAAATTCGACCTATAAGTGTACGAAAAATACTAAAAGTTACTAAATTTAGTACCAATTGTATATATTGGACGGATATAGCTAGAATTTAGAAATTTCTATGGAATGAAGGTTGGGAAGTGATGTTGATGTAATTAAATGGTTTTGGAAATTCGTACTTATGTGTACAAAATTTACTAAATGGTACTAAATTTAGTATAATTTGGATTTGAGTGAACTGATAGAGCTGGAAACCTGAAATGTGGAATTATGATTATTGTTGAAGTGTGGGATCAGATATAGAGGTAATTTTGAAAATTCGTACTTATGTGTACGAAAAGTACTAAATGGTACTAAATTTGGTACAAGTTGGATTTGGGTGAACGGACAGAGCTGAAAAAATAAAAGTTGGAATAGTGATTACTGCTGGAGTGGAGGAGGCAGTATTGCAAATTCTTACTTACCGGCACGAAAAGTACTAAACTTGGAACAATTTGGATTTGGGTGAACGAAAAGAGCTGTAATTCTGACTGTAGGACTGTAGGATTGAGAAAGTTTTGAAAATTCCTACTTGTGTGTATGAAAAGTACTAAATGGTACTAAATATGGTACAATATGGATTTGGGTGAACGGATAGAGCTGGAATCCTGAAGTTTGGAATTGAGATTACTGTTGGAGTGTAGTCTGAGGGAGTTTTAGAAATTCGTATTTATGGGTACGAAAAGTACTAAATTTAGTACAATTCAGATGCAGGTGAACGAATAAAGCTTTATTCCTGAAATTCGGAATTAGGGTTACTGTCGAAGTGTAGGATTCGTACTTATGGGTACGAAAAGTACTAAATATGGTACAATTTGGATTTGAGTAAATTTATAGAGCTGGAATGCTGAAATTTGGAATTAAGATTCGAGTGTAGGATTGAGGAAGTTTTGAAAAGTCGTACTTATGGGTACGAAACGTACTAAATGGTATTAAATGTAGCACAATTTGGATTTGGGTGAACGAATAGCGCTTGAATCCTGAAATTTTGAATTAAGATTACGATTGGCCTGTAGGATTGAGGAAGTTTTGAAATTTCGTACTAATAGTTTAGAAAAGTACTAAATTTCGTACAATTTGGGTTTTGCTGAATGAATAGAGCTTGAATCCTGAAATTTTGAATTAAGATTATGTACTGTTAAAATGAAGGATTGAGGTAGTTTTGGAAGATCGTACTTATGTGTACGAACAGTAGTAAATTGTATTGACTTTGGTACAATTTGAGCATGGACGAACGGACACAGCTGGAATCCTGAGATTTGGTCCAAATGTTGTATCGGGTGTATTAAATGAGATGGAATCTAAAATGTGTTCATAGAGTCACTGTTGGTATGTGGGGTTAAGATATGGATATGGTTTTGGCACCGAATTTGGTATAGTTTGTTATTGTGTAAAGGAGTTAGTAGGAATTTATGAAATTTTAAGAAGAGGTTTCGGAAATTCCTTCTTATGTATTTATATGCAAAGTACTATTATTGGGTTTGGGGAACCGAGGGAGCTGTAAGTGATAATAGCGGTTGGTATATGTTGTCGATATAAGAAGGTAATTTTGTTTAAGGTTATATTCAAGTGTACGGAAAGTACTAAATTTGGTACACTTTTATTACTGCATAAACGATAATATAATGCGTACAAGAAATTTGGTATGAGTTTGCAGCGGGCAGAAATGATATTGGAAATACTAACTATAAAGCTAAATGGTACTAAAATTGGTCTTGGGTTTATTTTTTTACAAGAAATGCCCCAAAAATGTGGCTCGCTGTTGATGTGTAAGGGTGAGATACGGCTGATTTTTTGAAAACCGAACTAAAGTAGTACGAACAGTAGTTAAATAAAAATAAATATTAATTAAAATTGGTACTGATACTACCCAATTTTCAGTGTTCCGTATTAAAATGTCTTTATTTGTTGTTTATATTCTTTCCGCATACGAAGTAGCGGGCATTTGGTAGTATACATATAAAAAAAATACAAGGATATAATATATAATCTTGAAAATTGCTTAAAAATAAAGAAAAATAACATCTGGTGATAGTGATCATCTGTGTATTGTATTCTTATTACTTCGACAAATTACATAATTGGTCCGCAAATGTTATTTCTGATTGTTGGAAATGCAGATCTAAAGCATTGGTAAAAAATGTCACGACAATGAACTGGTGCAAAATGCGATGACCATGAACTGGTGCAAAATGCAATGAAAATGAATTCGTAAAAGCATGCGTCACTCCCTTGCAAATTTCATCGGTGATTCGCCCGAATTTTCATCAATGCCATGTCACTTGCACCCATGATTCAACTCATGATTTGTCATCGAACATTTTGATGGGATATTTTTAGATACATTTTCTAACCTAATTTAGGCATTTAGTCATAGAATATCTCCACCTTAAATTGAGAACAAGAAATAATGCAAATTATTCAAAATTTTCTGTATGCGGTAACTAGGATTGCCATTGGTCAGAAAACTTCCCTACAACAAATTGTGGGCAAGGGTACTTTCGAAAGAGAAGTTTCAATTTATGAATATTTCATGGTGGAGGGTGTAAAAAGGATAAAAATTTCGACATATGTAATTGTTTAAAAATGTGTATGTAGAATATGCTGCTACACCAAAATAATATTATTTAATCAAATATTATTTAAAAAGAAACTATAGACTTAAGAGATCAATATGTATCCCAAGTATTGTAACGATTGAAATGAATTTAAATAAATGGCAATTTTAAAAGTAAAGTAAAGTAATTGTTTATAATATTTTAAATGTTTAAATTGTTAAATACTTTAAAAGGTTGTTCTTAACCCGTCGTGTATAAATTAAATAATGGAGTTCGTACGAATGTCAACATCTTTGTATTCAAAAGAAAGAAACCATCCATTCACTCCATTAGGCATTCCTTAACCTTCAGTATTTTGTGGTTATTTTTGCACAAAGTTTTTTAAAAAACCATCCTGATGTATGTATGAACATCGTAGTGAACATACATTACCATTGTTCACTCCTTGGCAGCCAGTATATTTCAAATCTTTTTTTTTGTCGAATAGGTCCGCTTTGTATATTTTGAATGTGTCTGGGGACGATAAGTGCCAGTGCCAGTACCAGAGAATTTCTGTGGCCACATTGTAAATGGTTCTATTGAAAAAGATTTAAATCGCAAATGAAGTTGAAATATTAAAATACCATAGCTGTTTGTGTTTACAATCTGAACAAAGCCTAAGCGGCATGAATACAACTACACATACAGAGAGCGTATTCATTCATTTATGTTGTATGCCAATGGCACAAATGTTAAAGACCCCCGCAAAAACCCCAAATCTCTGTTGTAGACTAAAAAAAATAGATAAATAGTCAAATTATTTAGGGAGCATTTGTAATCAATAGGCAATTTAGTGAATACATTTTTAGTATTTTTCAAAATCGATTGCAGACACAGAGGACTAGGAACAGCAGCCACTACAGGCAATCGTTTGCTTTTGTGGTTTATTTTAAAGATATATGTTTCACTTATTTATTCCACTGAAAACAAATGGAAAAAAGAGAAAGAGTCTGAATGCTATCAGAGGTTGCATTTAATACCCTGGGAAAACATCATTTATTTAACTTTGACTTTGAACAATGGCCTTGTAAATAACTGACAACCGTTTCAATGTGGTTATAAGAAATCATTTATATTTAAAGTATACTAATTTTAAAGGAAGATTTCTAAAATGTAAATATTTTTTCATTTCATGTGAACTGTTACACAAACAGCATTTTATACATTATATAGAAAAGGTGTCCTTAAATTGTAAAAACTGCAAGTAAATACTCGTAGTTAATGTATAATGTGAAAATATACCGAGGTAAGCTTCTTTTAACACCATACATTTTATAAGCAGCATACATGTTGGTGATAAGTAAACGATTAACTTTTAAACTACTATTGAGAGCTGAGAGCTGCTTAAGACATTTACAACTAAGATGTATATTTAATCTACTTCTAGGAATATTTTGAGTCCCTAAGGGCCATTATTACATGTGTTCTTTTACTATCTGATGGATTTGAAAATGCAAAATAAACTAACTTGGAGGCATTAAACATACAATTTTCACATTGAAAGTTAATGACAAGAAGCTCCTCCCTGAAATTCCATCATCACTTTTAACTTTAAGTTAACCGGAACGCTATAAATCTGTTCGGTAAATCCAAACTATAACAAAAGAAGACTTGTAATAATGGGGGTAAATATGCTTATTTTTGTTATTTAATTCTTTATTAAAGGTATCAAATATAAAGACATTATTTTCCTATAATTTATGAAAGTACAAATATCTTCCACAACGTCAAGGCTTATTTTTAGGAGAAGTGGAATATGCTAACGGAAGAATATCAATTACTTTTAAACAAAAACTAATTCTAATGAGACATCGATATTTTCTGTCCATAGAGAATCCATTATAGCCTATTCAGTGGAAAAAATCTTTACTTTATCTGTACCGCCAAAAAAGACTAACTACAACATTTTAGCCTTTGGCTAAAACCTTCAAAATACTGAAAACAGGGAGTTACTGTTCTATGCGGGTTATATCAAAACATGAACCTGTACTAACGAATTTCTGCGAGAATGGCTTGTAGCCCCCAAAAGAGCTAAAAATAAAAATTTCAGTGGGATAATGAGGCTAAAACCTTCACAATACCGAACATCAGGAAGTAGGTTCGATAGGGGCTATATCAATACGTGGACAATTCTCATCAGGAATATTGTATATTCCCCAAGAAGACTTGCAAGCTGTCGGCACGATTCAACTAAGACCCCATCCAGTTCTTTAAGTTGAAAAACATTAACACAGTTACCTGGTAATGTTCACGAGGAAGCGTAAGCTCGGCGTCTTTGTACCACCAACACTGGAAGGGGTACAGCTTCAGCTCTCGCCCGAGGCAAAGTACCTTGGTACAATCCTGGACTGTCAATTACGATTGAATAGGAATGCTGAGGAGCATGCGAAGAGATGACTGATTGAACTCTATTCATGCAAGAATTCTGTTGGGAAAATTTGGGGTCTAAACCCACTGGTTGTATAACACAATGGTGAGACGTATCTTATCCTATGGTTCTCTTGTTTGGTGGCACTCACTGCCCCAAAAATCGACATCCAGCAAAATAGACAAGGTGCAAAGAGGTGCCGCGATTCTTATAACTGGAGCCACCAGGAGCACACCCCAAGCTGCTCTGAACGCAATGCTGAACCTAAGGCCTCTGAGCCTCAGCATTAAGTGTCAGGCAACTCGTAGTGCCCTAAGGCTGCATGAACAGAATCTCTGGCACGAGTGTGCCTATGGGCATGGATGTATCCCGAACGAATCAGGTATCAATGTAAACCAACGTGGAAAACTAAGCGACTATATATCATCAGTCCTGACATTTGACGATATAAATCGTAGGTGTCATGCTTAAGTGTTACATACGCCATTTGCCTGGTTCGAGAAAAACTCAAGTTAATGTTTAAGGCCATACAGGATACAAATGGTGCAATAATCCAATACTTTAAGAGCTCAGTTCTACTTAACTAAACTCATAGAATATATCAGTAGTTTATTTTAGTCAAATATCTGTGATAGTCTAGAAGTTATGGTCAATTTTTATAATTGCAAAAAGTTGCTGAATTGTTCCATGGATTCTTTTTTTTCATGTTTTTGACAGTTTGTGTCACATGGAACACATTTTGTCACATTTCAACCAAAACTCTTTTTATCAATCGTGTTCCACCTCCCTTTAATGAAGTGCTACAGTGGAGTTTAAAAATCAGGACTTTAAATGAAACATTTATTTTTCTCATATAAATACAATAATGACCATTATTATAAGTTTCCTTAACATTTATTTAAGGAATTGCCTCCACTTATCACTATTTTTTTGTGATAAAAAATTCGATCGGACAAAACGGATTGATATTTTGTATTTCTAAGGTAACATAAAACATTTAAACGCGTTTTTCTTATAATACCATTTTTGTAGTTGATATCCACACAACCTTCAAGTCGAATTGACGTTTTTGCGTATATTTTTGTAGACTTACATCCAAATTTTGTCTTTAAAGTAAGGATGGTTTGTTTAAACGATTGATAAATTGTCGTTTTCATTTAATAATACAATATTCAAAAATATTTGGAACTATTATTCTTCAGTTTTTAAACCAAGTCCTTTAAAAGAATTTATTCCATACGCCACATTATTCGTAACTTTGCAAAAAATGGCATTTTTATACCCTCCACCATAGTATGGAGGGTATATTCAGTTTGTTTTTCCGTTTGTAACGCATTGAAATACTCATTTGCGACCCTATAAAGTATATATATTCTTGATCAGGGAAAAATTCTAAGTCGATCTGAGCACGTCCGTCCGTCCGTCCGTCCGTCTGTGGTAATCACTCTAGAATCCACAAAAATGGAGATAGGACGCTGAAATTTTGGGAAAATGCGTCTTTTGTTTGCAGGCAGGTCAAGTTCGATGATGGGCTATATCGGTCCACGTTTTGGTATAGCCCCCATATAACGGTACCCCCCGATTTACGGTATTTTGACGTTTTTAGCTACATTTTCAGACCGATTTGGCTATAATTTGACATTTAGGGTTCTTAAGTGTCAGTAAACATATATAACAAAACTTGTGGACATAGGTCCACGTTTTGGTATAGCCCCCATATAACGGTACCCCCCGATTTCCGGTATTTTGACGTCTTTAGCTACATTTTCAGACCGATGTAGCTATAATTTGACATTTAGGGTTCTTAAATGTCAATAAACATATATAACAAAAGTTGTGGACATAGGTCCACGTTTTGGTATATCCCCCATATAACGGTACCCCCGATTTACGGTATTTTGACGGTTGTAGCTACATTTTCAGACCGATTTGGCTATAATTTGACATTTAGGGTTCTTAAGTAGCAATAAACATATATAACGAAAGTTGTGGACATGGGTCCACGTTTTGGTTTAGCCCCCATATAACGGTACCCCCCCATTTACGGTATTTTGACGGTTTTAGCTACATTTTCAGACCGATTTAGCTATAATTTGACATTTAGGGTTCTTTAGTATCAATAAACTTATATAACAAAAGTTGTGGACATAGGTCCACGTTTTGGTATAGCCCCCATATAACGGTACTCCCCGATTTCCGGTATTTTGACGTTTTTAGCTACATTTTCAGACCGATGTAGCTATAATTTGACATTTAGGGTTCTTAAATGTCAATAAACATATATAACAAAAGTTGTGGACATAGGTCCACGTTTTGGTATAGCCCCCATATAACGGTACCCCCGATTTACGGTATTTTGACGGTTTTAGCTACATTTTCAGACCGATATAGCTATAATTTGACATTTAGGGTTCTTAAGTGTATCTAAACTTATATAACAAAAGTTGGGGACCTAGGTCCACGATTTGGTATAGCCCCCATAAAACAGTACCCCCGATTTACGTCATTTTGACGTTTTTATCTGCATTTTCAGACCGATTTAGCTATCAATTGACATTTAGGGTTCTTAAATGTCAATAAACTTATATAACTAGTGGACATAGGTCCATGTTTTGGAATAGCCCCCATATAACGTTACCGCCCGATTTCAGGTATTTTGAGAATATTACCAACAAGTTTTAACCGAATTATCTGTAATTTGAACATTTGACATTTGAAATTCTTAGTGGTCACCACACCTCTCCACCAAAAATTGTCAAGAAAGCCCCCATACAACGGTACCTCCCGATTTTCAGTAATTTGATGATTTTAGCTACAATATTAAACCGAACTAGCAGTAATTTGACATTTGAAGTTCTTAGTGGTCCCAACACCTCTCCATCAAAAATTGTCAACATAGGTCCATGTTCGGATATAGCTCCCATGTAACGGTACCTCCCAATTTTCAGTAATTTGGCAATTTTAGCTACAATTTTTAAGAGAACTAACTGTAATTTGACATTTGAAGGTTGTAGTGGTCACCACACATCTGCATCAACAATTTTCAACATAGCCCCAATATAACGATACTTCCCGATTTTCGGTACTTTGAGGATTTTACTTAAAATGTTTAACCGAATGTAGGTCCATGTTTTTGTATAGCCCCAAAACAAACCTCCCGATTTTCCGTACCTTAGCTTTATTTTTTGGACGAACTTTCTGTAATTTGAAATTTAAAAGTCAACAAAAATTCTGCAACAAAAATTGTTCATTTAAGTTTATATTTTCGTATAGCCCAGATACCTCCGAACTAGCTGTTAATGACATTTGAAGTTCCCACGTTATGTACCGATTTTCGTTATTTTGAGGATTCTAGCTAAATTTTTTAACCGAATTAGGAGTTATTTGACATTAAAGGCTCCCATCAAAAACTGTCAACATAGGCCCATGTTTTATTATAACCCCTATATAACTGTACCTCCCAATTTCTAGCCCACCAAAAATTGTCAACAGTTAGATATAGGCACCATAAAAAAGGGCCTCCCGAATGAAGCATTTTATGTACTTTATCTGACATTTTAACGTACTCACTTAAAGTTAGGGACAGGAATGAATATTTTATGGTGGAGGGTATGAAAAGTTCGGCCCGGCCGAACTTAATGCTTTTTTACTTGTTTTTGTTCCAAACGCCATCATTTTTTGTGAGGAACAATTTGTTTTTGTCTCTTTTTGTTCCATACGCCAAACGACATGGATATGGAACTAAAAAGTTCAAAGTGGTTTTGTTCCATACGCCGGGTTTTATGGATATGGAACAAAACGGCAAGATTTTGTGGGTCACAAAGCGGATATGGAACATACTGGCATCTGAATATCTCAGAAACTATAAGAGATAGAGAAAAACTGACCAAAAAATCTGAAAGAGCATGGTTCAAAAACCTGTAAGGTACCTTTATCTCAAAATGTCAAAAATGGCTTATAGAACACTTAAGCATGACACCGACGAAATGTCATTATACCTAGTAGAGATGACTGGATCCGCAGTAACCCCCCCCACCCCTCTGGACGGTCTGACTTTTTATACAGACGGTTCCAAAATGGAGGAAAGTGCGGGGGCTGGCGTCTACTGTGATAGGCTATGTCTTGAGTTTCCAGGCTGAAATCTTCGCGATCTGGAAGGCAGCGGAATTGATAAAAAGTTTCGATGCAGAAATCTTTGAACCGGTGACTATCTTTGTGGATGTTGTTGTTGTAACAGTGTTTTTTATTATATTCGTTCCTCTGTTCAATCTGGCTCTGGGTGTATCTCCAGTTCCAGAAAAATGGCTGCTTCGGTGGGATGTAGCCACAGATCCACTGGAGTTAGATGGGTAGGTTTGGCGGGGCAGTTGAAAAGGTGCTTTGTGTCGTGCGGGTCCATGCCGCATACTGGGCAGATGTCTTTCACGACAATATCCCGAGCGTAGTTGAGCCAAAACCACTCTGGTTTGTCGTGGCAGCTGACGCTCCTCAGCTGCGATAGATGGGGGATGAACTCCGAGTACTTTATTCACACTATAATTGCTTAAGGCCTTGGCAACTGCGTCCGTGTGAATGCTATTCAAACCTGATTTATATGCTTGTTGATCTAGGGGTTCTCTCCTGTATCGTTGGACCTCTCCCTCTAGAGTATGGATATCCTTCCTGATCTCCCTGAACAGGGCGGGCCTACCCACAAGATGTTGATTGGGATGGCTCACGCGGTAACATCCAAGCAGGTACTGCAACGAAAGCATCTCATTGTGTTGCTTTACTGGAAGAATCTTTGCCTCCTCCACTGAAGATTTGAGGAGGCACCGTGTTGCTGTTCCCAGGGCGGCATTCTGGCAAGTTTGAATCTTTTTCCATTTCGTATCACATAATCTCGGGGACCAGACTGGATCCGCATAGCTTACCACAGACCGACCTATTGCGTTATGTGCGGTCAACAAGGTTTCTTTATCTGCACCCCAAATGCTGCCGGCTAGGGACTTGAGGACCTTGTTCCTACTTTTCAGCTTGTCGCAGATAGCTGTGGCGTGTACGCACGACGTGAATGTAGTGTCGAATGTGACCCCTAAAATTGTAGGGCAGTTTGTAGTCGGAATTCTGCTACCGCCGACCACGACATTCAACTCACGTCCAAACTGCGCTGTCAATGTGGTGAACAGAGTGGCTATATATTTTGTGGCGGAAATCTGCATATTCCTCGTTGCCATCTGGAGAGGGCGGAATACAGGGGAGGTAGAGGTTAAACAGTTCCGGGGATATCACCCCACCTTGGGGGACTCCCTGTTTCACTCTACGGGGTTTGGACTTCTTATTCCTGAATTCCACGTACGACTACCGTCCACATATAGAGTTGACTATCCAACGTTTCAAGCTTGGCCGTAGTGTTGTCTGCTCAATGTTCTCAAAAAGCGTGGAGTGCCTGACTGTATCAAAGGCTTTTGATAAATCAAGCGCCACCATCACTGTTCTATCGCACGGTTGTCTCTGGGTGAGTCCTTGACAGATATGTGTGGAGATGGCGTGCAGCGCTGTTGTCGTGCTGTGCTGCTTACGGAATCCATGCTGATGATCGGCAACTTGATATCTATTTCTGATACTGGGGAGGAGCAAGGCCTCAAGTGTCTTTGCTACGGGCGACAAAAGCGAAATCGGCCTGTACGATTCACTTTTGCTGGCATCCTTGCCTGGCTTCCGTAGTGGGACCACCCTGCCCATTTTCCAGACTTCGGGAATAACTAGGGTGGCTAGCGACAAGTTGAGAACTTTAGTGAGATACTCCACACCCGGCTCATCCATCTGCTTCAGCATTACCATGAAGATTCCATCAGGGCCCAACGCTTAGGATGATTAAGCGTTTCTGATGGCATTGGTAACATCATCCATTGTAAATTGTGGTGGTTCATCCTCGGCAGGTAGAGATCTCATGCGACGTAATACTCTTCTCTTCGCCCTGTCACTCTCGGGGTGCTCGACAAACTGTCGATTGAAATTACTTGCACATCTCTTCAGATCAGTCAACGTAACGTCGCCAAACGTGACTGAGGTCCAATCTTCCTTTCTTCCAGGGTTCAATGTTGCAGATCTTCAGATGATTTAACCATTTGTTCCGCTTATGCTCGCCGACCAGTCTGTTAACTTCCAGTGTCAGCTCCTTGACTCTGGGGTCATTGGGGTTGGCACGACGAAGCTCATCACGCTCATTTGCTAATCCCGTCGCCTCTGCTGGAAAGTTTGGTCTTACTTCGGGTATTCGACCAGCAGCGATATGGCGAGCGGCTGCAGCAGTGATGGACATCAGAAGATTTGGGCAATTCTCTGAAGCGGTAATTGGTGAACTCTCTGCAACTCGGCCAATCAGCTTTCTTATGATTGATGAATGTGTGGCCTTCAGAGGTGATAAGGTCGGGTGGTCTGCTAATGGAGACAATTATGGGGAGATGGTCTGATCCAAGGGAAATGACGGGTTGCCAGGTAACGTCATTTGTCAGACCAGGTGACACGATGGTTATGTCTGGCGAACTGTGACACTCTCCTCTAATTCTGGTAGGGGCGTCCTCGTTGACCGTGCAAAACGTAGAGCTATCAATCTGCTCAGCCAGCGCTGTACCTCTCTGGTCGTTTCCGAGGGCGGAATGCCACTTCTCATGATGCGAGTTAAAGTCCCCCAGGACCAGACGATTATGACCTTCCAAGAGCGGGCTAATGCCAGACCTATAATCTGAGATACAGCTATTTCTCGGCGGGATGTATACGTTCAGCAACTCTATCTCGGCAGTTCCACACCTGACTGCTACCTCCATACATTCCATGTACGGCTGTATTGGACAGACTGGTGCAATAGGAAAGCTAATCCCCCACCTCCACTTCTTGTGCGATCTTTTCTTAGCACATTGTAACCATCACAATGCTCTAAGCTGTGGTTGTCGTTCAGCTTGGTTTCTTGCCCCACCGCGGCCTTGATGTTCTTCCGACACATGAAATCTACTATTTCCTTGAACTTACCTCGGAGTCCATTGCAATTAAATTGCAAAAAGGATGCATTCTCTGGGATTAGGGCAATAACGGCTTGTGTTAAAGGTGTCGTGTGCGGTTGTTGTTGAGGAGACTGGAGGGGAGTTTCGAAGTCAGACGACGAGGGAGCTTCGTAATCCGACGACGACTCACTGGGTACTGTGTTCACGCAGCATGCAGCAACGTAGTCCCTCACGTGGACAAGTCCAGAGGAACCGCTTAGATGCACCCACTCCTGACATCTATTGCATCTCGCCGAAGGTTGGATGTGGGTGATGATGCGGATGTGACAAACTGAGTACAGATATATTGGTCCTGGGTTTTCTTCCGTCCCGGCACGGACCAAAAGAATTCGGAGCAGGCATTTCGGGATATGCTGCTCCCAACACAGAAAAATGAAACAAATACAAACATATGTACACTGAGGTGGCAGCCGCTGGCCGGAACGATGATTTTGTGTTGTTCCAGGTCAATCCGGTACGAAAGAACCCGCTGCCGTGGGATAGTCTAGCGGTTCTTAAAGCCATCAAATCCTACAAAATCAAGTTCGATGTCATCATTAAGTGTGGAACAGCCTTGGGAACGCTAACTAACGGCTATCGACTATGCTGGGTATCAGGACACTGCGACTATATGGGTAATGAAAGAGCAGATGAATTAGCTAGACGACAATCGCAGTCTACAGATCTAGCAATCGCTGACTCCATCAAACCACCCATTTGTCACTTTTTCCAAAGAATTGAAACGTTCTCTGACGAAAGAGCCAGTGAATTATGGCATAATAAACCTAGGTACATTGTGTCAAGATCTATTTGGCCGTCTCTGTCAGTCAAAAGAACGAATTCTCTGTTGAGCCTGAGTAAAGCAGAAGTTAGAGGAATGACGGTAGTTATCACTGGACACTGATATATAAGGGCCTTTTACATCAAATAGGATGATAATGTGCCTGATTATTGTAGACTCTGTGAGGATGAAGTGGAAATTGAGACGATCGAGCACCTCCTGTGTCGATGTCCAGCCCAGGCTCGTAGGCGGCATTAGGGGGTGTTCACTGTCGAGTCGAAAGTTTCGACCGTGTCTAACGTTCTATTCATCTGTGGAACCTGTTGTAATCTACAACATCATCAGAAATCTGAAGTGGCTGCGACAGCGCAACCTGAACACGTGAACCCTATTTCAAATATTCTACCAACCATCACCACCAAAACTTTTTCTCCATTAAAACTATTTCTCTTTTCTAAAACTTTCTACTCAATTACTTCTTTTACACTTTCATATCTTCCTTTTTATTTTTTTTTTTGTTGCCTCTTTCCTCTTTTCAATATCATTTCCGTTCTTTACAGTACATTCCTCGTTTTTTCCCCGGATGATCACAATGGACCGGAAGGTCTCCGAGTGACGCAGTCACAAATTAGTGGCTGCACACCCAAACCTAACCTAATCTACCTGTGAGTGAGTTGCTAGAATTTATTTAAAACTCCCTTTGCGCGTTCCATCGCTGTTTTTTCTGTTTTATTATTGTTGAAGATTCAATCGTATGATTGCTTTAAGTCTGGAGTATTTCCCTTGGCTTAACTTCATCATTAATTAACTTACTTACTTACTTACTTAGCTGGCCCATTACAGAACATTTGTTCTATAGGCCGAACTAAGAAGAGATCTCCATTCCTCTCTATTTGTTGCTTTGCACTCTGGAATACCGCGCCTTTTCATCTCATCATCCACTTGTTTGCGCCATCTATTCCTTGGCCTGCCAATTCTGCGTGCACCGCCATGTGGCATGTATTCATACGCCTTTTTAGCGGGTTCATCATCGCTCATTCTTTTGATATGGCCTAGCCAACGCAATCGCTGCTTCTCGATACGTTTAACAATATTGATGTCGTTGTATAGCAGATACAGCTCGTGGTTCATACGACGTCGATATTCACCGTCAACGCAGATTGGTCCGTAGATCTTTCGAAGAATTTTTCTCTCAAACACACCAAGCACTGCCATGTCTGCTTGCGCAAGTACCCAGGCTTCGGAGCCATACATCAGCACGGGTAGTATCAGTGTTTTGTAGAGCGTTATTTTTGTTTGACGAGATGTGGCTTTGTTTTTAAACTGCTTACTTAATCCAAAGTAGCATCTGTTGGCCAATACAATTCTTCTTTTTATTTCACAACTGATGTCGTTTGTTGTGTTGACGGAGGTGCCGAGGTAGACGAAGTCTTTTACTACCTCAATATTATAGGAACCAACTTCCACAGTCGGTCCGAGCTCAATGGACGCATTGCGCGTCGACACCATCAACTTGGTCTTCTCACCGTTTACCGCCAGACCCACTTTAGCAGATTCTCCTTCGACCTTTATAAAGGTATCAGTTACTTCTTTTACTGATCGACCCATGATGTCTATATCATCAGCATAAGCAAGTAACATGTGACTATTGGTGTAGATTGTGCCACTTCTTTTGACGTTTGCCTCTCGTATAACCTTTTCTAGCAGGATGTTGAAGAGGTCACACGAAAGGCTGTCTCCTTGTCTGAAACCTCTTTTGGTACCAAACTCTTCGGAGAGGTTCTTTCCTATTTTAACTGAGGACCTCGTGTCAGTTAAAGTAATTTTACAAAGCCGGATGAGCTTTGCGGGAATACCAAATTCAGACATGGCTTGGAATACCTTTGAGCGCAGCGGACTGTCGAAGGCTGCTTTATAATCGACAAAAAGGTGGTAGGTGTCGATCTGCATCTCTTGGGTCTTCTCCAGGATTTGCCGCAGGGTAAATATCTGGTCAATGGTGGACTTGCCAGGTCTAAAGCCGCATTGGTATGGTCCAATAATCTCGTTGACCATTGGCTTTAGTCGTTCGCACAATATCCCTGACACGATCTTGTAGGCAATAGGGAGTAGACTTATGCCCCTATAGTTAGAGCATACAGTCTTATCTCCCTTCTTGTGGACAGGGCACAGGATACTCAGGTTCCAATCGTCGGGTACTCGTTCTTCCTGCCAGATGGTGCTAACTAGCTGATGAATACACCTTATCAGCGTGTCGCCTCCGGTTTTGAACAGCTCGGCTGGTAAGCCATCGGCCCCTGCTGCCTTATTATTCTTCAGCCGATTTATTGCTGTCTTTACCTCATCTTGGCTGGGCGGTATACATTCAATACCATCTTCTGGGATTGGGACTGTGGTATCTTCGTCGTCTTCGCTGCTATTGGATACCAACAGATTTGAAAAATGTTCTTTCCATATCCTGAGTACACTATCTGTATCAGTTACCAAATTACCTTGCTGGTCTCTACAGGAGGATGTGCCTGTACCAAAGCCATCAGTTTGATGCTTGACTCTTTGGTAGAATTTTCGGACTTCATTCTGGCTCCTGTACATCTCGATTTTTTCACACTCCCGCTTTTCCATCTCTCTCTTTTTCCTGCGGAAAAGACGTTTCTCCTCTCTCCTTTTCTCCCTGTATCTCTCTCGTGCGCTACGCGTTGCTACGGATTGTAAAGTAGCCTTATATGCCGCATTTTTCTCTTCGGTGGCAGCACGACACTCCTCATCATACCATGGATTCCTTGGTGGAGGTCTCTGGTATCCAAGTATGGATTTTGCGGCTGTTTGCATGGAGTGGGCAATGCTTTGCCATTGCGCTGATATGTTATCGGGATGAGGAGGGCTTTGATTAAGCAATTGGGCTAGTTGAGTGGAATATGCTGTGGCTATCTGTTGTGATTGCAGCTTACCGATGTCTAACTTTCGTGTTGTGTCTGTTCGTACTTTGTTTGCTACGTTTAAGCGGGTGCGTACCTTTGCTGCAACAAGGTAGTGGTCCGAATCAATATTTGCGCCTCGGAACGATCGTACATCCAACACGCTCTATGAATGTCTTCCATCTATCACAACATGATCAATTTGGTTTCTTGTTTTCTGATCTGGAGACAGCCAGGTGCCCTTATGAATATCGAGATGATTAAATCTGGTACTGCTAACTACCATGTTTTTTGCAGCTGCAAAGTCTATCAGTCTCATACCATTGTCAGATGTTTCACTGTGGAGACTGAATTTCCCGACTGTTGGGCCAAAGATATTCTCCTTTCCAATTTTGGCATTAAAATCGCCTAGAATGATTTTAATGTCATGGGCAGGGCAACGGTCATATGTTTCTTCTAAGCGCTCGTAAAATATATCTTTGGTCTGTTCGTCCTTTTCTTCAGTGGGAGCATGAGCGCAAATAAAGCTGATGTTGAAGAATTTAGCTTTTATTCGAATAGCAGCAAGTCTTTCATTCACTGGAGTGAAGCTGGATACAAGATGTTTTAGTCTCCGACTAACTACGAATCCACAACCAAACTCATGCTTTACGTCATGGCAGCTATAATACAGTGCGTCACCTTTAGGTGTTGTTGTGACGCCTTTCCCAATCCATCGTATTTCCTGTATGGCAGTAATATCGGTCTTGTACTTTTCAAGTACGTCTGCCAATGCGAAGACTGCACCTTCTCTATAAAGAGTGCGAACATTCCAGGTGCAGATTCGCAGATCATGGTCCTTAAAACGTTTGCGGGGTTCGTCAACTTTAGAGGGGTTTGTTTTTCTTTTCTTTCGTTTTTTCATAGTAGGCTGTTTTTTCTAGGGGAGGGTTACTAACCCGACGCCCAAACCCAAGTTTTTAACGTTCTTATGGGTGAACGCGCGGCACATGTTAGCTCACTACCTTTAACGGGTGTTAAAGGCAGTTCCCCAGGTGACACCACGGGGAGGTCAGTGTCCACTTGGGATGAAAGAGGGACCAAGATAAATCCTGGGCTTTGCCATGTTAAAACCGGTCAGGACCGTTCCTTGGTATCTTCCATCCCCTACGTCACCCACATTAATTAATTGATAATTAATTATAGAGAGTAATGTTTACAAAAGCCTCAACAAGTATATTTTTCTTCATAATGCGATCCCTTAAATAAAACGCTTGCCTTCTGTTTTGTCACCATTTCTAATTTAAATGCATGAAGAAGAATATGCTTATTGAGGCTAAGAAAAAAAGTATTTTCTAGTTTTTATGCATTTATAAATAAAACACTGCAACTTATTTTTTTTAAATATTTGTATACCATCCACCATAATATGGAGGGTATATTAAGTTTGTTTTTCCGTTTGTAACCTTGATCAGGTTAAAATTCTGAGTTGATATATGCATGTCCGTCCGTCTGTGGTAATCATTCTAGCATCCACAAAAATTGAGATAGGACGCTGAAATTTTTGGTACCACCCGATTTCAGGTATTTCGAAGTTCTAAATATATATTAATTATACATTAACTCTTTAATGCCATCTTTGCGTATACGTTAATTTTTATGAAGGCTTATAATTAAGTTATCCAAATATTTTACATGTATGTATTCTTTATACCCCCTTTGCACTTAACCGGATTTAATAAACCCACTGGGTTCCAAATGTCAATTCCATAGCGCAAACGTGAAATAAATCCTCATAACGAAAAAGCTCTAGTGCAAACGCCGTTTTACATTGCTTTATTTTTATCGCACGATTTGTGTATGAACCAAATTTGAATATAAAAACATCGTCAAATTTAATTCAAATGCATAAAATATAATCTGTATAAAAATATCAACCCAACATTTTCTTTTCATTTTAAAGAAAATCAATCCATTTGCTATTCAAGTGAGCGGCAGTAAAGCAATATATCAATTCCTATCCATATATACCCTTTATTAGGTTATAAATCTGGCAAATCCATATATTCGCCACATATGACGTATGTTTTTATACATTACACTGTGCTACAGTGAAAATTTGCAGGGGTTCTAATGCATAAATTCGGTTTTGTGGGAGTCCACAGAAGACGAAAATACCTTTGGTTTCTTTGGATCACTTCGGTTTTTCATTTTATAACGGTAAATGTAGTGAAAAATAGACTTTCTTGGATTTTCAACTTTAAACGGAAATTACTTCTTTTTTCCACAACCGATTTGCACACACTGTTTTTCATTATAAAGGGGAGAGTAATGCCTTTCGAACAAGCCATAGATTTTTAAAATTGGTTAACAAATGGCTAATAAATAGTGGTTTAAGTGTGACAAAAACGCATTAAAAAACAGTAAAATGTTTTTCCTTGTGCTCTAGGGTGCGTAAATGACACCTAACAGTACAATTATTTACAGTTAGCAACAAGGCTTTAGTTGGCTTTCCAAAATGGGAAAACCCAACAAAATCCGTTGAAAAATGAATGCGTTATGGCATTTTTTGTGTTTCAACTTTTTGGTTTTTTTTCATATTTTCCTTTATAAAACATTGATACCTTGTGCGTAATTGTTAAGCAGGATAATCACAATTAGAGTCGTACATGCTAAGATACCCATATTTTATAAAGGAAAATATGAAAAAAACCAAAAAGTTGAAACACAAAAAATGCCATAACGCATTCATTTTTCAACCGATTTCGTTGGTTTTTCCCATTTTGGAAAGCCAACTAAATTTCCTACTTGGTAACAGTAAATAATTGTAACGTTAGGTTCGTTTACGCAGCCTAGAGCACAAGGAAAAACATTTTACTGTTTTTTAATGCGTTTTTGTCACACTTAAACCACTATTACTTAGCCATTTGTTAACCGATTTCAAAAATCTATGGCTTGTTCGAAAGGCATTACTCTCCCCTTTATAATGAATAACAGTGTGTGCAAATCGGTTGTGGGAAAAAGAAGTAATGTCCGTTTAAATTTGAAAATCCAAGAAAGCCCATTTTTCACTACATTTACCGTTATAAAATCAAAACCCGAAGTGACCCAAAGAAACCAAAGGTATTTTCGTCTTCTATGGACTCCCACAAAACTGAATTTGTGCATCAGAAACCCTGCAAAAAAATTTTGTCCACTTTTGTATCACAGTGTTATTGTTAATCTTTTATATTCGTATAATTCTTTTTATGCGTTTTTAATTTGTGTTATTTTTCTAATTTACATATTGGTCAAATAAATCTATTTGAAATTCACCAAGATATATTTCGAATTTGATTTATTGAAAAGGGGCATCATTAAATTATCTTACAATTCCACAGTCGTATTCGACATACCTATCTTACGTCTTTAAGGCTGTGAATAGGATCTTTGCTTGATGTTAACAAAGAACAAAATGGAAAATAACACTAGAAAAAAAAAAACAACATCCATATCATTTTTCATTTCCCCATGTCTTGTGATTGTTTATGTTCCATTCAGTGAAGATGAAGAGTAAAGAAAATATAAAACAGAAATAACCTGTCAATTTATACAATTCAAATTCCTTCGATACACACTTTATTTGAATGTTGATGTAAATGTTGAAGTCAATTCAAAGGGCACGGGAGAGAAGCATGAAAGTAGGGAAAGAGTCATCACTACTGAAGAAAAATAAACAAAAACTTGAATACAAAGGAAAGTTAAATGTCTTCATGTTTATTTATTACCATTTGATGCTTATTCACTTCCTTCTTTGTGGTATCTTACGAACCACCAGTCCGTATAGTACATTGAACATCTTTTGAATGTCCAAAGCAGATACAGCATAGTACTTATGGATGATTTAAGATGATATATTTCAGATATTGAAATTCGATTGCAAAAACAAAACAAAAACAACAAAAGAGAAATATATAAAAAACAAAGAAAATAAGTTTTTTAATTCAATTCTTTGATCTACTACTAAAAAGCACATAGTCTAAGGAAATCTTTGTTATTCAATTTCCTAAAACTAGTTGGTGCATTTTGATAGACTTAGCTTTCAGAGCTAGTTGTCATTTAATTAAGACTCTTTATTCTCTTTAAATGAAACTGTTATTCTTTGAAGTACTAAATAAAACAAGTAAAAAAGCAATAAGTTCGGCCGGGCCGAACTTTTCATACCCTCCACCATAAAATATTCATTCCTGTCCCCAACTTTAAGTGAGTACGTTAAAATGTCAGATAATGTACATAAAATGCTTCATTCGGGAGGCCCTTTTTTATGGTGCCTATATCTAACTGTTGACAATTTTTGGTGGGCTAGAAATTGGGAGGTACTGTTATATAGGGGTTATAATAAAACATGGGCCTATGTTCACAGTTTTTGATGGGAGCCTTTAATGTCAAATAACTCCTAATTCGGTTGAAAAATTTAGCTAGAATCCTCAAAATATCGAAAATCGGTACATAACGTGGGAACTTTAAATGTCATTAACAGCTAGTTCGGAGGTATCTGGGCTATACGAAAATATGAACTTAAATGAACAATTTTTGTTGGCTTTTAATTTTCAAATTACAGAAAGTTCGTCCAAAAAATAAACTAAGGTACGGAAAATCGGGAGGTTTGTTTTGGGGCTATACAAAAACATGGACCTACGTTCGGTTAAACATTTTAAGTAAAATCCTCAAAGTACCGAAAATAGGGAAGTATCGTTATATTGGGGCTATGTTGAAAATTGTTGATGCAGATGTGTGGTGACCACTACAACCTTCAAATGTCAAATTACAGTTAGTTCTGTTAAAAATTGTAGCTAAAATTGCAAAATTACTGAAAATTGGGAGGTACCGAACAGGAGGTATATCCGAACATGGACCTATGTTGACAATTTTTGATGGAGAGGTGTTGTGACCACTAAGAACTTCAAATGTCAAATTACTGCTTGTTCGGTTTAATATTGTAGCTAAAATCATCAAATTACTGAAAATCGGGAGGTACCGTTATATGGGGGCTTTCTTGACAATTTTTGGTGGAGAGGTGTGGTGACCACTAAGAATTTCAAATGTCAAATGTTCAAATTACAGATAATTCGGTTAAAACTTGTTGGTAAAATTCTCAAAATACCTGAAATCGGGCGGTAACGTTATATGGGGGCTATTCCAGATAATTCGGTTAAAACTTGTTGGTAAAATTCTCAAAATACCTGAAATCGGGCGGTAACGTTATATGGGGGCTATTCCAAAACATGGACCTATGTCCACTAGTTATATAAGTTTATTGACATTTAAGAACCCTAAATGTCAATTGATAGCTAAATCGATCTGAAAATGTAGATAAAAACGCCAAAATGCCGTAAATCGGGGGTACCGTTATATGGGGGCTATACCAAAACTTGGACCTAGGTCCACAACTTTTGTTATATAAGTTTAGTTAGACTTAAGAACCCTAAATGTCAAATTATAGCTATATCGGTCTGAAAATGTAGCTAACCCGTCAAAATACGGTAAATCGGGGGTACTGTTATATGGGGGCTATACCAAAACGTGGACCTATGTCCACAAGTTTTGTCACATAAGTTTATTGACATTTAAGAACTTCAAATGTCAAATTATAGCTAAATCGGTTTAAAAATTTAGCTAAACCCGTCAAAATATCGTAAATCGGGGGGTACCGTTATATGGGGGCTATACCAATACGTGTACCTATGTCCACAACTTTTGTTATATAAGTTTATTGACTTTTAAGAACCCTAAATGTCAAATTATAGCTAAATCGGTCTGAAAATGTAGCTAACCCGTCAAAATACCTTAAATCGGGGGGTACCGTTATATGGGGGCTATACCAAAACGTGGACCTATGTCCACAACTTCTAATTTATAAGTTTATTAACATTTAAGAACCCTAAATTTCAAATTATAGCTAAATCGGTCTAAAAATGTAGCTAAAAACGTCAAAATACCGCAAATCGGGGGGTACCGTTATATGGGGGCTATACCAAAACGTGGACCTATGTCCACAAGTTTTGTTATATATGTTTGTTGACACTTAAGACCCCTAAATGTTAAATTATAGCCAAAGCGGTCTGTAAATGTAGCTAAAAACGTCAAAATACCGTAAATCGGGGGGTACCGTTATATGGGGGCTATACCAAAAAGTGGACCGATATAGCCCATCATCGAACTTGACCTGCCTGCAAACAAAAGACGCATTTTCCCAAAATTTCAGCGTCCTATCTCTATTTTTGTGGATGCTAGAGTGATTACCACAGACGGACGGACGTGCTCAGATCGACTTAGAATTTTACGCTGATCAAGAATATATATACTTTATAGGGTCGCAAATGAGTATTTCAATGCGTTACAAACGGAAAAGCAAACTTAATATACCCTCCATACTATGGTGGAGGGTATAAAAACCTTTGTTTTACTAAAACAGTAGAAGAAGAGATGTGTGTAAAGCCATTTTGTCACAAAAATTAGGGAAAAGTTATTAGAACAAGTAATAAAGTATCAGTCGACTTTGCCGGCAGGGATATACCCTCAGCCTGTGTGAATTAAAACACTTTTTTCCAAAAAATGTATGTATTTAGAGGGGTTTCAGAATTTTGGGTATACAAACTAGCCGACAAAAATATGGATTTGGATTAAAGCTCAAAAGCGTAGGTACCTAAAGGAATGGACCGACGTAGTCCATATTTGGAGTGGGTATTATTTTGGGAGTCATTCCTCTTGATGGTTATCGTGCCCATCAGACATTACAGTTGGTCATAATATAATTTAGTGACAATTACCAAAGGATCCTCAAGCAGACCCTTAACCGCACAAAAATTTTACCCCAAGAAATGGACCGATAGGGCTCACTTTCGCATATAAACTAAGTTTGGAAAAAATATTTTGAGATCCAAAGTTTTGAACAAATCTGTTGCTCCGTTTATGAGATATCTCGCGTACTATTTTAGCGAATATTTCATAACTTTTGTGGGGGAGGTACCAGAAGGAGTGGACCTATAAGCACCATCTTGGAATTTTATTTAATATTCGAAGAAATATTACGATATGCAAAGTGTGGATCAACGAAGTATTCGCTTCGAGAGAAGCAGTGCGCGTGGCGGGTGGTGAAATTCGTAGGTGGTGATTGCTGGTCGTAGTGGTTTTTTACAGCTTCCGAGCCATTTTCTCAAGAAGTATGCAATTGCCACTCAAACAAGTAAAAAAGTATCAGTCGGCTTTGCCGACAGTTCGAGAGTTTTCGTGTTCTCAGCCACTACATAAGGTACCATAGGGGTTTTTACACTTGCCTCTGAAAAACATTTACCGTCGTAATTGAGACAGCAAATGCAAGTTGCTTCAACAGAAATCAAAGTGATTCGAGAGCAAGTCTTAAAGTGAACTTATCCGAAATTTTATCTGGGAGGTACCCGAAGGAGTGGACAAATATAGTCCATATTCAAACGTGATCTGGTTCTGGAAGATATATTAGGATGTGTTAAGTATCGAGCAAATCGGTCACTCCCTTCAAGAGTTATCGTGCGCACAATTTTTCCGAACATTTATGAAAAATTGTGGAGGAGGTACCTCAAGGAAGCGACCGATATGGCTTGTCTTCGATCTTAAACTAAGTTTGGACAAAACATTACGAAGGCCAAATTTCGGACCGCGTCGGCAGATCCGTTCGAGAGTTATCTTGCGCTCCAACCACTACGTACAGTGTTATATGGGTTTTTTGCATCATTCAAGCTTTTTTCTCAGGAAGTATGAACGTGCTCCAGATGAAACTTGGACCGTAGTATAGCGATTCGAGAGCTGGTCCTAAACCGAACTTTTCCGAAATCTTGTGTGGGAGGTACCCGAAGCAACCATATTGGAACCTCATCTACGTCTGGTAGAAATTTTACGATATGCAAAGTATGGACCAAATCGGTTGCACTCTTCAAGAGTTATCGTGCGCACAAATTTTCCGAACTTTTGTGGGGGAGGTACCGGAAGGAGTGGACCGATATAACCCTTCTTCGAACTTAAACTAAGTTTGGACAAAATATTACGAAAACTGGACCGAATCGGTTTATCCATTCGAGAGTTATGGTGCGCTTCAGCCAGCCACACAGACAGACAGACAGACGGACGGACATGGCTAAATCAACTCCAAATTGTCTGAAACGGATTTCGTCTAAACTTACCAAACCATACCAAACCAATGTGAAGTGAAACTTACATCTACGGACAGATCGAATGTATTTAGGGTCTCTTCAGAATTTTGTGGCCATTTTTTTGAATATTTGAACTTGCTGACAAAAATGTGGATTATGAATTAAATGCACAAAGACACAAGTGTTGAACTTTAGTGGGGGACGTACCCTTAGGAAGGGCCGATATTGGCCATTTTAGAAGTTAAACTAAATTTTGACAAAATATTGGAAATCCAGAGTTTGGACCATTCAAGTGATATCGTCCTAGCATTTTAGTGACATTTTTAAATATTGGGGAGAAGTACCGGAGGTTGTGGACCGGTATTGCCCCATGAACCTAAGTTTGGTTAAAATATGACCAAGACCAAATGTTGGACCAAATCGGCAGAACAGTTTGAGACTTATCGTGGCCGATACATATGGTGACATAAGGCTTTTTACACTTTCCGGGCTGTTTTCCCAAGAAATATGGACTTGCCCCTGAAAAAACTTTTACCGTCGTAGCAAAATTTTTCAAAATACCGAAAATCGGGAGCTACCATTATATGGGGACTATACGAAAATATGGACCTATGTAGACAATTTGTGGTTAAGAAGTTGTGGGACCATTAAAACTTCAAGTGCCTTGGCTTGGTTAAATTTTAGCTCAAATACTAAAAATACCAAAAATCGGGAGGTATGCGGGCTGTACGAGTACATAAACATTTTCCTATGTTGACAATATTTAGTGAAGAAATATTGCAACCACTAGAAAATGCCAAATTACGGCAGTTCGATTAAAATGTGTTACAAAAATGCTCAAAATTCGTAAAATCGGAAGCTATCCTTATTTGGGGGGCTATACTAAAACATGGACCTATGTTGACAATTTTTGGTGGAGAAGTTTAGTAGCTGCGCGAATCTCATATGTCAAATTACAGGAAGTTGGGGCATAAAATATACCTATTATCTTTAACATACGTGCCCTACCAAAACATGGACCTATGTTGAAAATTTTTGGTGGAGAAGTTGTGTGATCACTGAGAATCTCTCGTTAGCATAAATGCTGAGGGTATAAAAACTTGTACCATGATAATAAGGGCCTTTAGTGCAATATGTTGAAAGAAAAATCAAAACGATTCCGGAGGAGATCTTAAACTACACTTTCCGAAATTTTTTCTGAGAGGTACCCGAAGGAAGTTCATACTCTATCCTGATCTATATCTCATAGAAATATTACGATGTGCAAAGTAGAGAGCAAATAGGTTACTGCCTTCGAGAGTTATCGTGAGCACCATTTTAACGAAAAGTTATGAATATTTGTGGAGGAGGTACACAGTGGAGTGGACTGATATAGCCCATCTTAGAACTTGATTTATGTTTCCGCAAGATATTACGTTCGCCAAATTTTGGATCGACTCGGTTTGTCCGTTCGTGAGTTATTGTACGCTCCATTCACTACAGTACATCCAGTAAATTTTCTTAGAAGCATGGACTTGCCACTGATTAAGCTTGCACCGTCGTATGGTGCAGTGAATACAAGTTGTTGCAACAAAAACTAAAAAAAAAACTGAAATTTTCCGTAATTTTGTGTATAGGAGGAACCCGGAGGAGTGGATCGATTGAGTCCATATTGGAACCTCATCTAAGTCTGGTAGAAATGTCACGATGTGCAAAGTATGGAACAAATCGGTAACTCTCTTCAAGAGTTATAGTGCACACAAATTTTCCGAACATTTTCGATCTATTGTGGGAGAGGTACCGGAAAGAGTGGACCAATATAACCTATCTTCGAACATAAACTTAGTTTGGACAAAATATTACGAAAGCCAAATTGTGGACCGAATCCGTTGATCGCGCTCCAGCCAAGCAGACAGGCTAAATCAACTCCAAATTGTCTGAAACAGATTTCGTCCAAACATACTTTGGGTCTAAAACAAGCATGGTCACATTTGGCACGGCGGTGCCGATGATTTTCGGCAATTTACACGCACACGACCCGAATGCACAGAAAGAGCGTACAAAAGAGAACAAATGTTTTGATTTGTTATTGTTTTATAGCTTGCGTGAATACAAACTTACAAACACACTGTTATATGTTGCCAATATTTGAATACATTTACATTTTCTCCGTTCTCTTTTTGGTCATGCATGGTCAAAAACCAATATTTCGATGAGGCACATTTTGCCCGTATGAAAGTGTGTTTACCCTCATAAGCATAAATGCTGAGGGTATAAAAAGCCATAGAAAACCTAATGAAAAAGGTACTGCGGTGGAGGTTCCTTAAATATAAAAGATCAAATGGTTTCGAAAACATATACCTATACAATCAGAAATTATTGTGGATGAAAGTTAAGTATACCCTCCATATTATGTTTGCATAAACACCTGAAACTTTTGTTAAATAAGTGTTTGTGCGGTTTTAGAGATAGAGAGAACGAAAATTGTAACCTGAAACTTTTGTTCAATAAATGCTAGTCTAGTTTTAGAGTTAGAGGGAGAGAGAATCTTTTATTAATATCAAAACCTGAAACTGTTGTTAGATAAATGTTATCGATTTGTTTACACGAAGAGGAAGAACGACATATGTAAACGGAATATTTTTGATATGAAAACCTGACAATTTTGTTAGCTAAATTTCAGTAACTTGTATAGAGCAAGGGAGAGCGAAATACGAAGAAGATTTAGTAAAAAATCTTGAGAATATAAAACCTTCTGAAGATATGTTTCGAAAATAGTCCACTTAGTTTAAGGAAATAAATTTCATCCTATAAAGAAAAATACAACGATATTGCAAGTTCCTTTGCCAACATTCAAAACGTTGCTAATATACACCCAAGAAATGGCAGCAGGGAAAATCTTGTAGACCGTATGCTTCAATTTGGACCTGAATGCCTTGCAAATGGCACAATAACAAACTCTAATAATAGGCCTCTAATTAATCTTGCAACAGCAGCAGAAATTGGTTCCATACTAAAATCCATTAATAATAAACCTTAGGGATAATAAAATCCCTAATTTCATCCTCAAAAAAACTAGATCAAAGGGCACGCCTTTCTCACTCTCAACTCAACGATTGTATTAATATCGAATATTATCCAAAGAAGTAGAAACGGCTACTACTAGTTATAGACCAATTTCGCTATTACCTTGTATGGGAAAATATTTGAAATGGTCATACTCGACTCGAAGCACAGACTCTAACAAATAGCCAATTAGGATTCAAAAACACCATTCGACCAACCATGCACTGCTAACCTTAAATTATAAAATAGTAGCTGGCCCAAACAAAATATGCCCTAAAATAGCTGTAAGCTTAGACTTTAATAAAGCTTTTGAGACGGTGTCACAAGAAGGAATCACAGAAGAGAAGAAAAATTCATATATTCTTAGCCCCTACCTAACCAGACATAGTCATAAATACCTGAAAGACAGAAAGTTATACGTTTATGTTGACGAAGAAAAGCCGGATATAAAATTGGTCAGAGCAGGTGTTCCCCAGGGATCGGTTTTGGGACCTGTACTGTACAACCTATTTCTGACGGATATAACCCACCCACCAAATGACATTTTAATCGCAGCAATGCATGCTATAGCCGACACACATTTGTGTCCAGAGCTCCGATTTACTCGCGAGTGAAAATTTGGGGAGAGGTGGTAGTTTTTTGTTGGTCCGGTTTTTTTGGTGGAAGTGGAGCTAGTCTATTTGCGGGTGGGGTACGTTTTTGTTTGGTGGTGGGAACGGGGCAAGTTATCCCCCTCAACTTGCTTGAATTCGAAAAGAGTTTCACTCACGAGGGGAATTCGAGCGAATTCGAGCGAGTATTCGGAGCTCTGGTTGTGTCAATATCTTGCAATTCTTAAAAACTATTTTGACAAGTGGGGACTGCCACTTATATAATTTTTGAGGGAAAAGGAGCAAAACTTTATAAAAACGCAAGACATTATACCCCAAATATGACATTCGTTCAAATACAGAAACACTCAAATAGTTTGGAGCTGTGTTCGAGCAGGACATGAGTTACATCAGGCACGTCGGCCATGTTATTAAAAGGGCAGATCAGAATATAATAACTACCAATAGTCATTAAACAAAAAAAACGGGCTTAACAAAAACGTTAAACTATTAATATATAAACAGATAATACGACCAACAATGTGCTACACATTAATATCCTCTCACCAAATGGAGAGGATAAGAGTGTTCTTCAGCCCAATCATGAACATCATCTCACCGTGAGTTTTCTCACTCTCGCCTCCTCCCTTATTATAAACATCATAAGGGAGAACAAAACTCACGTTCGTGAGAAAAGTAGCTATCATAAATGTCAAAAAAGTGAGAATGTGAGGCAATTTTCTCTCACCACAGAAATCAAGGTGAGTTGAACAAAAAAATGTAACTATGGAAATTTTTTATAGAAAAAATAGACAAGAAACGAATCTTTTGCAATGATAATCAATTGTATTTATTTGTGTTTTACGTTAAAGGTAACAAATAAAAAACAATTAGAAATTCTTTTGGCAACTATACATGCTCATCCGTGTATCAATGAAGCAAGGAAGACCTCAATCGAGTTTGGCGTAATTTGGAGGTGGAGTTGAAGTTGGCCAAAAATTTTCAGATATGGGAAGCGGTTCAGAATCATATGATGAAAACAGGAATGGAAGAGGATCCTATCAGGAGCAACACCTTTCTAAAATTTTTTTGTAGGTACTTCGCTAAGGTTCCCAGCAAAATATTCGATGCCAAAGATTCTATTCAAGCATGAGTGCAAGTAATAGGTATGTAACCTTTTTACCACCTTCGCCCATTCTTTTTACAAGACTGTGACCCCTAAAAGATCCAAATCATTTTGGATGGCATCTTCAATAACCCAGTGGAATGGTATCTTAACAACCACCTTGGCATGGCATATTCCACGAACAAGCCACAATAGGAAGGATTAAATTCATAAAAAGGGCATGTTTATATTATATAGCCTTTTGCAGGGTTAACCTTCTTGAAAATTGAGAAATTGTATTTAAAATCCATGAAATTGGTTCAAATGTTGAATAGGATCCGAATTTCACGAATTGTACTTAGCATTCATATGATTGGTCCTATTGCTGGAGAAGAGATCGGATGTTTCACGTATTGTATTTATTTACAATTCTTGAAATTCCTTCCAAATGCTGAAAATGGGATCTTTCACAACTTCATTTGAACTAATACAAAAGATCCAGTGAGATATTGGCATCGCATGGAACGACTTCCACAAAATTTTGCTTGGTTTTCTTTGTATTCCTCAGCGTTTGTCGTTTCGCACATCATTCAAAATGCAATATTAAACATATTCATTTCTTTTTGCCATTTAATGACCTTTAAACGGTTTTTGTTCACTTTTTTGCAAATTGCAGAAATTCTTCGGGCGTAAATAAACAATTTTTACATATGTATGTATGTATATGTCAAAACAAAAACAGCTGTTACAGATGTTGCCACATATCAAACATTTAATATTTTTATCAATTACCAAGTATTTTTAAAGTGGATTGTTGATAAAAATTATTTTTCGTTTTAAAAATATTAATTTAATTTAAAATAAATGAATGTTTTATAAAAAAAATTACGAATTTAGTTATTGCAAAATTATTTGTAAATAAAATAACGATATGGCAACGCAAATTATATTTTCAAGGGTTCACAAAATGCGGCACTATTTTCAATTTTCAAACTTGTGAACCCCTCTTCATTTTTTCGCTCCTCCCTTGTCATTTGTGATAGGTCGAGACGTGAGAAGTGAGCTGCAACTCACTCGTGAGAAGCTCCCTACGTGAGTATTCATGATCGTTATGCTTAAGAAAAATTTTGGCACGTTGCCTCGACCTTGGTAGGCAATTGACTAAACAAGGCTTCTATAAAAGTCCTTCATTAAAAAAAAAATCTACCAAGAAGGTAAATCGAGAGATTTTATAGTTTAGCAATTCGTACATCCATCGATTGCCTTAAAAAATGCAGCAAACGCACTATCTAAGTGATACAACATTTAAGTTTCTCTAGAGAAAAATTCAAAAGAATAAAAAACAACTAGATTTACTTCCCGTCTATGAGCCTCATACATTTAGCAAAAACTGGTAGACTACATATATGACACCGCAGGCAAACAAATTTTTTTACCATAGAAGAATTAAATATTTTAATCTTGATGATCTTGTCTATCGAACTGATCAATAAACTTACCATAATTTGCGACTATGTCATTAAAATAAATAATAAATACTACGAGGGCAGTTCGGAAACTTCTTAGCCTAGCACAAAAAGCGCGGTATAAACAGAAAAAAGTTAAGTGTTTTGGAAACTTCCATCTCTGTTATGAACACATTTTGTTTCGATCTGGCAACTCCTTCATATAGAAACAGGTGTTCAAAAAAGACGCATCCGCAATTTTTTTACAATGGAAAAATTAGAAATGCGTGCTGTCATTAAATATTTACATAAAAAAGGTTTATCGGGACAAGAAATTCATAATGATATGGTGAATGTGTTAGGTGAAGGTGCTCCTTCATATGCAACAGTAAAAAATTGGGTTGCTGAATTTAAACGTGGTCGTACAAGCATTGAAGATGAACCACGTAGTGGACGTCCAAAAACAGCAACAACAACAGAAATTGTAGCCAAAGTGCATGATATGGTATTAAATGATCGACGAATAAAAGTGCGTGGCATTGCTAATATCATGGGCATCTCAAATAATCGAGTCCATTTAATTTTGCATGAAGAACTACAGATGAAAAAGCTTTCTGCAAGATGGGTGCCGCATTTGTTAACAGTCGATCAAAAACGCATAAGAATGAACATTTCTCAAGCTTGTTTGGATCGTTTTAAGCGAAATAAAATGGATTTTAAGCGTCGTTTCATAACTGTTGATGAGACATGGATCCACCACTATACTCCAGAGACAAACAATGGACTGAAGCTGGAGGTAGTGCCTCAAAGTAGGCAAAAACAATTCAATCGGCTGGTAAGGTTATGGCAACGGTTTTTTGGGACTTCAAAGGTATTTTATTGATTGACTATCTGCAGAAGGGTAAAACAATAAATTCAGATTACTATTGTAACCTTTTGGATCAATTAAATGTACAAATTCGAGAAAAAACGTCCTGGCTTACAACACAAAAAATAATTGTTCATCAAGACAACGCACCAGCGCACAAAAGTGTTTTAACAATGGCTAAAATCAACGAATTAAAGTACGAGTTGCTTGACCACCCACCTTATTCTCCTGATTTAGCTCCCAGTGACTTTTACTTGTTCCCAAATCTAAAAAAATTCCTTTCTGGCAAGCGTTTTACCTCAAATGATGATGCAATTCCAGTTGTAAACCACTATTTTGAAGACCTTGAGGAAAACTATTTTAATCAAGGGATAGAGTTGCTAGAAAAGCGTTGGACTAAGTGTATTGAAGTTTCAGGAGATTATATTGAGCAATAAAAATATTTTTGAAAAAGTAACTATTCTCTTTTATTGATAGGCTAAGAAGTTTCCGAACCGCCCTCGTATATAAACATTAGGTTTATAATTTTTATGAAAATTTTGCAAACTATTATGAAATACGGTGTCATTTTTTCTCTATCGCGAAAAAGTTTCCGCACCAAATGCATTGAATTTCAGTAATGCATCATTTAATTGTATTTGTTATAATGACATATACGCTTTTCGTAATAAATTATTAATAGTTTTAATCTAATTTATAATCATTATCAAACCATTCTGGACCAATTTGTTGTCAAATCGCGATATTTCTGAGCATTAGTGCACATTTAGTGCACCTTTGACAACACTGCAATTTGGTATTGAAAGCGGGCTATGTAGGTCCACGCTTTCGTATAGCCCCCAAACATAAGACGCGTGACGCGTCGTCGTTTTAAGGAATTTTAAAGATATTTGTCCCATTTTACCACCGAATTGGTTGTAATTTGGTATTTTGTGTCTCCAGAGGCCAAAAAACATTCCTACCAAAGTTGGTTTATATAGGTCCACGTTTTGGTATAGCCCCCATATGACGCCCCATATAAAGTACGCGTCATTTTAATATATTTTGAATGTATTAGTCCCATTTGACAACAGAATCGGTTGCAACTTTGTATTTTGTGTTTCCAGAGGCTAAGAAACATTTCGACCATAAAATGTTTATATAGGTCCACGTTTTGATATAGCCCCCATAGGACGATATCTCCCGATTTTCGGTATTTTGAAGGTTTTGGCCTCATTATCACACCGAGATGGCTGAAATTTGGTATTTAGTCTTCCCCCCAGAATTTTGTAGGTATAGGTCCGCGCCATCATATAGCCCCCATAGAACGGTATCTTCCGATTTTCGGTATTTTGAAGGTTGTGGCCACATTAATCCACCGAAATGGCTGAAATTTGTGGTGGAGGGTATAAAAAGTTCGGCCCGACCGAATTTAACGCTTTTCCCACTCGTTCTTTATAAACTCGCGAATTTTATGTTTATATTTATTGTACCTTTATTCAAACATAGCAAATTTAAATTTTTAAATAGAAAAAAATCGAAAGGGCTTTAGTATTCGCAGTCGGTGCGGAAATTTTTTTTACCGAATCGAACTAAAACACGCCTTTTCGTTAACAGGACAAGATTCCGCACATGGTACTGGCGTGGTATTTTCTTGGTTATACCCCTGATCTATATTTGCTTTAATAACCCTAAGTTAGGGTACTTGGAAGTTATTACCAAAATGTTCGTCCTAAATTGCCTGAAATTTGGCATTCTAAGTTCAAGGTTGTCAAAAATGTATTCACCGAAAATTATAGACAATAGCCCCTTCACAGGTTCCCGTTTTGGTATGAAATTTGTATACCCTACACCACTATGTGGGAAGGGGTATTATATGTTGGTTTTGGCTAAAAAGTTTGTAACGCATCGAAATAGTGGTCGTAGACCAATACATACAGTGGCGGCCAACTAATTAGGGACAATACATTCAGTATAGTAGATTATTCGATTTCTTTTAGAAATGTGAAGATTTTGATGAAATAAATTTTCTATATAAGGTATTGCTAGGAGCACTATCGAGTGATGTCACAACGTACTGAGATTCCCCATATGGGGGGGGGGGGGGAAGTACAACCAACTTTTCTAAAAATGGTCCATATTAGCCTGGCCAGCTAATTAGGGACATTAGTAGTAAAATCAACTTTAATGTTAACGGATGCACATTTTTGTACAACAATTGCTTGTATTAGTTAGTTTATAGTGTATTCAACTGATTTCATGCTTTACACCTACCGCAAGTCCTTAAAGGAGCCGAAGTATTTCTATAATCCCTAATAATGTGCTTTAGGCCCTTTTTTCCGTTAATGCACCAAAAATTTATTTGAGAGATCATTTACATGCACAATTTTTACAAAGGTTGAAAAACACCTAACAGTGATGGAAGCCCCAGGGATCCTTGTGTTAGCTTTTGTATGGAACAAACTACATTTTCACATCGAAACCAATCGATACTATTCATTTTTGAGGGAAAAGAAATTTATATTGCTCGAAAAATTATCCGGTGCATATAAACAAAAAGTTGGTTTAATTGTATAGTTTTAAAATGGCACACACAAATTTTTCTCTATGCCGAAAAACTTCACTTGTTGAAATAAGTGCAAAATATGTTTAACACATTATGTTAGCATGCTAATGATCAGATTACCAAATTTTTTTGATTTAAAAAAGCCCCATATCTCATCCAATTTATCCAAACTGGTTAATAAGTAATTTTAGGATAAATGTACTCCCAGTATGGAGCGGTAATTGCAGTATATGGTTCGGAATGATGTCTGGGGTTTCTAGAAATATCATTTTTGTTTAAAGAGCCAAATAAATCTGCATATTCATGGTGTATTAATGAAAAATAAAGCCAAAAGCACATTATTATAGATTATAATAATATTTCGGTCCTTTAAAGCATTTGCGGTGGGGGTAAAGCATGAAATCATCTGAATACACTATAAATTAACTAAATACAAACAATTCTGGTATAAAAGTGTGTTCCAATTAACATTAAGTTGATTTTACTACTAATGTCCCTAATTAGCTGGCCAGGCTAATATGGACCATTTTTAGAAAAGCCCCCACATGTTGGGAATCTCAGAATGTTTTGACACCACTCGATGCTTATAACAATACCTTATATACAAAATTTATTTCACAAGAATCTTAAAATTTTTTAATGAAATCGAGTAATCTATTAAACTGAATTTATTGTCCCTAATTAGCTGGCCGCCACTGTGTATGTATATACCAAAATAAATGTCTTGACGAGCTGAGTCGATCTGGCTATGTGTAATCACGCTACAAGTCGCAATTTTGATCGGGTTGTCACGAAATGTTGTTGGTTAATGGGGTACATCTCATTTTTACATTTTTTAATCATGCAATTTTGATCGGATCGAAATGTTGGTGGTTAATAGGGCTTCCAGAGAGAAAGAAGCATATTGAGTTTGGTGATGGTCGGATAATATTAAAAAATCGGAATGGACAGGAAAATATCACCTTTATTAATACAGAATGTGGCATTTATGGTAAAATATCATAGTTATTGAAAAAGGGACTAAGCTATTACAATTTTGATATTTCGACGTTTTTACTTTAATGACAAATACCTCTGCTACTATTTGGTGTATTAAAGAGATGTAAAATGCTAATCAAGAACACCAGGAAAGCTTTCAATCAATACCAAGCAGAGAGCAGAGAGTCCTTGGTGAAAACTTTATTATCTCCCTAAAAGAAATGTTTACGAGTGAAAAGCTTATGCTCAGGGGTTGTTGTATTGGGTATCACATAGTCGGCCCCGTTCCGACTATAGCCTTTTCTAACTTGCCTTTAGGCTAACGAGGTTATATACACTTTCATACGATCAAAATGTGTCTTATCGACCTAATTATTTCAGACCCCATCTCCTTCCGTCTGGCTGCCTGGACACACAATAAATCTCGAATGGATCAACCTATTCGGTCCAAATTTTTGACCTTTGTAATATTTTGCCTAACTTTGTTTAAGTTCGAATATGAGCCATATTGGACCACTCCTTCAGGTAACTCCCCCATAAATGTTCAAAACTTTTCGCTAAAATGGCTCGCACGACAACTCTGGTTCATATTTTGCACGAGCCACAGATTGTCCAAACATACTTTAAAGAATTTTATCTATGCGTTCTTCAATAAACCCGTTTTCATTGCCCTCTTCAAACATAAAGTATAATAAAAACTTCTATACCAAATTATAAAACTCTATCTTAAAAATTTAAAGCTGTATTTTGAGTTCGATAGACTGACTGACAGGACTATATCGATTCAGAATTTTATCCTGAACAAATATAAGTATACTTTATAGGATTACAAACGGAAAAACCAACTTCCATACTTTGGTGGAGGGTACAAAAATTGCATACCTCATCAATTTTTCAAACGAATTCATTGGTTTTTCCAATTTTCGAAAGCTTACTTGCAAATAATAAATTAAATACATATTATAAAATAAGATATAAACTGCCCTCCCCCTGCCCATAGCTGGCTATGCCCAAGGATACAGATAGTTTGTTAAGGATATGGAAAGAGCATTTTTCCAAACTGTTGGTATCCAATAGTAGCGAAGTCGACGAAGATACCACAGATCCAATCCCAGAAGATGGTATTGAATGTATACCACCCGGCCAAGATGAGGTGAAGACAGCAATAAACCGACTGAAAAATAATAAGACAGCAGGAGCTGATGGCCAGCCAAGCTGTTTAAAACCGGAGGCGACAAGCTGATAAGGTGTATACATCAGTTAATTAGCTCCATCTGGCAGGAAGCATGCGTACCCGACGATTGGAACCTGAGCATTCTCTGTCCCGTCCATAAGAAAGGAGATAAGACTTTATGCTCCAACTATAGTGGCATAAGTCTTCTCCCTATATCCTACAAGATAGTGTCAGGGTTATTGTGCAAACGACTAAAGCCCATGGTCAACAAAATAATTGGACCATACCAATGCGGCTTTAGACCTGGCAAGTCCACCATTGACCAGATATTTACCCTGCGGCAAATCCTGGAGAAGAACCAAGAGATGCAGATCGACACCTACCACCTTTTTGTCGATTATAAAGCAGTCTTCGACAGCCCGCTACGTTTAAAGGTATTCGAAGCCATGTCTGAATTTGGAATCCCCTCAAAGCTTTCGGCTTTGTGAAATGACTAACTGACACAAGATCTTCAGTTAAAATAGGAAAAAACCTCTCCGAAGAGTTTTGTACCAAAAGAGGTTTCAGCCAAGGAGACAGCCTTTCGTGTGATATTTTCAGCATCCTGCTGGAAAATGTTATACGAGAGGCAAACGTCAAAAGAAGTGGCGCAATCTACCCCAATACTTGCTTATGCTGATGATATAGACATCGTTGGACGATCAGTAAAATAACTTACTGATACCTTTATGAAGGTCGAAGGAGAATCTGCCAAAGTGGGTCTGGCGGTAAACGGCGAGTAGACCAAGTTGATGGTGTCGACGCACAATGCGTCCATTGAGATCGGGCCAACTGTTGAAGTTGGTACCTATAATTTTGAGATAGTTAAAAACTTCGTCTACCTCGGCACCGCCATAAACACAACAAACAACATCAGTTGTGAAATATGAAGAAGAAATGTATTGGCCAACAGATGCTACTTTGGTTAAGTAAGCAATTTAAAAACAAAGCCACATCTCGTCAAACAAAAATAACACTATACAAAATGCTGATACTACCCGTGCTAATGTATGGCTCCGAAGCCTGGGTACTTGCGCAAGCAGATAAGGCAGTGCTTGGCGTGTTTGAGAGAAAAATTCTTCGAAAGATCTACGGACCAATCTGCATTGACGGTGAATATCGACGTCGTATGAACCACGAGCTGTATCTGCTATACAACGACATCAATATAGTTAAACGTAACGAGATGCAGCGATTGCGTTGGCTAGGCCATAAAATAAGAATGAGCGATGATGAACCCGCTAAAAAAGCGTATAAATACGACCCACATGGCGATGCACGCAGAATTGACAGGAAAAATAACAGAAGACGCAAGCAAGTGGATGAAGAGATGACAAGGCGCGATATTCCAGAAAGCGAAGCACTAACCAGAGAGAATTGGAGATCTTTTCTTAGTTCGGTCTATGGAACAAATGTTCTGTAATGGGCCAACTAAGTAAGTTAGTAAATATTATAAACAAGTCAGAATGTCAGTACCGAACTTTTATACCCTCCACCATAAAATAGTGTTAATTAAAATGGAATAATTAGTTTGCTATTACAATTTTAGGTGGAAACATTTTTAGACCATAGATACCACCATTGCCTATCTTAGGTACCGCCTATGGAGCTATATATAGTGTATATTTTTGGTGGCAGTTAACCTCAAAATCAAATTACGAGTAGTTCCGTCAAACAATGTAGGGTATATTGGGGCTAAACCAAAACATGGACCTATATTGACGTTTTTTTCGTGGAGATGCTTTGTTACCACCGGGAACCTCAACTGTCAAATTACAGGTAGTTCGATTAAAAATTGTATCTTAAATTCTCAAAATACAGAAAATCGGGAGGTACCTTTATATGGGGATATACCAAAACATGGACCTGTATTGACGATTTTTGGTGGAGAAGTTTTGTAACCACCGTGAACTTTAAATATTAAATTACTGGTAGTTTGGTCAAAAAATGTAGCTAAAATGCTCAAAATACCAAAAACCGGTTATATGGGGGCTATACCAAAACATGGATTTGTACGAGTATTGACGATTTTTGGTTGAGAAGTTTCGTACCGAAAATCGGAAGGTACCGTTATATGGGGGCTATACTAAAACATGGACCTATGTTGACGGTTTTTGGCATAGATGTTTTGTGACCACCGTGAACATGAAATATTAAATTACAGGTAGTTCGATCAAAAAATATAGCTAAAATCCCCAAAATACTATACAAAAACGTGGGCCGATATAGTCCATCTTCGAACTTGACCTGCCTATGGAGAAAAGACACTCCGGTTCAAAATACAGGGCTAAAGCTCAATTATTGTGGACGCTAAAGTGATTACAACAGACGGACAGACGGTCCTGATCAAGAATATATATACTTTATAGGACCGGAAATGTATATTTCAATTCGTTACAAACAGAAAACCAAACTTAATATACCCTCCATACTGTGGTGTAGGGTATAAAAATAAACCGGTGCTTTGTTTTTCATCTTTTTACTTCAAGTAGTGGTTAGTTGTTTGAAATTCAAAAGTAAAGATAAAAGAATGCTTTACCTAACTTCTAATGCCGTATTCAGAGGAAAAAGGATTACTGTCATAGCATAACTAATCAAAAGAAATTGTGCATATTTGTAGCAGAAAATTTAAATGTACAATCAAGAGAAAAAAAGGAAAATAATACTAACACGGAAAAACAATGAAACTATTGGTGAAAAATTCATTATGGATATAAAATCTCTTGGTGAGTGTATAAAAAGCATAGTTGTCAATGAGAACCGTACCTAAATTCTTCTGAGCAGAATTTTTGAGGAATATGTGGATGTTGCAAAATCTGATCTTGTGGTACTTTTACTACCCTTCAAGAAAGAAAAGACGAAAAGGGCCTTGAAGGAATTGGGTTAGACGTATGAAATGTTCTGCAAAAAGATTCGTCACTCAATTTAAATGAAGACATGTTATCTCAAAACGAGATAAAACGCTATTTTCCCAAGTATTAAAGGGGAAACCCAAAAAATTCATCACGTAATATCCCAGAAACATGACATACGGCAAAACAATTTTCTTTTAAGTTACTTATGTACTCACCAAGGGCTTTCATCTCCAAAAGGAATTTTTCGCAACCAGACTTTGAGATCAACTTTATGTCACAATGTTATTAGGAACAAAAATATATCTAAAACGAGTAAGAGAGGGTTTTAGTCGGACAGGGCCGACCATGTGATACTCTACACCACTACCCCTGGGCACTAGTTTTCAGCGGAAATTCTTTTGTATGATTCATACATGCATAAGTTAATATACACATAGATATACCACATACGGCGTAAGGTGTTATTTGCCTTTTTTATAATGGACAATCGGACCTGTTTGCCTATATGTTATTAAGAACACAATATTACAAAATCGACCAATAGTTCGAGTTTTTACATTACTTTTGAGCACAAGATATCACAAACCCTTCAAGACCCCGTACATCAATGTAATTCGCATCAATTTAAAAACTGGGATTTTCTGGATATGGCAAATTCTCTATCATTCTTAAGACATTTTTTTGCATGGAAGGTAAATGTAGTTCTATACAAACAAAACAATTAAGGAACCAATTTAGATGTTAGAGAATTGTTCATTTTTATAACCACTACAATGATGTATTTTTCTTCAAGGGAGAGGTCAAGAGTTGGTTTTCAAGTTTCGCAATTTGTCTCCTAGTAATTAAAATATGTACCAAAAATTAAAATTAGATATTTCTCCAACAAAAGTTATGGTAAATTTCATCCGCTAACTTCTATCATTATCAAAAATTATTTGCATTTTGTGACCACGCATACCCAAATACCAACAGAAAATTTATCTAAAAATGTCTTCAATAGGGTGGTTCCTTTCAATGGGCTATATCAAAGTTTTGACCTTTTTTGTGGTTTTTTTCGTGGAGAAGTTCTGTGAACACTGGGAAACTCGAATGTAAAATTACAGATAGGTCGGTCAACAAAGGTGGCTAAACTCCTCAAAATATCTAAAATCGGGAGGCACCGTTATATGCGAGCTATACCAAAAAATCGAGCTATGTTGACAATTTTAGGTAGAGAAGTTTTGTGACCACTGGGAACTTCAAACGGCAAATTACCGCTAGTTCGGTCAAAACATGTAGCTAAAATCCGCAAAATACCAAAAATCGGGAGGTACCGTTGTATGGGGCTATACCAAAACCGAGACCTACGATGACAATTTTTGGTGGAGATTTATAGGTAGTTCTTTTCAAAAATACCGAATATCGGGAGGTACCGTTATATGGGGGCTATACCAAAATATGGACCAAAATATGAAGATATTTTGTGACGACTAGGAACCTCAAGTGTCAAATTACAGGTAGTTCCAGCTGTTCAAAACCGAATGCGACACACTGATAAGGTGTATGGGTCAGTTAGTTCGCTTTATATGGTGGGAAGAACGTGTACCCGACGATTTGAGAATAAGGAGAAAAGACTGTGTGTTCTAACTATTGGGACATAAGTCTGCTTTCTATTGCTTATAAGATAGCATCAGGGAAATAGTGTGAATGACTGAAGCTAACGGTCAACGAAATAATTGGGACATACCATAAAAAAGCGTATAAATAGAGGCCGCATGGCTGCACACGTAGAACTGGACGGCCAAGGCCTCGATGGAGTCAATAAATGGGAGACAGTATCCAAGTACATGGTATTCCAAATTGGAAAAGTAAAGCAACAAATAGTTCAGCTTATAGGACAAATGTTAAGCAAGTAGTTTTGGTGTGTTGATCAATTTTCATTGCATTGTCATGTTAACGATAGCAACGCAGAAATGTGTTACTATGGTGTGTATGTTATGTATATTTTCGAACAGTCTTTCTCTTAACTCTATTTCTCTATTTTTCTTTATTCTAAAACATAAATCTGTCCTTTGTTTTTTATTTTTTCACTTCAAATTGTTTGAAATTCAAATGCAAAGGTAAACCCATGTTTTAAATAACTTCCAATGCTGTATTCAAAGGACAATAGGATTACTGTCTTAGCATAACTAATCAAAAGAAATTGTCCATATTTGTAGCAGGAAAAAATATATCTAAAAATTGCTAAACCTTAGTACTACAGTAACTCTCATAGTAAAGAAAGAAAAAGGCTGGGATTCCTCAGGGAAGCATACTTGGTCCAATACTTTTTTGAGCATGTGGGTTAGGTCGTTTTGGCACTGAGCGCCTCGTATATACCTACTTTTGTTGTGTTTTGTGATACACAAAAGTCTCTTATGGTTTAATCATAAAAATAATCTGCACTTACAAAATTGTGTCCACTCTATAAATTTGTGTAGAATTACATGTCTCTGATATTTATGAATTAAACATATTTTACTTATACATTTCAATTTATAATTTATATACATTTAAATATGCGTTTAAAAATACATAATTGCTAATAACTTAAATATAACTTTGGAAATTTTAAATTATTTAAAATACTTGTTTTGTTTTAAATCTGAACAAAACATTATGGCAAGTTAAGGATTAAATAAAAATCTACAACACAATATACCTAATAATGGATTGTTTTTAAACAAAGTTAAATATATACATACCAGATTAAATACGTATTTGCATTGGTTTAATTGTATTTTTTAGTGAATTGCTGTCATTTAATTTGTTTTTGTAATAAATCTATAGTTCCCGATTAAAACAATTAGTTTTATTATTTGTTAAAATTGGGAGAAGTATAATGTGTTTCGACATTTGTATGTTCTACATGATTTATCCCCTGTACGACAACATACATTTAACTTGTGCCGTTATTTAAAACTACAATTCCCTAGTAGTATGAAGGAACCCCACAAATACGAAAGTCTCAAGGAAACGTCACCAATCCCCCAATAATTGTCTCCTGTATGCCACACTTTCATCAGTCATGAGAAAGCTAAATGACCTACTTTTAGAAAGTTCACCATTGCGACCCTTTTGATCTTCGGGTAGCAGAAACAGCGTTCTCATCACTGCTGTAGCCGCTCGGCATATATCTGCCTACCAACAGAGGCCACCGGATTAGTAAATGGGAGTGATGAGCTCTGTTGTGCCAACCACATGGACAATAGAGTCAGGGAGCTGACATTGGTAGTTAACAGATTGGTTGCTGAGCAAAAGCTGAACATGTGGCTGAATCATCTGAAGAGTTGCAAAATTGGAGTCGGAATAAGCGAATTGTGGGCAACGGTTAAGTCACTCTCGAACCCTGGATGTTGCGAGTGATATCAGGAACGCTAAACCCGTCAAAACGTTGGGCCCTAATGACATATCAATGGTAATGTTGAATCAAATGTATAAGCCGGGATTCGAGTATATCATCAAAGTTCTCAACGTGTCACTAGCCACTCACATTGTTCCTGAAGTCTACATAAAACTGGCAATGATTCCGGCAAAGGTTAGTCGACCGATTTCGCTTCTGTCGCCTGTAGCAAAGACTCATGGAAGATTCAACCAGAGCTGTGATACCCTACACCACTACCCCTGGGAATTAGCTTCCCACAAATCAAAATTTTTTTATGGAACAAATAAACTTATCGTAAGAAATAACTTTGTGGATTCTGGCACCGTATTACACCAAGCTTTAATAATAATATAATAATTGTTTCACAAACATCCCAGAAGGAACAAGAGAGACTTCTCTCATATCAACGAGTTAGTGTAGACCGATTCATATTCGCTCAATGATATGGGACCCACGCTTATCTCCTAATCCGAACGGGGTGTCCTAAGATAACACTTGTAAAGAAGTTTTACATGGCTGAAATACTCAGAAAATGTCGCCAACATTACTGAAGGGTATTTTGCCACCGTTGAAAATTTGATGTTGCCTGGCTGTGGAATTGTTAAAAAAAAAGGTGGCAAAGCGACCCATGCTGCAATGTATATAGAAAAATCCAATTGGACAATTAAAACGTTAGGGCACCATGTAATTTTCCAAAAAGCAAAAACTGGGAATGGGTAAATGTGGTTCTCTACACAAAACCCATTATATATCAGGGGGAAAGGTCAGTAGTACTTTTTCCACATGTAGGCTACTTTGCCGGTACATGCCTTCCAAGAAATAAAATATATACCAAAAATATTTTTTTATTCATGCAAAAGTAACGGTCCATTTCACCCGCTAAATAATATAAGATCATCGTCCAAAAATGTAGGCATCTTCTTCTATCTAAACTCTTAACTCGTGAAAAATTCGTAAATATTGAGCTATAATTGCGACCTTCAGCGTGTTTATGATTACACTACAAACAAATAACTGGGTATATTATGCTGTAACTCAGTTATCTTATCATGTGCACCAACCTAATTTACATTAATAGAAAGGTCATGCGTTCCACTTCCAAGCATAGCTTACTTGCCCTTAATGTCTCTTCCAGGAATAAAGATATAAGCTGTATATTAAAAAGTTCCACAATTTTCACACAAAAATTTTGGTCCATTTAACCCTCTATATATTATCTGATCGGCATATCAAATTGCAAGCTTCTTCTTTGTCTATACTCTTACCTTATTTAAAAGTTCGCGTTGATCGGACTATTATTGAGACCTGCAGAGCCGCTACAAAATTAGATAAATGTTATGTTTTTGGTCCATTTCACTCGCTAAATAATTCACGATCATCACCAATAACATAGGGATCCATTCTGGTCTGAGCCCGACCTCCATACAAAATTTCGTGGCGATCGTTCCATAATTGCCTCCTGGAGTTTGATTACAATTTATAATGGACATACGGGCGGACGTACGGACACACATCTCAAAATTGCTTTATCTCGTCGAGATATGAAGATTGGTATACCACATTGGCGGTCTCCGACGAATATTTCGTGGCGTTACATGAATTTTTACCAAAAAAAATTATAATACCCTTCCCACATAGTGGTGTAGGGTATAATGATGGTGGCACTCGACTTATCAAAATCCGTTGATACTGTTAAGCACTCCACGTTATATGAGAACATTGAGCAGACTACCCTCGGGCCAAGTTTGAAACGTTGGATAAACATTTAGATTGTGGACGCCAGTCGTACTTGGAATTCAGGAACAATAAGTCCAAGCCTCATAGAGTGAAACTGGAAATTTCCCAAGGTGGGGTGATATCTTCGAAGCGGCTTAACTTCTGCCTGTATTCCTGTATTTCATTGAGATCATAAAGCGTGAAGATGATTAAATTATCTTGGCGTCGAGTTCATTATACCCTACACCACTATGTGGAAAGGGTATTATAAGTTTGTTTTGGGGAAAATTCATGTAACACCGCGAAATATTCGTCGGAGACCCCCAATGTGGTATACCAATCTTCATATCTCGGCGAGATAAAGCGATTTTGAGATGTGTGTCCGTCCGTCCGTCCGTGTGTCCGTCTGTCCATTATAAATTGTAATCAAACTCCAGGCCGCAATTATGGATCGGTCGTCATGAAATTTTGCATGGAGGTCGGCTTCACATCAGAATAGATCGCTATTTTGATTGGTGATGATCGTGAAATATTTAGCGGGTGAAATGGACCAAAAACATAATTTTTATCAGATTTTGTAGCTGCTCTGTAGGTCGCAATAATAGTCCGATAACCTCGAAATTTTAAATAAGGTAAGAGTATATGACAAAGAAGAAGCTTGCAATTTGAGATGCCGATCAGATAATATTTAGAGGGTTAAATGGACCACAACTTTTGTGTGAAAATTGTGAAAATTTTTAATAAACAGCTTATATCTGTGTTCCTGAAAGACACCTTCCCCACTCGTGAGTTATATTTGGAAGACGATCTCTTGACCTTTCAATTGATGTCAATTATGTTTATGTACGTGATCAGATAACAGAGTTACAGCCTAAAATATCCAGTTTTTTGTTTGTAGTGTAATCATAAACCCGCTAGATGTCGCAATTATAGCTCAATAGTCACGAAATTTTGCACGAGGTAAGAGTTTAGGTTGAAGAAAATGCCTATAATTTTGCATGATTATCTGATATTATTTAGCGGTTGACATAGACCATTATTTTTGTATAAAAAATATACATATTTTATTTTTGGTCCATATTTTCATTCCTGGAGGGCATATACCGGCAAAGGAGCCAACATATGAAAAAATGATGCAAATTGCAATAATGTGTCTGCTAGATAACGCATCTTCTGCCTGATATATAATGTGTTTTGTGTAGAGAACCACAATTTCCTCCAATGCTACAAATTGTCTCTACCATGATAGAGAAATTTTCAGTTCAGTTGTCAAATTGAACTTTTATACAAATATTGCAACATGGGGTCGCCTCGCCACCTATTTTATACCTCAGGATTTAGGGTAAAGGGGATACAAACAAAATACGACCAAAGATGTGTCTCATCGAAATATAGGTTTTAGACCCCAAGTATATTTGGACGAAATTCGTTTCAGACACTTTGGAGTCTATTTAGCCCTGTCCGTTCGTCTGTCTCTCTTAATGTCTAGCTGGCTGGTGCGCACGATAACTCTCGAACGGATCTACCGATTAGAACCAAATTTTATTCTTCGTAATATTTTGCCCAAGCTTGGTTTAAGTTCGAAATAATTTCAAAATTATTTTCGAAAATTTGTGTGAACGATAACTGGCGAAGTGAGCAATCGATTTGCTCCAAACTTTCCATATATTATTATTCCTTCCAGATATAGATCGGATAAGACTATATCGGTCCTTAGGGTACCTCCCACACAAAATTCGGAAAAGGAAAATTTAAGAGTCCCTTTGAATCGTTATGATTTTTTTAGCAGATTGTACTTGCGCCACAAATAAGCAAGTTCACTCTTAAGGGTATTTTCTGATTGGTCGAAACTTTACACATCGTATTATTTCATCCAGTCATGTGTCAGGTCGGAATATGGACTATATCTGTCCGTCCTTCGAGTACCTCCCACACAAAATTTGGGAAAGTGCAGTTTGAAGACCCGTATCGGATCTATTTGATTATTATTTTCTTTTTGAAGAAGGTTATTTTTACGTTCCGTATTCTGGTCCCTTTCCCGGGGTAAGTCATACTTCCTGATATAATCGTTCAGATGCTCCAAAAACCCCTGCCGGCTCCAACTAAAATTACAAATTTGAACAAATAATTCTCAAATATTTCCAAAACTTAGAATTTAACTTAATAAAATTGATTTGGTATATCCCCATATTACGATACCTACAGATTCCACGTATTTTGAAGCATACTCGTGTTACAAAATAAATATATTTTTAGAGGCTAAAGGTATATCACCGTTAGCGCCGCTGACTTATACTCCCTTCTTTGCTGTTTAATTGAATATGAATAATTTTGGGATTTATAAATTTGTTTGCATGCAAAATTTTTGAATTTTTATTCATTGTTAGTTATTTCTACCGGTATAAAAAATATATTTCAGATATCACAATATATGCCCACAATGAACTATTTTCGAAGCATATGTGAGGAACAAGTGCACAATTTTGGACGATAGATCTTCAATAAACTTCCAATTTTCCCAATTATGAAATATACCAAATTGCGTAGTATATGTATATGTATTTATTTTAAGTGTATTCCAAAGAGGAACCTGATACTCAAAGACAATTTGAAGATGTAGCAGGAGGGGCTAATCAATGTGAATTTTCCAATTTTCGAATATTATTTAGAAATGTATAATTAATATATATTTCCACAAACATCCCAGTAAAGACAAGAGAGGCTTCTCTTATATCAATGGATTCATATTAAGTTATTGATAGTGTCCTAAGTTGCCACTTGTAGAGACGTTTTTCATGGCTGAAATACTCAGCAAATATCGCCAACATTACTAAGGGTTGTTTTGCCACCATTGATATTTTGATGGGAATCGAACCCCGAAATTCGGCGTGCAAGGCGGTTGCAGATACCTAATTCCGACAGGTTGTGGTGTAGGGTATCAAATGGTCGGCCCCGTCCGACTATAGCCTTTGCTTACTTGTTTTTTTAATGTCATTTGTAGGTCTAAATTCCTATTTGACTAAGCTTACCATCTCTTTCCGTGCGAGCAGTATGCAATCTATGGTCACTCTGTTCACCACATGGACTGCAGAGGTGAGGATTTGAATATCATTATCGATGGTAACAGAATTCCGACCACCAACTACCCTAAGATTCTAGGAGTCACATTCAACAGGATGTCCACTTTGTCTGTGCATGCCACAGCTATCTCCCTTGCCGGCAGCACTTGGAGAGCAAATAAGGAAATCTGTTGATCACATACAACGCGATAGGCTGGCCTGTGGTAAATAAATAAATGCGAACTTAAAAAAGTCAAAAGTCAAGAAAGGCTTGTCCTGTTATCCTCTATAATCCAAACTCACTTTGCTCAAATTACTTAAAACCATTTTTGATCAATGTTTACATGAAAAGTATTGAACAATAGTTTATTGTAGTTTTTGTTTTTGCTGAAATTTGTTATAAATTACAATTTAATCATAAAAAAACACGACATAGTTAAATAAACATAATGTCAATGGTTGAACTGTTGTCAATACCTGATTTGTATGATTAAATGTATGTATGTGCCACATTTTAATACAAGTAAATATTTGAACGTGTTTGTTAATGAGTCTGAACGCATTTTTGTGCTTGTTAAATATTTGCTTTTTCTGATTAAGCCATTAAAAAGATTCATGGTTGAAATAATTAAAAAGTTTTGAAATGACATACATAAATATTCGCAAACACACGTTTTCTATGTGGAAAAGTACGATTATAAATGAAATGGAAATTGAACAAAAACTATGTACGAACGTACAGTATGTTTGTTTGACACATATACTTTCACATGCTAACATTAGGATGTCGAGGAGAAAATATATGCACGTATTTTGTGGCAAATATCAACTATATATTAACGTACAACTAAAAATATTAAGGAAACACCCAAACGATACGCGTTTTTGGAATTCACCGATACCTCTCAGAACCCTGCGATTCTACGGAATCTATTTGTAAAACCCTACCGGAAAATCGCAGAAACAAAGAGATCAATGGCATAGCAAATTGATAGTTTATTATTAACTTTCTGTTGCAAGCACCTTTCAGCAAGGTCACATGGAGACTCCACCTTTAGAAGATTTCCACCTGTACAGGTCGATTCATTCGTTAAATGCCATTATGCCTACTTTAAGATTCTATCACTCCCGACTTTCCGTTCACATAGAAACAGTTCATAACTCAAAACGCAACACTATTATTTCCTTATACAGCTCCTGCTTATTTATCTAAGGAATTGATTCGCGAGAATTTAAAAATACATTTTTCGCCATCGATTTGAGTATTTTTTTTATACCCTCGAAAATAGTATGGAGGGAATCTAAAGTTTGTTTTTCCGTTCGTTACGCATTGATATTATCATTTGTGGCACTATAAAGTATATGTATGAGGAAAAGTCAATATGTTGAAGTTTTCCATTAAAAAAAGCTTTAAAAGTTCTTTTGAAGCTACATTAAAGATTTTGGTACATGGATTGAGAAAAAATTCCTCCTCTCAAATCTGTTCGAGATACTAATTAGCGCGCAAAAGTTATGGCGGGCTCAATTCTGATTATAAGAAAAAAATCCTATAAAACAGCTACTGATTATATTGAGAATCATTGTTAATTTATGGCTTTCTACATACTATATAATTACTGAGGTCCCATAACTTTAGTGAAGAAGTTGCAACTTGTTGGCGGAAATTAAGAATGAATTCGAAAAAGTTGATAGTTTGCAATTTGGTTTAATAAAGTTCAAGCTATCTATGCATCTTATACATATTTAAAAACAATTTAAAAATATCAGTCGGCCTTGCCGACAGAGATACATATACCCTCAGCCTGTGTGGATTGAAATTCTTTTTTCCAAAAAAAACTTATGTATGAACCGAAAAAAGTATAGATTGAATTAAAGCTCAAAAATTTGAGGGGATAACGATATATAGAACTTTTTTATCTCACTAGTCTACGAAAAACATAATATCGCTGTAAACAGGGCCACTAGGAAAACCTTTGGTAAAAATTTCAAAGGATCCTCAAACAGACCCTTAACCACACAAAAATGTTGAACATTTGTGTTGGTGGTACCACAAGGATTGGACAAATAGGGCTCAAATTTGAATATAAACTAAGTTTCGGCAATATTTAGAGATCCAAAGTTTGGACAAAATCGGTTGCTACGTGTATGAGAAATCGCACGTACCATTTTAGCGAATATTTTCGAACTTTTGTGGGGGAGGTATCAGAAGGAGTGGACCTATAACCACCACCTTCGAATTTCATCTAATATTCGAAGAAATATTATAATATCCAAAGTGTGGACGAACGCAGTATTCGGTTCGAGCACTCCAGCCACTACATATGGTGCCATAGGGGTGTTTTACAACTTTCGGGCTGTTTTCTAAATGAGTATGGACTTACCCCTTGAAAAAACGTTTACTGTCGTGATTGAGGCGGCGGATGCAAGTTGCTTCAACAAAAAAACAAAGTGATTTGAGAGTAGGTCTTGAAGAGAATTTATCCAAAATTTTGTGTGGAAGGTACCCGAAGGAGTGGACAACTTTTGTCCATATTAGAACCTGATCTATATGTGGTAGATATCTTGCGCTCCAACCACTACACACGGTGTCATAAGGGGTTTTGTACCTTTCAGGCTATTTGCTCAGAAAGTATGGACTTGCCCCTGATGAAACTTCTACCGTCGTATGGGTGGCTGTGAATACAAGTTGCTACAACAAAAATCAAAGCGATTCGAGAGCAGGTCTTAAACGGAACTATTCCGAAATTTTGTGTGGGAGGTACCCGAAGTAGTGGACCGATTGAGTCTATATTGGAACCTCATCTAAATGTGGTAGAAATTTCGCGACGTGCAAAGTATGAACCAAATCGGTTACTTCCTTCAAGAGTTATCGTGCATACAAGTTTTCCGAACATTTCCGAACTTTTGTGGGGGAGGTACTGGAAGGAGTGGACCCATGTAACTCATCTTCGAACTTAAACTACGTTTGGACAAAATATTACGACAGCCAAATTTTGAATCGGTTAATCCGTTCGCGAGTTATCTTGCGCTCCAAATTGTCCAAACATACTTGGAGTCTAAACCCATCATTTCGATGAGGCACATTTTGCCCTTATGAAATTGTATATACCCTTGTTAGCATAAATGCTGAGGGTAGAAACAAAAAATACCTAAAATCGAGCGGTACCGTTATATGGAGGTTATACCAAAACGTGAACCTATATAGCTCATCTTCGAACTTGACCTGCCTAAGGAAAAAGGATACTAGGGGGCAAAATCTATAGCGTTCCATCTCAATTATTGCGGACGCTAGAGTGATTACAACAGACGGACACGGCTAGATCGTTTTAGAATTTTATCCAGATCAAGAATATATATCGTAACATTGTGCGGCTGTGGCCCTGGGGAGGCTTTGCCACCGCAGATTTTCTTGAAAACTACAAATGCTACAAAAAAACCTGTTAAAAGGAAAATTGTGAGTTTAGCGAAGATCTATCATATCTCAAAAGCTGACATTTGTATCAAAGGTATAATTGAGGATTCAAGCAGCTTTGTGTTTTTCAGGGTATTGCGAAAAAAGTTCATCTTGTTTGCCTTTGGTGACATCCAAAATACATTTTATACCGTTAAAAGACAACTTTTAGAGAATAGGAATCCAAATAATTTGTATTAAAAAAATAATTTTAAATGCCAATGCTATTTATATTATGAAATATGTTGGGGGTGGGGCGCCCATGCCAGGATGGGGGTGGGTGGGTTAATGTGAGAAATTTGTCGGGTTTAACTTATATTGTTTATGTTATAGATATACCACACTGTAATGTGAAGTCAAAATAAAATTTTATACTAAACGTATCGTATTGATACAATATTATATCTTTTGTACCTAAATTCAACAAACCAACGTCAATTGAATGCTAGGATCTGTTTGTTTTTGTCAATTTTAGTATAATTTTTTATTATTCAATAGATAAAACGTCCCGTTATTGTAAAATTTTGATATTTAAGGAAGAAGTATTGTAAATGAAGTTTTAGAGTCCCTTGGCGTAGGCATCCATGTCGGTGGCAAAGCCGCCCCATGGATGGGGCCACCCTTATAAATGTATGCATTTCACTAGATATGTTTCAGTATTAATTGTGACACGAGAAAGAAACATGTTTCAATCTACATTGGATCTGTGCAAAAGTGAATATACATATAGATACATACTATAAGTATGCATATCTGTAGGGTAGTTTATACATACATATATGTGTAACAATGTGTGACATGAGGTATTTGAATGAATCCATTTGCATACGAAGCTGAATGTGTATTTACTATTTATGCAAACCTTGACATGACAGATACAGATGACATAACGAATGTGCGTGTTACATGGATGTATGTGTGTGTGTAAGTAGCATTGTGTGGAAAAACAATGTCAGATAGTTTTTTTTTGTTCAACATTAAGTATTAAATGGATTTTTTTTCCTTTTTTACTTAGTTGTTGTAGTGGGAATAAGGCATGATAATGCTAACAGATGTACGTGTGTATAAATAAAGACCGATGCAATGATGTGAAAAACATACATACAATTATTGTGGTATAACTTATTCACTTATGACCAGTTAATAAAATAATTCAATGAAAGTGTGTTGATAAAATAAAATTATGTAAAAAGGATTTAATGAAACGTACAATGCACCTGTAAGGATGCTTTGAGACAGGATTTGTATCGTGCAAAATGAATGTACAACTTATCAAAGCAAGAACAAAAAAAAAAGATTTTCTAGAAAATTCATTTTAAGTTACTTATTGCATTTTGAGTTCCTATATTTAGCAGGTCAAGTTCGTTTTGGTATAGTCCCCATATAACGATACCGCACGATTTTGTGTGTGTTTGAATCTTTAAGCTACATTTTCCGACCAAATTAGGTTAAATTGGCATTTAGGGTTCCCAGTGGACAGGAAAATTCTCTAACAAAAATTATGGACAAAATCTATTATAATAATTTTATGCTGATAATTTTCTTTGTGGAAATTGTCTGCCCATCGAGATTCCAAAATCACAGGTTACATCCACTTCAGACGGAAAATGTTACAACACTGTTTAAAAGAGTTCATCGTTTTTCTTTCAATACTTTGATTAAACACAATACCGAATCACAGCAATCTCACTGCGAAAATTTGACTGAAACCCTTGGAAATACATAAAATTGGGCAATACCGATACATGGGGTTTAGACTAAACCTACATATGCACAATAAGCCCAATCGCTAGTTTCTGAAGCAAAAAAGTCTATTTTTAAGTCATATATTTGATTTAAGTGGTAACGGTTTTAGATTCTTGACACTTGACATAAGAAAAACATTTTAACCTAACAACGATTCATGATCACGTACCGGTCTGTCAAAGTTATTACATCAAACATTGTAAAATTTTATAATATTCAATCAAAAGAAGAACAAAATTGTTTCGCTTGACAACTAAACACCGTTAACATAATTAACGCTTTTTTAGATCCCCCGCCCCTCCCTTTGGTATAAAACCTACCTTACGATCTATGCTAAGACCTAAAGAATCTACAGTCAAAGTTTTATTAAATTCAGTCCCGCCATTTCAGAGAATTTTTATTTTGTACATCATGGCAGACCTGAATAATTTTCTATATACAGTGTTGTGCATATCAAAAGCAACAAATCGAGGATTTTACATTTATTCAATTTTTGGATCCGTTAAAATTTTAAAAATTTAATATTTTGTGCCCATTTGTTTTTTTATTATGTACTGAGAGCTTTCAACAAGTTGTTTCTGTACTTTGTAGTTGGATGGAATAACAACAACAATATTGACTGATCCTCGAGAACGGGGATTGCAAAACAAAAGCAACAATAGAATATTATTAAAAATGGTAGTGTCATCGGTGGAAATTAACTGTACTTTTGACTTAAATTTTTCTTCTGGGACATGGTAGTGTCATTTTAGAAAGAATTTGCATTTGTTATCCTAACAGGGTTGCCACTTTCTACCACTTTTCCCAGGGTCTGGGGAAAATATCATAATACCCTCAAATCAATTTTTTTTCCCTCATATAAAAATTTAAATTTTAAAAAATTCATTCGAAAATTGGATTAATTTCAACCGTTCTTTTGTTTGCCGCATAATAAAAGAGTTAAACAACCGCCTTCCTTTGGGTATGACAATGGTTTCTTGGCCAGTGTATAACTTTTCAAATTGTTTTCAAAACTTCTACTGCGAAGTACTCTGAGCCATATATCGGAAATAAGAGCCCCAACTAATACTTCGGGGTTCCTATTCGCATTATTTTTAAAGCTTCCTCAACGTTTCTAGCCACAATGTGCCGATGGCCTCAAGTGGTTTACACCAGGATGTATTGTGTTTACCACTATTCGGTTGTTTAACTTTTTTATTATGCGGCAAACAAAAGAACGATTGATATTAATCCAATTTCCAAATGAATATTTTAAAATTCAATTTTTATATGAGGGAAAAAATTTTGATTTGAGGGTATTATGATATTTTCCCCAGACCCTGGGAAAAGTGGTAGAAAGTGGCAAATTCTTTCTAAAATGACACTACCATGTCCCAGAAGATAAATTTAAGTCGAAAGTACATTTAATTTACATCGATGACACTACCATTTTTAATAATATTCTATTGTTGCTTTTGTTTTGCAATCCCCGTTCTCGAGGATCAGTCAATATTGTTGTTATCCCATCCAACTACAAAGTACAGAAACAACTTGTTAAAAGCTCTCAGTACGTAATAAAAAAACAACGGGGCACAAAATATTACATTTTTAAAAATTTTAACGGATCCAAAAATTGAATTAATGCAAAATCCTTGATTTGTTGCTTTTGATATGCACAACACTGTATATATATGTAAATATATATACCTGAACCGATCAGAACCAATTTTTCCGGACGTAATTCTAAATTTAACAGGATTTGCCATATCAAATTTTAAAGCGGATGCAAATTGTGACCTTAGTGAGGCTTAAATATGAAATCGGATAAAATCGGTTGAAACATATATACAAGGTTGCGCAAAAGTAATCCTCCTATCAGAAAATGCTTTAATTTTTGTGATTGTCCCCTAATGTCGGTTCTGTTTTGACATTTGTGTAGTAAACACATGCGAAATACACGTTAATAAACAATGTTACGCTACACTGCTCCAGAACGCGGAATATTAGTGACTATTTATTTGACCAATAATCGGTCGGTGACTTTGGCACAACGTGAATTTCGTCGCAGACGTTTAGCCGCTCGCCTCGAAGAGACTGGCACAACACGAGATGCTGCCAGGCATGGCATACCCCGAAGTATCCGTTTTGCAGAGAATATTGCTGCTGTAGCCGAGGATGTCATGGAAGCGTCGTCGACATAGACCAGACGACGTGCCACGCAAATTGGTATCAGTTGACGGTCTTTACAGCGAATTTTGGTACGATATTTGAAGATGTTTCCGTACAAAGTCCAGACGGTGCATCAGATGCTGACCGCCAATCGCGTCTAACATACGATCAAGCCATCCTTAATCACCACCAAGAGGAAGATGATTTTTCATCAATAATAATCATGAGTGATGAGGCGCTCCAGACTTCTTTTTGTGGGGCTTTTTGAAGTGGCGGGTTTATGTCAACAATCCCCAGACTCTTTCAGCTCTTAAAGACAATATCCGCCAAGAATGTGAGGACCTATCGCCGGAAGTTTTAACCAAAGTGATGGAAAATGTCATTAAAGTGATGGAAAATGCCAATAAACTGTGACTGCTGCCATTTATCTGATATCATATTCACGACTTGATGTAAAAAAAAATAAAAGACCAAGTAAAAATAATCCACAAGAAGAATCAAACTTTTTAATTTTTTTTTAAATTACAGCCAAAAAAAAAAACATCGGAAGATTACTTTTTTGTCACCTTGTATAAAAGCTATATCTATATCTGAACCGATTCCTTCCTGCAGATGTATTTTTATGCTCATTATAAACATCGGGACGAAATTTGAAAGGTCCAAAAACCTGTCGTTGGGCCCATACTGATATGGTAAAAACAATATTCAATTCCATTTGAAAAAATTAAAAAAAATGCGGGCACATCTATTATTTTTGGTATAAAGGTAAAGACAAAATGTAGGCACGTTCATAAAATTGGCCGATGCGCACAAAATTTATAGCGTTTTTTTATTCTCATATACAGAAAAGATATTTAAAAATGTATTTTTTTTTTTATGAGAAAATGTATGCCTAAATCTTTAACAGCATTCCACATCTATTCGTAGATGTTTAAGTATTTACAAAATGTATTTTTATTTTCGCGGAAAATCGACAAATAATAAAAACATCTAGAAGTAAATACAAATTATGTTGCCCAAGAGTCCGTACAAAAAATTAAAAAATAAATTAAAAAAAAATATCTACAGAGTCTGGACAATGTTGAAAAATATGAAACCAAATTTATAGAGATTGGGTATATAAATTGCATATTATAGCAACAACAAAAGAGAAAAGATTATTGTTGAATTATTGTTCCAAATATATTTTTTGGTTTGATTACACTGTGTGTAATTTCCATCAAACTTCATCTGCATGGTCAAAATCGCCATGGTCAAATTTCTTTTAAATTGTTTTCTCAAGTTTTGTTATACAGATATCAAACCGATGAAATTTGAAGCGAACAAAAAATTACAAAAATGTACTTAAGATATCAATAAACATCTTTCTAGAATATACGAATTCTGTAGAAACGGATCTTAATGGTCAAAATAGCAAAACAATTGCGATTTTTATCCTCTTCTCTCGGCTTCTGCTCCATAGATACTAAACCGTTCAAAATTCAAGAAAACAATCAACCAAAATAGTGTTGCAAAGGCTTCAATAAACAACTTTCTGGAACATGCGAAATGTCTATGAACGGTTGATCGGTTTGATAGCTGTATAACAAAACTTGAGACAAAATTTAAAAGAAATTCGACCATGGCGATTTTGACCTTGCAGATGAAGTTTGATGGATTATATGTGTTCACAATTTTTGTTCTTTAAGACAAGAGCTCCAACTTTGACTCTGAGATAAATTCAAATTTCCTAACGGTTGGGAAGATATAGTCCTGACTAAATGACCCTTTTTACATCAAAGCCTCAAACCATTGGAGGCCTATAACCGCGAAAGTTGATGAGTTACGAGAAAACGGCGAGACACGTGTCCTCTCTTTTTTGGTATTCTATCTCGCTGCGGTGTCAGAATATGGTTAATAATTTTCGTGTTGCACAGTGTTATTAAAATTAGAAAAAACAAGTAAAAAATTATCAGTCGGCTTTGCCGACATAGATATACCCTCAGCCCTCAGGAATTGGAACTTTCATCTACAGACAGATCGAATGTATTTAGGGTCTTTTAAGAATTTTGTAGCACTTTTTGGACATTTGAACTTACTGACAAAAATGTGGATTAGGATTAAAGTTCAAAAGTGTTGCAGAGGAGGTACTTAAAGGAATGGACAGACATAGTGCATTACGGAAGTGGATCTTATTTTGAGAGTCAAATCTTTTCGATAGATATCGCGCCCACTAGTCATTTCAATGGGTTATCGTACACCTGTTGGACCAGTATGCCAGGAAACATCATCGGTATAATTTGTAAATGATCTCCGAACAGACATTAAAGTGCACATGGACACTATTGTTGACTATGTTAACTTTTGTATCCTAAGGAGAGGAGCGATATGGGCAATTTTAGAAGTTAAACAAAGTTTGGACAAAATATGACGAAGGCCAAATTTTGGACCAAATCGGTTTATCAGTTCAAGAGTTATTGTGCTCTCCAGCTACTACATATGGTGCCATAGGAGTTTTTACAACTTTCGGACTATTTTCACAATAAGTATGGACTTGTCACATAAAAAAAAAACGTTTACCGTTGTAATTGAGACAGCGATTGCAAGTTGCTTCAACAGAAATCATAGTTAGTCAAGAAGCTCTGTGTGGGAGGTACCTGAAGGAATGGGCAAATATATAATCAAACCTGATCTATATCTGGTAGATATGGATGCGTAAAGTATAGACCAAATCAGTCCGTCCCTTCAAGAGTTATCGTAGGCACAATTTTTCCGAACATTTTTGAACTTTTGTGGGGAGGTACCTGAAGAAGTGAACCGAAAAAGTGAGCAGGTCCTAAACTGAATATTTCCGAAATTTTGTGTGTTAAGTACCCGATGGCGTGGACCGATTGAGTCCATATTGGAACCTCATCTAAGTTTAGTAGAAATTTCACGATATGGAAAGTATGGACCAAATCGGTTACACCATAAAATCGACTCAAAATTGTCGGAAACACATTTCCTCCAAACATAATTGGGGTTTAAAACCATTATTTCGATGAGGCACATTTTGCCCGTATGAAATTTTATATACCCTCGTTAGCATAAGTGCTGAGGGTATACATATTTGGGAGTTTTCCAACTATTTCGCTAAAATCCCATACAATAATGAATGTATTCTGTTAAAACTTCGTCAAGAAATATGGTTTACAATCACGAACGCTTTGTTGCTTAATGTTATAACGTTAAGGATAGGAAATTAAGAGTAATATTGAATTTCAATCCGATTTTGGCTACAGCCAATCAATCTCTTTCAATATCTATGCATATTTCGATGTTTCACTCAGCGGCCAAAGTGTGCCGTCAGTTGCATCACACAATGCAAAAGAGCTAAATGGGCAAAAGTCGCACAATGTGCACACGATTTTGATGCGCATCCGATTTCAGTAGCACCCATAAAAAATACGTCAATATACATCTATTTCATCAAGATTCTTCATGAACCGCATTACATTCTATGTTTGGTAAAAGACCCATATTTCTCGCGTATCTCTGTAATTTATGACATACCTTTTCGTGAATATTATAATCGTAAATATTATATTCCATTTATGTAAAAATTTTCAAAGAAAATCGGGGTTCAGTACGCCGATTTGACAAAATATATTTTTGCAGATTTTCCTATTTTCAAGGTACCTGCATACATATATCCACCGTTTTAGTGAATGGATGCGAACGCGGAAGGGCTCGTTAGATCCGTCGCGTAAAAAAAAACTAAATTCACGCGGGTTTCAAAGAAAATTTAATGACACTTCTAAATTTTACAAGCAAAAAATAGTTTTTTTTTAAGAAAATTCACGCATCAAATTTAGGATGCTGTTCGTAGCACATTAAACGGCGTAAAATCACGAGTTCTATAATCCTATTATGAGTATTGAATATAACCTTGTTGCGCGTCCGGATTATTAAAAAATTGTAAAACCCATCGAAATTCCGGCTTCAAAATGTCAGCATCAATTTTAGGTGGATCACTGCCTCACTATATAATTGTTCCACAAACAACCCATACGGGACAAGGGAGACTTCTCTCATAACAATGAGTGCACCCCGATTCATATTAGTTCATTGATATGGGACCTACTGTTTATCGCCGAGTCCGAATGGCGTGTCTTAAGACACCACTTATAGAGGAGTTTTACATCGCTGAACTACTCAGGAAATGTCGCCACCATTGCTGAGGGGTATTTTGCCACCGTTAAAAACTTTAATGTTGATTGACCGGGGAATCGAACCCACGACCTTCAGCGTGCAAGGCGGGTGTGCATACCATTGCAACATGGTGGCACTCACTGCATCACTGATATATCTAAAAATCATACACTAATATCGTGTTGTCCATGGAGTATTTTTTGATTTTTTTCGTTGGACATAGGTATATTAAATTTAATGTTAAGCCGGAAGGGAACATAAAAAATTATTGGATTCAATCTATTTTTACCCATTTTTCTACGTTGATGTTAACACAGCTTCCACGTTATTTCCAATGGTCGATATTATGGGATCTAAACACTTAATTTTGAAGAATTTCAGTCATACTATATTGACTATGTTAAAAGTTCGCAAATTCTGAAAGGATGAAACTCGGATTCATCGATTGTAAAATATTGTTGGTTTTACCATATGTATATGCATTTGGATATTTTTTGCGAGTAAAATTTCTATCTTCTGGGAACACAAAATTTCAATTAACAACCAATTCTGTAAGAAAATGTGACTAAAATCTTAAAAGAGCATAAATTGGGTGGTACCCTTATATGGGGCCTTTGGCAAAACGTGGACGTATGCAGTCTGATCGGTGATTTTTTGCGGATGTTACCGTTCGGGACATACCGTTCTATGGGGGCTATATGAAGACCTGGACTTAAACCGACAAATTTTTAGTGGAAAATTTTATGCTCCCAAAGAAAAAAAATAAAAAAATTCATCCATTTCGGTGGTGCATAGAGGCTAAAACCTAGAAAACACCGAAAATCGGAAGGTACCGCTCCATGGGGGCTATATGAAGACCTATACCCACACATTTCAAGTGGAAAGTTTTATACCCCAAACAAAGACATAATACCAAATTTAAGCCATTTCGGTGTGATAATGAAGCTAAAATCTTCAAAATACCGAAAATCGGGAGGTACCGTTCTATGGGGGCTATATTAAAACGTGGACCGATATAGCCCATTTGCAATACCAAAAATCGTAGAAGTAATAGAAACCGATATAGCCCATTTGCAATACCAAACATCCTAGGAGTAATATACACTTATACTCCAAATTACAAAGCTCTATCTTAAAAATTGCGAGCAGTATCTTGATTTCAACAGACGGACGGACGGACACACGGACATGTCTATTTCGACTTAGAATTTTATGCTGATCAAGACTATATATTCTCCGACGACAATTTCGATGTGTTACAAACGGAATGACAAATTAAGTTGTACCCTCCAAGATTACAGAATTCGACTTTTTCAATGCACGATAATGCCAAGTTTATACTTCCGCTCCAAAATCCACTGGATTTCACGAAATCCTGAAATATACCCCGGTGTTTACACTTATTTTTTTGTTGATTTCAAACATATCACAATGATCAAGGTAGATGCATATGCGCAGCTGATCGAACATGAATTTTCAAAACAATATAGAACTTTAAAACTTTATTTGGAAAATTATCGTAAAATGATCTATATATCGTATTAATTGTGTATAGTACTAACAAATGTAAATATCAAAAAATGATTTTATCGTTGAGACTTCGTTATAATAAATTTTAGCTCTGTTCCAGAACTAAAAAGTTTTTACAATTTTTACCACTTTTACACATTTTCGTTCCCTTACACAAAATTTATATGAAAATCGTTTACGACTTTTACAACTTTTACCACTTTATAAAGTACGGGAACAGGCCGTTTGATAGATAAAAATTGTGCTCAGAACCTGCACAATATTAGTACTTGCAGTAGCTTTCCCGTTTAGTGCTAAAAATGCGTTCCCATACTCCGAAATCTAGCAAGACTTGCACTTCTCTTTAAACAAAAATAGCGCCGAATAACACCCTCTTCTCCTGTTTTCTGCCATACAATTTTGGCCTAGTAGAAACTAGCAGCAAGCATGTTCATTGGCATCTAATATGAATTATTTTTTAAGAAATTTTGGGGAAGCAAGTTTTGACAATTCGCTCTTTTTTCTAACATTACCATTAAAAAGTACGGGAACACAATAAAAAATATCATTGTAACAAAGTAATTTAATATTTTTTTCACATTGTTTACAAATTTTGATACTAAAATTTTTTGTTGCAGCAATTGACCATCTACCTTGTTTATTGTGATACGTGAAAAGTGTTGCAACTTTTGGTACTTTTTTAGGCAAAAGCAGGGTTGTATATCATGTGTACTGTGATTTCGATGTTGATTTCGCTGAAATCACGAAATGAGAGGATTTCATTTTTGTATGCGAAATCATGATAAATTTTGCTTGATTCCGCGCGAAATCACGAAACGCCTTCGAAATCACGAAACGACGCCAAATGTAAACTAAGCATAACTCTGGAACCGAATTGTAATTACACCTCCTTAATTAAAGGGACGTATAAGTTATTATAATTATTATAAAAATGAGTTTTCTTTTCTAAACCCCAGTACCTATTCTAATTTGGCTTTTTTGTGTAAATGGATGTTATTTCACTACTGTACATAACATACGAGCCCTTGAAAATACAAATCAAATCAATGGCCATCAACATTTACAAATATTTTTTTTTTGTTTTTCCGATGTTTCTAAAATCAACGGACTAACACAATTTTTTCGCAATCATAATTTTTAAATAACAGCATTTTACCTGGCTTTTGACAGTTCAATTTCAATAAACTTACTCCATTGCTGATGTATTTTATACAGAACTGAACATTACACTTGACTTTCACAATTGTGCAGTCTAAAAATCGAAAACAATTTTTATTTCAATAAAATTTTTATGTCAAATGGCGAGGTTATTGCATCTGTATTTGAGTGATGGCTTTTGTTGTGTTCGATTGCGTTGTGAAATTTGTCAATCATGGAAGTGTGTTTGTATGTTGAAGGTGGTGAACGCAATGCAATTTACTTTGCAATAGGTTATAGCAAAAAAAAAAACTCATAGTATTGCGATTGAAATCATTTTATTTCATAGAATTAATTAAACTTCTGAAATAGTAGAGAGTTATTTTTTTAGATGTTTTCCTAATATTAATACTTACATATGTAATAATATGTAACATGGATGAGTAAGAACGATTTTTGTCAAAAAAATATTTCCGGGCAAAGGTATGCTTGCTTTTTGTCATTTAGTATTCTTCGGGAATTATATTAAATATATAGCGAAATCCAAGTCAAATGGGACACTTTAGAGAAACGAAGTTTTTATTTCCTATATTTTTGCTATGTTGATACTGCTTCTCAACTGAACATTTCAGTACATTAAAAGAGATACCGAAATTCGAAAAACTCGACTTACGCTGTGAACACAAATTTTGGGGCAGAGATAATTCCTTTTGGAGATGAAAGCCCTTGGTGAGTATATTAAGAATCCTAAAGGACAGATCCGCCGTGTGTCGAACTTCTGCGTTATGGCGTGATGAAGTTTTTGCTAGAGATCCTGTAAGCCTACAGGAATTAGCGTTATATCATTGTTCACTGTTGTTTTAGCTCATTTTTGAGATGACATGTCTTCAGTCAAATCGAATTCTGCTACTGAAGAGAAAAATACGGCATATAGGCCAACTCTATAATCAGCTGCAACGCGTAACGCATGAGAGAGGTATCGTGAGAAAAGGAGAGGGTAGAAACGTCTTTTCCGCAGGAAAAAAGAGAGATGTAAAAGCGGCAGTGTGAAAAATTCGAGATGTACAGGAGCCAAAATGAAGTCCGTAAATTCTACCAAAGAGTGAAACATAAAACTGATGGCTTTGGTACAGGCACGTCCTCCTGTAGGGACCAGCAAGGTTATTTGGCAAATGATACAGATAGTGTGCTAAGGTTATGGAAAGACCACTTTTCTAAACTGTTGGTATCCAATAGTACTGAAGACAACGAAGATACCACAGATCCAATCACAGACGATGGTATTGAATGTATACCACCCGGCCACGATGAGGTAAAGACAGCAAACGGCTGAAGAATAATAAGGCAGCAGGAGCCGATGGTCTACCAGCCGAGCTGTTCAAAAGCGGAGGCGACACGTTGATAAGGTGTATTCATCAGCTAGTTAGCACCATCTGGCAGGAAGAACGAGTACCTGACGATTGGAACCTGAGTATCTTGTGGCCCGTCCACAAGAAGGGAGGTAAGACCCCAGCAAAATAAATTGGAAGTAGTGCAATGTGGACTAGTTCTGTCACAGCATGTTTTGATGCAGTTCAACCGGAGTCGTGAAAAAGGCACTCCAGTCCTCACATTTTAACCGTATTTGGATGCAATCCAAAGAATCACATCCACTTGTCACATTTTAACAACATCCGGATGCAGTTCAGCGGAGTCGTGCAAAAGGCACTCCAATTCCTCATAATTTAACAGCATCAGGATGCAGTCCAAACGGTGCACTGTGGGTGAAATCCAAATCTAGCGGGGAAAAATTAATAACTTTTAAACTAGTTAAGATAGACTATTGAAATTTTGATCATATGTTTTTTATGACCGTAGGCCCCATGTTATGGAATATAGTCTATATTGGCCCACATTTTGGTGTAGATCCCATATAGCGGTACCGCCCGATTTTCGGCGTTTTGAATAACTTTGCTAAATTTTCTGGCCGAATCAACTGTATTTTGACATTTCGGATTCCCTGAGGTCAAAAAACTTCTCCACAAAAATTGGGGATATAGATCCACGTTTTGGTTTAGCCTCCATATATAGGTATTGTCCGATTTTACTTATTTTAAAGTTTTTAACAAATTTTTCTGATCGACTTAGCTGTATTTTGGCATTTAGGGCAACCAGTGGCCAAAACAACTTCTCCCAAAAAAAGTTTAGGCATAGCTTCACGTTTTGGTATAGGTTCTATGTAATGATATCCAAACTAAACGACTTTTTTACTTCAAAATAAAATGGCGATAAAATGAAGAGTTGCAAATAGTAGCAGTCGGAATTTTTGGAGTAATTACCTCGGAGTATGTATTTTAAGAAAAACAATATTCGGAAGTGATCCCCGGTTATCCCCGGTTAGTTGTACTTTATATAAGATACTTAAAGTCGAAAAGTTTGGTCTTAATAATTAAAGATTATTTTTTTGAATATTTACAACAGTAAATAATTAAGCAATCACTTTCTTTTTAAAGCAGCACATCCAAACTGTTGGAAAAAATTCAATTATGCACTCTTTACTTTAATTTTTCCCACAATTTTTGACGATCAAAACAAATACCAAAAAAGTCGATTTAGCAATCACGAATAAAAACTCCCAATGTATGTACCGCTATAACAGCCAACTACAATAAAATACAAATTTGTTTATTGTTTTCGGGTGCCGCAAGATGTTTAGAACAGGACGCCACTAATTATTTCCATATAACATGAGGTCAGTTTTCGGACTTTTGCTCCGCTAGATTTGAATTTCGCCCACAGTGCGGTGTCGTGAAAAAGGCACTCCGTTCGCTACATATTATTAGCAGTTGTTAGAGATCCCTACATGTACATAAATCAGTTTGTACATCTCTACAGGCAGAGGTATACATTTTCCAATAAGAGATAAGCGTGTTAACATTTTCAAACATTTGGTAATACAAACTAAATAATATTTCATTTGTGAACATTTTTCCGGTAACTCGAGAGAAGAAAATTTCCGTATGGAGTGCTGTTGGAGTACATGTCGAAATCTTAACTGGTGATGGGAAGACAACCCATTAAGCAAATGAAGCAAAAACAGTTCAGCTTGGAACAAATGGAGAGCGGAGGAAACACGCATGTTTGCGATTGAATTTAATGGAGGATTTTCATAATTGCTTTGTTTCAGAACCCGATAGAAGCTACTATTTTTTACTACGATAGCATTTTTCCCTTTATGTTATCGGAAAAAATAGTAAAAATTAGTAGATTCTTGCAGTTCTGGAACAGACCAAATTTGTGTTAATGTAATAAAGTTCTTAATATTTTTGTTTTACACAAATAATGCATTTTATTTGTTCTGGCATATTTTGTAATGGCTTGCACAATTTCCGCAGAATGCCTGTATCAAAACACGTGCTTTAGACTGCCTCCTATTCTACCCCAAAGGGTTAGTTAAAATGCAATGCCAAAGGGTCAGTTAAAATGCAGTGCCAGAGGGTCAGTTAAAATGCAGTGCCAAAGGGTAAGTTAAAATGCAGTGCCATGGAGTGCCTCTTTCCGTAGTCACGCTCTTGTAAAAATCATGAGTGAAAATGCATAATTTGATGCACTTCCAGATAACTTGTACATATCATTTAACTGCCTCTTTGGAGGCAAACTTTTTGCTGGGACTGTATGCTCTAACTATAGGGGCATAAGTCTACTCCCTATTGCCTACAAGATCGTGTCAGGGATATTGTGCGAACGACTAAAGCCTATGGTCAACGAGATAATTGGACCATACCAATGCGGCTTTAGACCTGGCAAGTCCGCCATTGACCAGATATTTACCCTGCGGCAAATCCTGGAGAAGACCCAAGAGATGCAGATCGACACATATCACCTTTTTGTCGATTATAAAGCAGCATTCGACAGCCCGCTGCGTTCAAAGGTATTCCAAGCCATGTCTGAATTTGGTATCCCCGCAAAGCTCATCCGGCTTTGTAAAATGACTTTAACTGACACGAGGTGCTCAGTTAAAATAGGAAAGAACCTCTCCGAAGAGTTTGGTACCAAAAGAGGTTTCAGACAAGGAGACAGCCTTTCGTGTGATCTTTTCAACATCCGGCTGGAAAAGGTTATACGAGAGGCAAACGTCAAAATAAGTGGCACAATCTACACCAATAGTCACATGTTACTTGCTTATGCTGATGATATAGATATCATGTGCGATCAGAAAAGAAGTAACTGATACCTTTATGAAGGTCGAAGGAGAATCTGCTAAAGTGGGTCTGGCGGTAAATGGTGAGAAGACCAAGTTGATGGTGTCGACGCGCAATGCGTCTATTGAGCTCGGACCGACTGTGGAAGTTGGTTCCTATAATATTGAGGTAGTAAAAGACTTCGTCCTCGGCATCTCCATAAACACAACAAACGACATCAGATGTGAAATAAAAAGAAGAATTGTATTGGCTAACAGATGCCACTTTGGTTTAAGTAAGCAGTTTAAAAACAAAGCCACATCTCGTCAAGCAAAAATAACGCTCTACAAAACACTGATACATACGTGCTGATGTATGGCTCCGAAGCCTGGGTAGTTGCGCAAACAGACATGGCAGTGCTTGGTGTGTTTGAGAGAAAAATTCCTCGAAAGATCTACGGAGCAATCTCGCGGTATTCCAGAGTGCGAAGCAACAAATAGAGAGAAATGGAGATCTTTTCTTAGTTCGAAACAAATGTTCTGTAATGGGCCAGCTAAGTAAGTACGTAAAAACGGTCACCACCGATATGTGGGAGCTATAGGAAACCGCAGGACTATGTGGTCCATATTTATCCACATACAACCCTTAACTATGAGGAACATTTTTGGAAAATTTTAGTAACCTACGTTCTTCACATTAAAAGTTGTGAATAAAGTTCCACTAAAGTGTCCATATTTCGCACTTTGCGTTGGGGAATTCCCTGTTTCACTCCATACGTTTTGGACCTCTTGTTCCTAAATTCCACGTACGACTGACGACCATACATATATGTAATTTATTATCCAACGTTTTAAACCTGGCCGTAGGATAGTCTGCTTGATTTCCTCAAACAGCGTGGAATGCTTGACAATAACAAAGGCTTTTGACAAGTCAAGCGCCACCTTCACTGTTCTATTACAATGTTTGCTCTAGTTTACTCCTCGACTAATAGATGTGGAGATGGCATGATCGACAACTGGATACCTATTTCTGGCGCTGGGGAGGACTAAAGCCTCGAGTGTATTTGCTGCCTGCGACAAGAGCGAAACGGTCTGTACGATGATGTTTCCGTGCCTGGCTTCCACAGCTGCCCATTTTCCAGACTTCGTGAACACTCGACTCTCGGCTCATTGAGTTGTTTCAGCACTACCATGGATATTCCATCAGGGCCCAACGCGTTGGATGATTTAGTTGTCCTGATGGCATTCTCAACATCATCCATTGTTAATTGCGGTGGTTCCTCTTCACTTATTCTGGTAGGGACGTCCTCATTGACAGTGCAAAACGTAGAGCTATCGCTCTGCTCAGTCAACAAAGTAACTCTCTGTTCGTTTCCTTGGACCGAATGCCGAAACACATGATGAGCAATGAAGTCCTCCACAACCAGAAGGACAAGACCTTTCAAAAGCGGGAACTTCCGTTCAGCAACTCTATCTCGGCAGTTTTTCCCCTGACTGCAACCTCCATACATTCCATGTACGGGTCATTAAGGCCACCGTGCGATATAGGTCGGTATTGAACAGACTGGTGAAATGGGAAAGCTAATACTCCACCTCACTTCTGCAAAATGGTGTCACTTGTCACTTGTCAAATTAAGAATGTTTAGAAGCGATTTGCATCTTTATATTTTATAACCTTCACAACGCTGTATGCTGCAGTTGTTATTGAGCTTGGTTTCCTGCAATGACATTGCAAAAAGGATGTGGGAGTCGCTTGTTCTTCTGACAACTACGACTTACTGGAGACTGTGTTCACGCAGCATGCAACAATATTTTCCCTGTCGTAGTCTCTCGCATGGACGAGTCCATAACAACCCCTGAGATGCATCCACTCTATTGCATCTCATCCGTCCTTTAAAAAATTGTAATCAAACTCAAGGCCGCAATTATGGAACAATCTTCACGAAATTTTGTATGGCAAAACAATGGTATTAATATCATGTAATGGCACCTTCATACTTCAGGCATTTTGAACATGGTTTATATGTGTGAAATTTCCTCCAAAAATTTGCTGCTGATATGTATGATGCCTTGTACTTCACACAATGTACATTTCTCAGTCTTTTTGTTATGCGGATATCCAATGAACGTTTTTCATTCGTTCGTTAACTCAAGTATCATGTTGAATCTGCTACAAAAGGTAAAAATGAGTATGAAATATGTGAAAATATATTTTAATAAAAATTTCGCAAATGTTAAACTTTTTTAACATGTTTCAGATGTGTGTTATGCTTCACTTTTTTCCACATCATTGCCATTGGGTTGTTAATAAAACATGATTTTGGGATTTTTGCTTTCCTTTGTTTGAATCTACACATTATACGCACATAATTAAATGTGCTGCATATAAATTGTGGTTTTGTGTGAAACCGCATAACAGCATCCATAGCACAAACATAACATTGTATTTATGATATTATAAATAAGATACATATAAAAACTGTTCGTAATAATAGCAAAAAATAAACACTTTTGGTGTTGCTGTCATTATTGAGAGCATTTATGCAACCCTTGTCTTATGTATTTGAATTCAGTCTATACAAATTAATATCTAAAACAAAATAAAGTAATGAGAGAAAGGCTATAGTTCGACGGGCCTAAGCATGTGATACACTGAAAACAAAATTACAGCCACGCCAGTGTAAAAACTTCAAATTAGGTTGATACGGAAGGTATCGTCATATGGGGTACCTACCAAAACATGGACCTATATTGATCGTTTTCTGGGTAGATTTTTCCAATCCAATAAGTTCGTTTGGATCGAGCTATTTATATCCTCCAACAGTAATTATAATCTTCAACATTTTTGAGGTAATCGTACAACTCCTGCCAAGCATTTTATGAAAATAAAGACCCAATGGAAAATGTTCTAAAATTTTAATATTATGTTTTTTGTTGTCAGGTCGGGTTTTAATGTTATGGCCCCATCTAAACATGGCTTATATTGACATTTTAGAACAAGTCGGGGCTATATCTCCGAAACCGATACGAATATTGTTTCGACTTCAGCTGTAGACTTGTTGATACGAGGGCTGAAGATAACCATCTGGCCTAACAATGAAAACGAGTTTTCTTAAGTTGTTGACGACTTTAACGCTAAAATGAGTTTTTGATTTTTACATATTTTTGGAGTTTATAGCAAAATTTTATGGCTAAACAATTTGTGGAATATTTTAATCTGATACGATTTTATTTAAAACAAGTAAGAACGGCGTTAAGATCTACCGGGATAAACTTTGTATACTCTCCACCACGAACTGTATTGAAGTGAATAAGAACAATTAGTTTATTTTCGTTTATGACAGTACTAAGCTCTTCCTCTTATTGCAGGAGTAGTATATCCCAACTGTTAATACTCGTACTCCCATGAAAAGAGCTCATATAGGGCGTCATCGTAGTTCTTTCCAAAACATGGATCAATATTTACAACTTGCTGAATTGATCCTTTGAGCTCCTGGCAATCAAGTTTGGAAAATTTCACAAAAAATCCCTCTAAATACATAAAATTTGGGCAATGCCGGCTAGAATTAAACCTGGAAATATATAGACAATTTGTTTGATAGTAACTTTTCTGCCTTCAGGGAACACAAAAAATCTAATTAACGACGAATTAGGTAGAAAAATATGACTAAAATCTTCAAAAAAAACCATAAATGATGACTACTCTTATATAAGGGTTAAACCATGACGTGAACTTATACGAGACGTTTTGTACCTGTATAAATGTATCGTACGGTTACAGGAGAATTTCAGTTATTCCGTTCGAATAATGTGGCTAAAACTTTCAAAATACCGTAAATTGGAAGGTACCGTTCTATGGGGGCTATATGAAGACATCATCGACCTTTACGAAGACTAAATACCAAATCAGGAATTTCGGTGGGATATGGAGGCCACAACCTTAAAAATAACGAAAATCGGGAGGTACTGTTCTATGGGGGTTATTTAAAAACGTGGAACTATACTATATAAATACTGAAGATCAGGATGTGTTGTTCTATGGGGGCTATATGAAGACGTGGACTTTTACCGACAAATTTCATGTAGAAAGTTTTGTACCCCAACGAAGACTAAATACCAAATTTCAGCCATTTCGGTTTTTAATGAAGCCAAAACCTTCAAAATAGTTAAAATTAACTAAACTTTTCCGAAATTTTGTATGGGAGGTACCCGAAGGAGTTCACCGATTGAGTCCATATTGGAACCTTAAAGTATGGACCAAATCTGTTACTTCCTTCAAAAGTTATTGTGCGCACAATTTTTCCGAACATTTTCGAACTTTTGTGAGTAAGGTACCGGAAGGAGTGGACAAATATAACCCATCTTTGAACTAAAACTATGTTTAACGAAAGCCAAATTTTGGACCGAATCGGTTGATCCGTTCGAGAGTTATCGTGCGCTGCAGCCAGACAGACCGACAGCGGACGGACATGGCTAAATCAACTCCAAATTGTAAAACCATTATTTCCATGAGGCACATTTTGCCCGTATGAAAGTGTATATGGTAAATTTCAAATTTCCTTTACAATTACATAGAAAAACAATTAAAAACTTTTTTGGCGAGCACATCCTCCATTTTTGGTACATGGGTTACGAAAAAAATCGTGGTTTCAAATCTGTTCGCGTTCACAAAATTGGATGCTGCACTCAAAAGTTATATGCGGTTTTACTCTCTTGTAAAGAAAAAATATTTAAAAATTCCTATTGTGTTGTAATAAGAACATGTATATATGAATCGTTAGCATTATTTGATATCTATCCGTAGATGCTAAAATAGTTGCTAAACTTATTTTTATTTTCGCGGAAAATCAAAAAATATTGAAGAAATCTTGGAATAAATTTTATTTATTCTAAATCAGAGTCCAAAAAATCTCTAAAAAATAATTTAAAAATACGTACAGAATCTAGACAACGCGTAGAAAAATGTGTGACCAAAATTATAAAGATCGCGTTTATAACTTGCATATTACAGCAACAACAAAGAACGGAAACTTATTGTTGGACATTATTTCAAAAATATATTTTTGGTTAAATACGAAAAATTTGAAAAATAAATGTTGGGAGTTATTCTATTATTTCGCTAAATTTCGATCCAAATCCTGAAGTATTTTGCTTAAACTTCTACGAGAAAAGTAATTAGTCATCGTGAAAGTATATTTGCCTTCTGTGATAAGCAATATAAATAAGAAGTAGAGAGTAATATTGAAATTACAATCAAAGAAAAAACATAGAAGTTAAAAACCGTATAATTCGCGAATTGGTTTAAATCGGTTGAGGTGCATGTGCTTTTCGGATACAGGGAGTCCATGTCTATCAATATGCATGGATTTTCCCATGTTTCATTCAGCGGCCAAAGTGTGCCATCAGTTGCATCTTACTATTCAAAAAACCTTCAAGTGGGCAAAAATTACGCGATGTGCATATGATTATAAGGTGCATCCGATTTCAATGGTCCCCTATTAAAAATACGTCAATATAAATTATTTTAGACAGATTCGTCAAGAACTGCGGATGTGCCACCGCATTCTATTTTGGGATAAATAGGGATATTACTCCTGAATCTTTGTAATTTGTGGCACACCTTTTTGGCAAATATTATAATCGCGTATAAAGGATTACATTTATGCAAAAATAATCAAAGAAAATCGCGGTTCAATTCGCGGAATTGTCAAAATATATTTTTGCAGATTTTCCTACTTTCAAGGTATCTATATCCCGCGTTTTAGTAGATGGATTCGACCGCGGAAGAGCTCATTAGATCCGGCACGTAAAAAAACTAAAATCACGCGGCGTTCAGGGGTACCTGTACGACAGTTGTAAATTTTAAAGCCAAAAAATAGTTTTTTTTTTCAGAAAATTTACGCACCAAATTTTCGCCTTTGGACTCCTATTACTAGGAAGCTGTACGGAGCACACCACCGACGTAGCCAGGGGGGGGCCCGGGGGGCCCGGTCCCACCCCCCCCGAAATAATTTTAGTTCCCATAGGATATTAGCTTATGTTACAATTTTTTTTAATTTTTGAGTAAAATTTTAAGCTATTTTAAATTGTTCAAGAAATATGTAAAGTAGTTGGAAGCATTACAGAGAATTATTTAACTACATTGGTATACTTATTGGTCAACATATTTGAAAATATAAAAATAATGAACAAGTTAGGCTTTTTGAGCAATTTTATGCATAGTTCTTGTTAAGTTTTAAGGTGTTGTTTAAGCGTTTAATCGGAATTTTAGGTTGACGGTGTTACTGAGTTCAGAACAATACGTTTATTTGTATTTATTGAACGTTTGTTTGTAGGCCGAATACTTTGGCTTGGCAACATCCAGAAAAAAAATTTTGCGACATTTTGTTTTTGAAATTTTTTATAAGAGCAATTCAACAATAAAATGTAAAACTGTTGCTTAATCTTTGTGGTTTTAATTGTTTGTATATTTTCTCTAACACGTTTTTATAATGAACTATTTTGAAATTCATAACAATTACAAATTCTTTATTATGTTTGAAATTTGCAATATAAAAACTATGTATATCAACCATTTTTTTGATATAATTTCTGTTCCACCGCAGTGTCGTAAATGTCTTTTGTACAAAAGGATTTTTCTGTCGAATTTTTGTGTTTTGTTCGACCTTTCGAATGTTAATAAAATCAAGATTATTGAGCTTGAGGTCAATGTTTATATTTTATTAGCTGACCCTGGTGCGCTTCGCTTCCCCGAATAAGGTAAAATATATTTTGACAAATCTATTTGTAGGCCAATCTTCGTCACTCATTGCAACTTTCATTAAAATCGAGTATATAAAGCGTGTTTGGTGCATCAGATACATTAATCGGAGGAAAATATATATATGAGCTATATCCAAATCTGAACCGATTTCAATATAATTCGAAAATTTTATTTCTAGACCCAATTCCGTCACGCATTCCAAATTTCATTAATATTGTACATACATAGCGTGTTTAATGCATAAAATACATGAAATCGGCCGAAAATATATATAGGCACTATATCCAAATCTGAACCGATTTCAATTCTAGACCATTTTAGACCGATTTATTTCTAGACCAAATTCCTGCACACATCCAAAATTGGGAGACATTATCTGTTACCGTTCTATAGATATTTGCATAAAAAATCTAAATTTTTGGAGGTACCTCCAATTCTGATGCTATATCTCCGGATCAACGCTGAATTTCAGAAATTTTTATAGCCTATGTTACTTTCAGGCCATGTAGTGATATACGAGTACTCTGAAAATTTCAGGAAGATCAGTACAGCGGTTTTTGAGTCCATAAACTTCAAACAAACAAACGTACAAACATTTTTCTACTTTATATATATATTGATTTATTGCATATTATTTCCAATATTTCAAAATTACAATGAATTTCATCTTCAGAGATTTTTCTGTCGATTACTCTTTGAATAAAACCAGAAGAAAACGTCATAGAAACCCACAGCAATTGTGTTTTGGGAAGTACTTTCAATGGATGCACATTTCTAAAAATGTTAATTTTTCCAGCTTCAGTAAAGGACCTTGTGACGACAAACGAAATCTAAAAACTGATCGGAAACAGGTTCTTCTTCGTCAACATCTCAACAAGTACTACTCGATTTTGCGGACAGGAATATACCCTGAGCCTGTGTGAATTGAAGCATTCATCTGTAGACAGATCGAATAGCCACTACACAGCCAAAATCCTTAAACCCAAAAACTATGCATTAGGAGCTTTTCAGAAATTTGTAGCCATTTCGGACGTATGAACTTGCAAACAAAATATGGATTTGTATCATTGATCACAAGTGTTGCGGAGGAGGTATGGAGAAATGGGCCGGACCGACATTGTTCATTTTTGGAGTAGATCTTATTTTCGGAGTCATTCCTTTTAAAAGATATAGCGCCCACCAGTCATTTCAGTTCGCCACAGTATAATTTTCAACTTTTGACTCTTATGTCAGGAAATATGGACTTGCCCACGAAAAACTTAATACCGCTCTAAACTGCACTTAAACAACTATTTTGAAGGTTTGTGAGGGAGGTACCATGGCCCATTTTCGAGCAAAAACTAAGTTTGGAAAAAATATTACTAAATCCAAAGTTTGGACCAAATCTGTTCCTCCGTTCAAGAAAACTCGCGCATACCACTTTAGCTAAAATTCTTGAAATTTGGGGGGGAAATACCAGAAGAAGTAGACCGAAAAGCACCATCTTCGAATTTTGTATATATAAGGCTTGCTGAAATATTGCGATAAACAAAGTTTGGACCAACGCAGTATCCTGTTCGAAAGTTGTCGTGTGCACTAGCCACTACACATGATTACCTTAGGTGTTGTTTAAAGCTTTCGGGCCATTTCCCCTGGAAGTATAGACTTGTCTCTGAAAAACGTGTACGGTAGTAATAGGAGCCCCGAGAACACTTGTTGCAAAAAAGCAAAGCGTTTCCAGAGAGTTTATTTTATATTTACTTATAACTAATTATTAGCATAAAGGAAGTGAAGCCATGTCCATGGAAGTCTTAAGCTTGCACAGCTTATCCATAGAGGTCTTAAAATGCACATCGCTGAAAATTTTTGAAATACTCTGCGGAAGTTTGCCGAAAGAGTAGATAGATCAAAATATCACGAAGGCCAAATTATGGACCGAATCAGTTGATCTGTTTGAGAATTATCATGCTCTTCAGGCGGCTACCCAGACGAACGGACATAGCTAAGTCGACTCCAAGTTTTCTGAAACAGATTTCTTCCAAACGCCTTTTGGCCCTAAATCCACATCCGATGAGGCACATTTTGGCTAAAGGCTGAGAGTATAAAAAATGTAGATTGGGGAAAATTGTGTTTATGGATTTTTGCTAAAAGAATGTATACATGTATAGACCTTGGATTGGGCGACATAATTTCATTTTAAACGAAGTTAAGACTGGATTCCAGTGATTCCCTTGTTCCTGATAAATTTATGAGAAGATCCAGAATTTCTATAAGTGAATTTGTCATTTACATAACCGCTATTAGGTGCTAGAATTTCTTGATGGATAGATTAACTATTGCTCGGCATTAGTTCTCGGCCTTCAGAAATTTTTTGCGATATGTAGACATCGGAATTTTGCATTTTTTTGAAAATTGTAATGTTAAGATATTTGAAATTTAAATGTTATGATATTTCTAAGGTTTTCCATTGTATTCGCTTTCTTTTGGCCTTACCGAAGTGATAACACTGAATTTCATAACATTCACTGTAGTTGTGAATTATTTGATAATGGATCCGCCGAAAAATATATGGGATTATTAATATATTCATTGTTTTGGCCATATATTAACTGTGACATATTGTCAAAAAAGTTCTAAAAGATAAAATTGGCCAAGAAGTCTTGCGCCATATGAACTGAAAAATAGTATTGAAAATTATTTCATCAGTAGAATAAGTCTAAAATAAGGTTTGCATCTTTGCTAAATATTACATTTTCGCTAACATGAACTTTCAAAATTTTGCTCAGGTGGGCCCCCCCCCCGAAATGAAATCCTGGCTACGTCCCTGGAGCACACTCATGAGATACACATCGAACGACGTGGAATCGCGAGTTCTACAATCATATAAACTAGTTTGGATTATTATCTAGTTGCACCCTCTAACTATAAGAAAAATGCGAAAAACACTGAAATCAAAACTTTAAAATGTCAGCATCGATTTTAGGGGATGCAGTGTATATATCCAAAAGTCATACACTAGAACCATGTTGCCCAAGGGGTATTGTTTAGTTCTTTTATTAAGCACAGGTTCGAATTTTGCGTGGTTTGGCCAGAAATCAAAAAAGGACCCAAAAAAACATGTTTACTTCAACACATTTTTCCCATTTTTTTATATTACCACCAACGCAGCTTCCACGAAAATTATTTGTTATGGTCCATATTATAAGATAGTGGCTAAAACACTTCAATTAATATAAATATATAAATATTTTATAAAATATATTAACAGTTCGCGACTTATTAAATGGTGAACCTCAACTTCAACGATTGAAAAACTTTTTTGAATATTACCATATACCCTTGTTAGCATAAACGCTGAGAGTATAAAAACGGCGAGACACGTGTCCTCTTTTTTTGGTCTTCTATAACGCTGCGGTGTCAGAATATGGTTAATAATTCTCGTGTTGCACAGTGAAACTAAAACCAATATTGGAGAGTTCTCCAACTATTTTGCTAAAATAATAATTATTGTATACTAATTAATAATAATTATTGTATATAATTATTGTATACTGCTAAAACTTCCTCAAGAAATATGGTTCACCTTCGCGAAAGCTGTGATAACTTATAAGGATAGGAAATTAAAAGTAATACTGAAATTACTATCATTCAAAAATGTGAAAATTAAAACGCCTGTTATTTGTGAATTAGTTAAAATCAGTTGATGCGCATCTGCTTTTGGATACAGCGAATCAATCTCTTTCAATATTTATGTATATTTCGATGTTTCACTGCTAAAGTGTGCCATCAGTTGCATCACACACTGCAAAAAACCTTAAAGTGGGTAAAAGTCGCGATTTCAGTAGCACACTTCAGAAATTCGTCAATATACACCCATTTCAAATAGATTCTTCACGAGTATGTGCCTCCACATTCTATTTTTATACCCTCAGCATTTATGCTAACGAGGGTATATACACTTTCATACGGGCAAAATGTTCCTCATCGAAATAATGGTTTTAGACCCCAAGTATGTTTGGACGAAATGTGTTTCAGACAGTTTGGAGTTGATTTAGCCATATCCGTCCGTCTGTCTGTGTGGGTGGCTGGAGCGCACGATAACTCTCCAACGGATCAACCGATTCGGTCCAAAATTTGGCTTTCGTAATATTTTGTCCAAACTTAGTTTAAGTTCGAAGATGGATTATATCAGTCCACTCCTTCCGGTACTTCCCCCAAAAAAGTTCGAAATTGATCGGAAAATTTGTGCGCACGATAATTCTGAAGAGAGTAACCGATTTGCTCCATACTTTGCACATCGTTAAATTTAAATGAGGTTCCAATATGGACTCAATCGGTCCACACCTTCGGGTACCTCCCACACAAAATTTCGGAAAATTTCAGTTTAGGGCCTACTCTCGAATCGCTTTGATTTTTATTGTAACAACTTGTATTCACTTCCTGAGCAAATAGCCTGAAAGGTGCAAAAAACCCCTATGACACCGTGTGTAGTAGTTGGAGCACAAGATAAATCTCGAACGGATCTGCCAATTCGGTCCAAAATTTGACCTTCGTAATATTTTTTCCAAACATAGTTTAATTGCGAAGATAAACGATATCGGTCCACTCCTTCAGGTACCTCCCTCACAAAAGTTCAAAATGTTCGGAAAAATTGTGCGCACAATAACTTTTGAAGGGAGTGACCGATGTAATCCATACTTTGCACATCCTAATATATCTACCAGATATAGATAAGGTTCGAATATGGACTATATTTGTCTACTCCTTCTGGTACCTCTCACGCAAATTTTCGGATAAGTTCACTTTAAGACCTGCTCTCGTATTACTTTGATTTTTGTTGAAGCGATTTGCATTCGCTACTTCCATTACGACGGTAAAAGTTTTTTTCAGGGGCAAGTCCATACTTCTTGAGCAAACAGCCCGAAGGTTGTAAAAGCCCCCCTATGACACCATATGTGGCAACTGTGCAACCGATTTGGTCCAACATTTGTTCTTCGTCATATCCAAACTTAGTTTCATTGGGCAATACCGGTCCACAACTTCAGGTATTTCTCTCCAATACTTAAAAATGTCACTTAAATACGATACGATATCATTTGAATGGGGCAAGCAATTTGGTCCAAACTTAGGATCTCCTAATATTTTGTCAAAATTTAGTTTATCTTTCAAAATGCCCCTTTTCGGTCCTCCCTACGGGTACCTCTACCACAATATTTCTACATTTGTGTCTTAGTGCAGTTAATTCCTAATCCACATTTTTGGCGGCAAGTTCAAATGTCAAAAACGGCCACAAAATTCTGAATAGACCTTAAATACATTCGATCTGTCTGTAGGTGAAAGTTTCATTTCACATTGGCTGAGGGTATATACCTGTCGGCAAAGCCGACTGACACTTTTTACTTATTAATATTTAAAGAGCTTTAACATAGATGTACATATCGACAAAATCCTTTCGGCTCCGTCGTATCTGATGTGCAAGAAAGGAACGCAATCGCATATAAAAAATAATATCGCATTTTGTGTCCACTGAGGCAACACTTACTCAACTCCTGTCCGACAGTTTTCAAAAAATTGCGTTACACATGAACCGGGCTATATTCGTCTGAAACTATAGGAAAAGCACAGTAAAATGACACTTAAGATTTTTAATTCTCTCATCATGCTGACCTTGTTAATTATAATTAACAAACATAAAATGTAGAACATTTTTTTTCTTCAGCATAGATTTATACTTTGACTTTGTTCAACGAAACCCCTTTTAAAACATAATTTAACATTTAGAACTGAAACAATTATTATCTGCTTTATAAGTATGTATGTATATATGCACCTATTTTAAACTAACTACAAGCGTTTATAAAATAAACCATGAATGTCATCCTGTGTTGAAATAATTAAATTTCTTTATAACGCTAACATATTTATTAGTCTTGTAATTAGCAAATAATTTGCTAACCAACAAACAAAAGAGTGCTAGCCTTCGCATGCCACTATTGGCCTTTTCTCTTTGCTACTGCTGCAATAAACTAGTCACGCATAACCTCTTTCTTGGTGCGAACAACATACATAAATATTCCGTTTTTCTTGTCCGTCTTATATAATATTTTACGGATGTTGTAAAATATTTGTTCCTTTGGCAAAACAGAAGTGGCAAGTGGAGCATGCTGAAAATAATTAATGTTTGTACCAAAAAAAAAGGATGTTGAATAGGAAAATAATTACATTAAAATTACGAATTACAACGACAACAATTTATGTTCTTTTGAAGTGGAATAACAATGTTGGAGAAGAGAACTACATTTGGCATTGTAGAACATTAACTCCAAATTCAAGACTCCAAGAATGATACGGAAAATAATATATGTGCATTGAAATCAAAGTCTCCCTTCCCATGTCCGTTCTGGAATAATTAGTTTAGGATAGATTAATTTATAACGCTAATTGGGGAGGCTAGTTTTGTGGTGATAAAATTTTGGTGTGACCAAAATAGTTTGCGAAAGATATTTTCATCCAAAGTTGTCATAAATTCACTTTGTACCAAACGAAACTACCAGGTGTAGGTGAATGCACTCATTCTCTAGGTCAGTCTCTGTAAAGACCGAGTTTTGTTATGTCTGCGCCTAACAATGTGATTCAGTATGCCCCCAACGAAAGTGTTAACCCTTTCGGTGATTCTATGCCATATGGCATAACCAGTTTTTGAAGCCCGTTTTAAGGCAAAATACTTATGGGCACTCTTTTTTTAATAATTTTGTATTTTTCCCTGAAGTGTTATCTAAAAATAATTCGACAAAAATTTTTGATTGGTGGACCCTATACATTGTTATGTCTCAAAGAGCAAGCGCTCCTCGTTCGATTTAAAATTTGCATGTAAATACCATCTTATAATTTTATATATTTTATTAACAAAAATATTTTTTTTGTTAACTTTTTGTATTTAATTTAGTAGATAATCATTGCCTTAATAATTAAAACGAAAAAAAGATCCGAAATATAGTTCAATGGAGCTGCCAGATTTTTTATATTTCATACTATGCCATATGGCATAGATTTTTCCCAACGGAAATGTTTCACTTTGTTTGACTCCCAGATCTTCTATTGTAAAACCCCTAGATCTTCTATAAGAAGACCTCCAGATCTTGTATAAATAGACCTCCAGGTCTTCTATAAGAAGACCTCCAGATCTTGTAAAAGTAGACCTCCAGGTCTTCTATACGAAGACTTCCAGGTCTTTATAAGGAAACCTCCAGATCCACCATAGGAAAACCTCCAGATGATGTATAACAATTCTTGCAGATTTTCTAAAATAACTTCTCCAGATATTATATAAGATGGTCCCCACGTCTTCTACAAGCTGACCTCCAGCCCTTCTATAGGATGACATTCAGGTGTTCTATAAGAAGTCCTTCAGATCTGCTATATGAAGACATTCAGGTCTTCTATAAGAAGTCCTCCAGTTTTTCTATAAGAAGGCCTCAAATCTTCCATAAGAAGACCCTAGGTTTTCTATAAGAAGACCCTAGCTTTTCTATAAGAAGACCCTAGGTTTTCTATAAGAAGACCCTAGGTCTTCTATAAGAGGCTTTAAATGTTCTAAAAGAAGACCTCCAGATATTCCATAAGAAGACCTTCTATGTGAAGACCCCCAAATCTTCTAATAGTAGACCTCCAGATATTCTATGAAAAACCTTCATGTCTTCTATAAGTAGACCTCCTGGTCTTCAAGGAGAAGATCTTATGCTTTTCTATAAGAAAGGCCCCTGATCTTCTATGAGAAGACCATTTGGTTTTTATAAGAAGGTCTCCTGCTCTTCTATGAGAAGACGTCCTGCTCTTTTATGAGCAGACCTCCTGGTCTTATATAAGAAGACCTCCTTCTCTTCTATAAGAATACCTCCTTCTCTTCTATAAGAATACCTCCTGCCCTTCTATATGCAAACGTCCTTCTCTTCTATGAGAAGACGTCCTGCTCTTCTATGAGCAGACCTTCTGGCCTTCTCTATGCAAACGTCCTGCTCTTATATGAAAAGACGTCCTGCCCTTCTATATGCAAACGTCCTGCTCTTCAAGAAGAGGACCTCCTGCTCTTCAAGGAGAGGACCTCCTGCTCTTCTATAAGAAGACCCCTTGCTCTACTATAAGAAGACCTCCTGCTCTTCTATAAGAAGACCTCCTTCTCTTCTATAAGAATACCTCCTGCCCTTCTATATGCAAACGTCCTTCTCTTCTATGAGAAGACGTCCTGCTCTTCTATGAGCAGACCTCCTGGCCTTATATAAGAAGACCTCCTTCTCTTCTATAAGAATACCTCCCGCCTTCTATATGCAAACTTCCTGCTCTTCTATGAGCAGACCTCCTGCTCTTATATAAGAAGACCTCCTTCTCTTCTATAAGAATACCTCCTGCCCTTCTATATGCAAACGTCCTTCTCTTCTACGAGAAGACGCCCTGCTCTTCTATGAGCAGACCTCAAGCTCTTGTATAAGAAGTCCTCCTTCTCTTCTATAAGAAGACCTCCTGCCCTTCTCTATGCAAACGTCCTGCTCTTATATGAAAAGACGTCCTGCCCTTCTATATGCAAACGTCCTGCTCTTCAAGAAGAGGACCTCCTGCTCTTCAAGGAGAGGACCTCCTGCTCTTCTATAAGAAGATCCCTTGCTCTACTATAAGAAGACCTCCTGCTCTTCTATAAGAAGACCTCCTTCTCTTCTATAAGAATACCTCCTGCCCTTCTATATGCAAACGTCCTTCTCTTCTATGAGAAGACGTCCTGCTCTTCTATGAGCAGACCTCCTGGCCTTATATAAGAAGACCTCCTTCTCTTCTATAAGAATACCTCCCGCCTTCTATATGCAAACTTCCTGCTCTTCTATGAGCAGACCTCCTGCTCTTATATAAGAAGACCTCCTTCTCTTCTATAAGAATACCTCCTGCCCTTCTATATGCAAACGTCCTTCTCTTCAGGAGAAGACGCCCTGCTCTTCTATGAGCAGACCTCAAGCTCTTGTATAAGAAGTCCTCCTTCTCTTCTATAAGAAGACCTCCTGCCCTTCTCTATGCAAACGTCCTGCTCTTCAAGAAGAGGACCTCCTGCTCTTCAAGGAGAGGACCTCCTGCTCTTCTATAAGAAGACCCCTTGCTCTACTATAAGAAGACCTCCTGCTCTTCTATAAGAAGACCTCCTTCTCTTCTATAAGAATACCTCCTGCCCTTCTATATGCAAACGTCCTTCTCTTCTATGAGAAGACGTCCTGCTCTTCTATGAGCAGACCTCCTGGCCTTATATAAGAAGACCTCCTTCTCTTCTATAAGAATACCTCCCGCCTTCTATATGCAAACTTCCTGCTCTTCTATGAGCAGACCTCCTGCTCTTATATAAGAAGACCTCCTTCTCTTCTATAAGAATACCTCCTGCCCTTCTATATGCAAACGTCCTTCTCTTCTACGAGAAGACGCCCTGCTCTTCTATGAGCAGACCTCAAGCTCTTGTATAAGAAGTCCTCCTTCTCTTCTATAAGAAGACCTCCTGCCCTTCTCTATGCAAACGTCCTGCTCTTATATGAAAAGACGTCCTGCCCTTCTATATGCAAACGTCCTGCTCTTCAAGAAGAGGACCTCCTGCTCTTCAAGGAGAAGACCTCCTGCTCTTCTATAAGAAGACCTCTTGCTCTACTATAAGAAGACCTCCTGCTCTTCTATAAGAAGACCTCCTGCCCTTCTATATGCCAACGTCCTGCTCTTCTGTGTGAAAACACCCTGTCCTTCTACGAGACGACCTTTTGCTCTTCCAGGAGAAGACATCCTGTCCTTCTATGAGAGGACCTTCTGCTCTTTTATGAGAAGACGTCCTGCTCTTCTATAAGAAGACCTCTTCCTCTTCTATAAGGCCTCCTGGTCTTCTATAAGATGAAATTTAATTAAAAACTTGAATATTTTAGTTTTGTTTTTTTTTTTTTCCTTTAAATACATTCTATGCCATATGGCATAGTGTCCAAAAACCACTTTTCCAAACAAAATGTTAAAAAATTAGTTTTGATTATTCATAGAGTGGGCTTAAATATAAATAAAATTGGAAAAATATATTTTTCAGATCAAAAACAAAAAAGAAGCACCGAAAGGGTTAAGAAATGTAATTTTAATAATTACTTTTACCATAACGAATGAAAACAGTGAAGGAATATAATAACAGACATGGTAATAATTATTTTTTAAGTGGATCAATTAGAAATAGTATACGTATGTACATACTAAAAGGACATAAGGCACGCCATATTCGTATTTAAATTAAAAAGTGTTCCACCGCGAAATAGTTTTATACCCTCAGCATTTATGCTAACGAGGGTATATACACTTTCATACGGGCAAAATGTGCCTAATCGAAATAATGGTTTTAGACCCCAAGTATGTTTGAACAAAATGTGTTTCAGACAATTTGGAGTCGATGGACGATAACTCTCGAACGGATCAACCGATTTGGTCCAAAATTTGGCTTTCGCAATATTTTGTTCAAACTTAGTTTAGGTTTGAAGATGGTTTATATCGGTCCACTCCTTCCGGTATCTCCCCCACAAAAGTTGGAAAATGTTCGGAACATTTGTGCGCACGATAACTATTAAAGAGAGTAATCGATTTGGTCCATACTTTGCACATCGTGAAATTTCTACCAAACTTAGATTATGTTCCAATATGGACTCAATCGTCCCACACCTTCGGGTACCTCACACACAAAATTTCGAAAAGCTCAGTTTAGGACCTTCTCTCGAATCGCTTTGATTTTTGTTTTAGCAACTTTTATTTACTGCTCCCCATACGACGCTATAAGTTTCATCAGGGGCAAGTCCATACTTCCTGAGAAAATAGCCTGAAAGTTACAAAAAAAAAAAAACTTTATGACACCGTGTGTAGTGGTTGGAGCGGAAGATAACCCTCGAACGGATCTGCCGATTCCGTCCAAAATGTGGCTTTCGTGATATTTTGTGCAAACTTAATTTAAGTTCGAAGACAAGACATATCGGTCCACTCCTTCAGGTACCTCCACCACAAAAGTTCAAAAATGTTCGGAAAAATTGTGCGCACGACAACTTTTCATGGGAGTGACCAATTTGGTTTATACTTTGCACATCCTAATATATCTATCTATCAAATATAGATCAGGTTCGAATATGGACTATATTTGTCCATTCCTTCGGGTACCTCCCACACAAAATTTTGGATAAATTCACTTTAAGACCTGCTCTTGAATTATTTTGATTTTTGTTGAAGCAACTTGCATTCGCTTCCTCAATTACGACAGTAAAATTTTTTTCAGGGGCAAGTCCATACTTTTTGAGAAAACAGCCCGGAAGTTGTAAAACCCTCTATGGCATCATATCGACGCCTCCAAACAATAGTATGCTAAGTCGACTTAGCATGTTTTCTAGTTCTTTGCATTTTTATATTTAACGTCCTTTTACTTAAATTCTGTCAAATTTTGGTAATGATCGGACAATCCGAACAGAAGTTATAAACAAATATTTCCTTAGCATAGTACTGAAGTTCAAAAAAATTTCCAAACTTTGAGAGCTTCTCCTGCAAAACTCACTTTTTAGACTTAGCATACTATTTTTTGGAGGTGTCGATATGTAGTGGCTGGATAGCTCAAACCAAATACTGCGTTCGTCCACACTTTGGATATTATAATATTTCTTTGAATATTATATGAAATTCGAAGGTGGTGCTTATAGGTCCACTCTTTCCTTTACCACCCACACAAAAGCTCAAAAATATTCGCTAAAATGGTACGCGCCATTTATCAAAGGCGTAGCAACCGATTAGGTCCAAACTTTGGATCTTTAAATATTGTCCAAACTTAGTTTATGTTAAAATTTGGGCCCTATCTGTCCAATCCTTGTGATACCAACCACACAAATGTTCAACATTTTTGTGTGGTTAAGGGTCTGTTCGAGAATTCTGTGGACATTTTTACCGAAGGTTTTCCTAGTGGCCATGTTTACAGCGATATTATGTTTTTCGTAGGCTAGTGTGATAAAAAAAAGCCCTATCTATCGTTATCCCCGCAAATTTTTTATACCCTCCACCATAGTATGGAGGGTATATTAAGTTTGTTTTTCCGTTTGTAACGCATTGAAATACTCATTTGCGACCCTATAAAGTATATATATTCTTGATCAGGGTGAAATTCTAAGTCGATCTGAGCACGTCCGTCCGTCCGTCCGTCCGTCCGTCTGTGGTAATCACTCTAGCATCCACAAAAATGGAGATAGGACGCTGAAATTTTGGGAAAATGCGTCTTTTGTTTGCAGGCAGGTCAAGTTCGATGATGGGCTATATCGGTGCACGTTTTGGTATAGCCCCCATATAACGGTACCCCCCGATTTACGGTATTTTGACGTTTTTAGCTACATTTTCAGACCGATTTGGCTATAATTTGACATTTAGGGTTCTTAAGTATCAATAAACATATATAACAAAACTTGTGGACATAGGTCCATGTTTTGGTATAGCCCCCATATAACGGTACCCCCCGATATACGGTATTTTGACGTTTTTAGCTACATTTTCAGACCGATGAAGCTATAATTTGACATTTGAAGTTCTTAAATGTCAATAAAGTTATGTGACAAAACTTGTGGACATAGGTCCACGTTTTGGTATAGCCCCCATATAACGGTACCCCCGATTTACGGTATTTTGACGTTTTTATCTACATTTTCCGACCGATATTGCTATAATTTGACATTTAGGGTTCTTAAATGTCAATAAACCTTTATAACTAGTGGACATAGGTCCATGTTTTGGAATAGCCCCCATATAACGTTACCGCCCGATTTCAGGTATTTTGAGAATTTTACCTACAAGTTTTAACCGAATTATCTGTAATTTGAACATTTGACATTTGAAATTCTTAGTGGTCACCACACCTCTCCACCAAAAATTGTCAAGAAAGCCCCCATATAACGGTACCTCCCGATTTTCAGCAATTTGATGATTTTACCTACAATATAAAACCGAACTAGCAGTAATTTGACATTTGAAGTTCTTAGTGGTCACAACACCTCTCCATCAAAAATTGTCAACATTGGTCCATGTTCGGATATAGCTCCCATGTAACGGTACCTCCCAATTTTCAGTAATTTGGCAATTTTAGCTACAATTTTTAACAGAACTAACTGTAATTTGACATTTGAAGGTTGTAGTGGTCACCACACATCTGCATCAACAATTTTCAACATAGCCCCAATATAAAGATACTTCCCGATTTTCGGTACTTTGAGGATTTTACTTAAAATGTTTAACCGAACGTAGGTCCATGTTTTTGTGTAGCCACAAAACAAACCTCCCGATTTTCCGTACCTTAGCTTTATTTTTTTGGGCGAACTTTCTGTAATTTGTTCATTTAAGTTCATATTTTCGTATAGCCCAGATACCTCTGAACTAGCTGTTAATGACATTTGAAGTTCCCACGTTATGTTCCGATTTTCGATATTTTGAGGATTCTAGCTAAATTTTTTAACCGAATTAGGAGCTATTTGACATTAAAGGCTCCCATAAAAAACTGTCAACATAGGTCCATGTTTTATTATAACCCCTATATAACGGTACCTCCCAATTTCTAGCGCACCAAAAATTGTCTACATACATAGTTAGATATAGGCACCATAAAAAAGGGGCTTCCCGAAGCATTTTATACACATTTTAACGTACCCACTTAAAGGAATGAAAACTAATAATTCATTTTAGTTCAGAATATTTTATGGTGGAGGGTATGAAAAGTTCGGCCCGGCCGAACTTAACGCTTTTTTACTTGTTAGCTTTAATCCTATCCATACTTTTGTCGGTTCATACGCCCAATACTTTGAAAACCCCCTAAATACATAAGTTTTTTTTTTGAAAAAAAAAAAAAACATTTCAATCCACACAGGCCGAGGGTATATCTATGTCGGTAAAGCCGACTGATACTTTTTTACTTGTTATGAATTGATAAGGTACACAGCCCAACTCGATTTTACTCAAAACTATTTTCATCACATATTGTGAAATTTACCATGAAAAAAATCAACAAGTACGGACATCAGTTATTAAAGAACGCACACTTCGTTGACGTCACTGAACATCTAAATACGTTTCACATACCTTTCATTTCAATTACAAAAAAAAAAAAAAAACAAGTAAGATAGGGCTACAGTCGGACGGGGCCGACCATGTGATACCCTACACCACTGCCTCTGTACACCATTGATTGTCATACGTCGTAAACCTAGCCAAAAAAAGCAAGGTTTTTGACAGAATAAACAATCGAATTTTCATTGATATGAAGGAAGTCTCCCTTGTCCCTTCTAGGATGTTTGTGGAAAAATCATATATATTATCTATATATATAAAAAAGGATGATCTTAGTTACTACGCTTATAACTCAAGAACGGCTGAACAGATTTTGACAATTCGCGCCAATTCGGAATGGTCTCATGGCAGAAAAGGATAAAACCTAAAAAAATCGCGAAACTTTGCGAATAAATTGCAAAAATATTTTTTCAAAAAAGTCAAATTTTCCACATATTTATATCGAGCTTCGCGTTTGGAGTATACCTATTTGGACAGTTTTCGGCGAAAATGCCTCTGTTTTGTAAATTTTTGAAAGTTGTATAGAATTTTTTTTTTACAAGCAAACCGATTTTCTTTTATTTTCAAGCTTAGTTTTAGGAAATTAACAAAGAAGAGGGCTTAGACCATGTTTATATTATAGCCTTTTGCAGGGTTAGTCTTCTCAATGAGAATTTGTTTGAAGTATACGCAAAGGAATTGACATTTGGAACCCAGTGGGTTTGTTAAATCCGGTTATATATAAACATACTATTAGTTTAGAGTTTGTAAAGATTAGTGGTGGTTTCAGATTCCGATTGAAAAGATGAAGATGATAACGCCGAAAGTGGTTCCCACAGTTTTGAGGAAAAAGGTACAAATCCACATAATTGGTGGGTTATTTGAAAAATCAAGAGCTCGGAGGTAATTTCATTGGAAGTGAAGTTGTGGCATACATACATATATGTATAATATTAAACCGTAAGTAAAACATCTTAGAAAGATCAACTTCCGATTTATGCGGTATAAAATTTAAGCTGTACCAGATATATATCGATACCGTTTAGATCCTGTCATGATACTAAAAATGATGTCCCCACTGAAAAGAAGTATGAATTCAATCAGTTTAATTCCCGCAGAGCCGGAAGGTGATTACAATTGGCCAAATACATACATATGTACACTGGTACTGTTGATACACTGTACGTATGTACATCGAAAAAGGATGATATTCAAAATTGGAAAGAAAAAAAACAAAAAATTGAAGGTACTGACATTTATTCATTATCGGGCGACATAAGTAGGTAAATACTTATTAAACGTTAATTAGTTTGTGATATTAATCTGACTATGTTATTTACGTGGATATTAAATATAGGGTGACAACAGTCACGTGTTAGTGTGACAAGACTTCAAGCATCCGAAACACACAAAGAACGGCAACTAATAGAATAGCTCTGCTAACAAGAATCAATGTATCAAGTACTGGATTGTACAGTCCCAATCAAAATTAAATTACCGCATTTGTCCGTGTTACCAGAGCCATTGCGTCTAATTCCGAATTTGCATTCACGTTAAACATAGAAGTCAGAAAAATGTAGACGAAGGTGGTTACCTGATAACGATCGTATCCCTCTGCTCAAAATATGTTAATTGATTGAAACGCAAATTTAAAGAAGCACTATATTCAGCATTAAATTTAAATTCCTACGATCGCATTCCTTCCTTCGTATTCAATTGCTTGAGTGAAATATCGTGTTCAGCGATGAAAACAAGAATTGCAGAAAACCATCGATTATGAAACGAATAACGATATTATTTTGCTTCAACTGTGCTACAAAATATTTTTATTTACTTCGCAAAACGTGTTACTTGCTTAAAAAATATATCTTATAGTCCAGTCAAAATAGACATGCATATAAGGGGGAAATAGCAAAAATTCCCACAAAGCTGAATTTTGGTGGAGAGCTAGGGTTGGCCATTAGAAGCAACGTCCTAAAAGTCCCCATCGATCCCGTGTGTGCAAAAAAAGTTATTCGGGGTCAAAGGTCAAATTTTGGGCCTTTTTTTTGTTTTTTGGTCATAACTCAGAAATTATATGTTTTTTCATTTCGATACAAAGGAGAGATTTGTAGACTACAAAATTTTCTATGAAAATGATCTTTGTACCATTGACCTAGAACCTACGGTTCTTGAGATATGAGTCACGCAATATAGAAACTTTAAGTAATTTTACGGCACCTGTGTGTTAGTTGACCTGTCGCGATTATTTTACACTTATTTCGAAAACGGTAGAACCTACCAAAAAGTGTTTAAAGAAAAAGTTTTTTATTACAATATTTCCTATAAGTTTGCTCCCCATGATGTCTGCATATGAGTCACCGTTCCTAAGATAAAAGTCAATCAATACACAATATGCACACATTACTACGGCACCTAAGAGGAAATTGACATGAGACAGTTGTTTTTCATTTGCTTCGAAAACGCTTGGTTCGATTAAAAAGTGACTAAAAGTTGTAGAGTAGAAAATTCTCTACAATTATGGTCTTTACAGATTCTACATAAAATCTATTATTCTTGAGATACGAGTCAATCAAATCATGATATGCACACATTTCCACACCACCTGTGAGGTAGTGCATTGGGCGCGTTTTTTTAATGTGGTTTCCTCTATAGGCCTACTCCACTATCTTTTGTGACAATTTTAAAGTTTAGTATATATATTTTAGTTCTAATCATATCCTTCTACGATAAACTCTTCTTCTATTTCTTCTTCCTCTTGGAGGTTTATAACACTGTGCGACAAAATGGAGGTGAACATCTGGGGAAGAGATAATTCCTTTTGGTGATGAAAGCCCTTGGCGAGTATATTAAGAACCCCGAAGGACAGATCCGCCGTGAGTCGAACTTCCGCGTTATGGCGTGATGAAGTTTTCGCTAGAGACCCTGTAAGGCATCAGGAATTAGCGTTATATCTTTGTTCACTGTTGCTTTAGCTTATTTTTGAGATGACATGTCTGCAGTCAAATCCAATGAGGATTATTTTCGTTAAGCACTTCGACCTTCTAACTCGCTTCCTTCAATGTCCTTTTCGTCCTTTATTTTAAGAGCCGCTATAAATTACCACAAGATGACGTTTTTCAGTTTGAAAATGTTCTGCAAAAATGTCGCTCAGAAAATTTTAGGTATGGCTATCATTGACAACTAATCGATTTTGTCGCGTTTTTATAGTCATTTTTGACATTTACCACTGTGTTTTGTGTTTTTGTATGTTCTGTAACGAATATACAAAAACCAAATATAGTATTTTTCTGAACAAAAACAGGGTAAATGCACAAAACGACCACGAAAACGTGACAGAATCGATAAGTTGTCAATGAGAGCCATACTTAAAATTTTCTGAGCGACATTTTTGCAGAACATTTCGAAGCTGAAAAACGTCATCTTGTGGTACTTTTATAGCGGCTCTTAGAATAAAGAACGAGAAGGACATTAAAGGAAGCGAGTTAGAAGGTTGAAGTGCTTAACGAAAATAATCCTCATTGGATTTGACTGCAGACATGTCATCTCAAAAATAAGCTAAAGCAACAGTGAACAAAGATATAACGCTAATTCCTGATGCCTTACAGGGTCTCTAGCAAAAACTTCATCACGCCATAACGCGGAAGTTCGACTCACGGCGGATCTGTCCTTCGGGGTTCTTAATATACTCGCCAAGGGCTTTCATCACCAAAAGGAATTATCTCTTCCCCAGATGTTCACCTCCATTTTGTTGCACAGTGTTATAAACCTCCAAGAGGAAGAAGAAATAGAAGAAGAGTTTATCGTAGAAGGATATGATTAGAACTAAAATATATATACTAAACTTTAAAATTGTCACAAAAGATAGTGGAGTAGGCCTATAGAGGAAACCACATTAAAAAACGCGCCCAATGCACTACCTCACAGGTGGTGTGGAAATGTGTGCATATCATGATTTGATTGACTCGTATCTCAAGAATAATAGATTTTATGTAGAATCTGTAAAGACCATAATTGTAGAGAATTTTCTACTCTACAACTTTTTCTTTAGTCACTTTTTAATCGAACCAAGCGTTTTCGAAGCAAATGAAAAACAACTGTCTCATGTCAATTTCCTCTTAGGTGCCGTAGTAATGTGTGCATATTGTGTATTGATTGACTTGTATCTTAGGAACGGTGACTCATATGCGGACATCATGAGGAGTAAACTTATAGGAAATATTGTAGTAAAAAACTTTTTCTTTAAACACTTTTTGGTAGGTTCTACCGTTTTCGAAATACGTGTAATTAATCGCGACAGGTCAACTTACACACAGGTGCCGTAAAATTACTTAAAGTTTCTATATTGCGTGACTCATATCTCAAGAACCGTAGGTCCTAGGTCATTGGTTCAAAGATCATTTTCATAGAAAATTTTGTAGTCTACAAATCTCTCCTTTGTGTCGAAATGAAAAAACATATAATTTCTGAGTTATGACCAAAAAACCAAAAAAGGCCCAAAATTTGACCTTTGACCCCGAATAACTTTTTTTGCACACATGGGATCGATGGGGACTTTTAGGACGTTGCTTCTAATGGCCAACCCTAGCTCTCCACCAAAATTCAGCTTTGTGGGAATTTTTGCTATTTCAATGTCTATTTTGACCGGACTATTAGTCCCGATTTTCAGTTGTGTTCTGTACCTAACAAACTGCGAGACGAAGTTCGCCGGGTCCCGTAGTTAAATATATTTATAAAAACTTTAACGGTAGCAACACCGAGTAGATTTTGAAAAAAAAAGTGGCGAAGCGACACGTCTGTCAATGAATGCATAAAAATGCAATTAGATAATTAAGAAGCTAAGGCTCCACGTAATTTTAAATAATGCAAAAACTGAGTATTTCTCTGTCATGATAGAGCAAATTTGTAGCATGGGATATTAACGAGCAGACACATTTTTGCATTTTGCATCAGGGGAAAGGTCTGTAGTTATTTTACCATATGTAGCCTACTTTGCCGGCATATGCCCTCCAGGATTTAATATATGGACCAAAATTAAAATTTGTATATTTTTCATACGAAAGTAATGGTCCATTTTCACCCGCTAAATAATATTAGATCATCAAAACTTTAACGGTAGCAACACCGAGTAGATTTTGAAAAAAAAAGTGGCGAAGCGACACGTCTTTCAATGAATGCATAAAAATGCAATTAGATAATTAAGAAGCTAAGGCTCCACTTAATTTTAAATAATGCAAAAACTGAGTATTTCTCTGTCATGATAGAGCAAATTTGTAGCATGGGATATTAACGAGCAGACACGTTTTTGCATTTTGCATCAGGGGAAAGGTCTGTAGTTCTTTTACCATATGTAGCCTACTTTGCCGGCATATGCCCTCCAGGATTTAATATATGGACCAAAATTAAAATTTGTATATTTTTCATACGAAAGTAATGGTCCATTTCCACCCGCTAAATAATATTAGATCATTAGATCCAAAATTGTAGGCATCTTCTTCGACCTAAACTCTTACCTCGCGCAAAATCTCGTGACTATTGTGCTATAATTGCGACCTGTAACGTGTTTATGATTACACTACAAACAAATAACTGGGAACATTAGCTGTAACTCTACTATTTACCATGTACACCAACACAATGGACATCAATAGAAAGGTCAAGCGTTCCTCTTCCGATTGGACTATTATTGCGACCTACAGAGCAGCTACAAAGTCGGACAAAAATTATGTTTTTGGTCCATTTCGCCCGCTAAATATTTCACGATCATTACTAATAAAAATAGGGATATATATTCTGGTCAGAATCGGACCTTCATACAAAATTTCGTGACGATCGGTCCATAATTGCGGTCTGGAGTTTGAATTCAATTTATAATGGACAGACGGATGGACGGACACACATCTCAACATCGCTTTATCTCGCCGAAATATGAAGATTGGTATACCACATTGGGGGTCTCCGACGAATATTTTGCGGTGTTACATGAATTTTTTCCAAAACAAACTAATAATACCCTTTCCACATAGTGGTGTAGGGTTTAAAAATTGTGAACTGTGAAACTCCAAATTTCCACATTGCGGTGTAGGTTATAAAAATACCATGATGTAAAAACTGGGAATGATAGAGACAATTTATAGCATGGGAGGAAAATGTGACTCTCTACACAGAACCCATTATATATTAAGCAGTGGGACCGTTATCTAGCAAACACTTTATTGCAAATTGCATCAGGGGAAAGGTCAGTCCTTTTTTCCATATGTAGGCTACTTTGCCGATATATGTCCTCAAAGAATTAAAATACGACCAAAAATAAAATTTGTATTTTTTTCATACAAAAGTAATGGTCGATTTCACCCGCTAAATAATATCAGATTATCATTTAAAATTGTAGGCACCTTCTTTGACCTAAACTCTTACCCGGTGAAAAATTTCCTGACTATTGGGGTAAAATTGCGACCTCAAACGAGTTTATGATTACACTATATACGAATAACTGATAATATTGGGTTGTAACTCTGTTATCTGATCATGCACACCAACACAACTGGCATAAATTGAAAGGTCAAGCGTTCCATTTCCAAGGGTAGCTTACTTGTCTGGAATGTATCTTCCAGGAATAAAGATATAAGATGTATATTAAAAATTTTCACAATTTTCACAATTTTCACACAAAAGTTGTGGTCCATTTAGCCCTCTAAATATTATCTGATCGCCATCTCAAACTGCAAGCTTCTTCTCTGTCATATACTCTTACCTTATATAAATTTTCGCGTTGATCGGACTATTATTGCAACCTACAGAGACGCTAGAAAATTAAATAAAAATTATGTTTTTGGTCCATTTCACCCGCTAAATATTTCTCGATCATCACCAATAGAATAGGGATCTATTCTGGCCTGAACCCGACCTCCATACAAAATTTCGTGACGATCGGTCCATAATTGCGGCCTATAGCGTGTTTACAATTTATAATGGACAGACGGACGGACACACATCTCAAAATCGCTTTATCTCGTCGAGATATAAAGATTGGTATACCACATTGGGGGTCTCCGACAAATATTTCGCGGTGTTACATGCATTTTTACAAAAACAAACTTATAATACCCTCTCCACATTGTGGTGTAAGGTATAAAAATTAACAAGTAAGAAAAGCGTTAAGTTCGGTCGGGCCGAACTTTTTATACCCTCCACCACAAATTTCAGCCGTTTCGGTGGATTAATGTGGCCACTACCTTCAAAATACCGAAATTCGGAAGGTACCGTTCTATGGGGGCTATATGATGGCGTGGACCTATACCTACAAATTTCTGGGGTAAAGTTTTATACGCCTAAAGAAGACTAAATACCAAATTTCAGCCATATCGGTGTGATAATGAGGCTAAAACGTTCAAAATATCGAAAATCGGGAGATTTGTATTATGGGGGCTATATCAACACGTGGACCTATATAAACATTTTGTGGTAGAAATGTTTCTTAGCCTCTGGAAACACAAAATACAAAGTTGCAACCGATTCTTTGGTCAAATGGGTCTAATACATTCAAAATATATTAAAATGACGCGTACTTTATAAGGGGTCTTATGTGGGGACTATACCAAAACGTAGACCTATATAACCCAACTTTGGTAAGAATGTTTTCTGGCCTCTGAAGACACAAAATACCAAATTACAACCAATTCTGTGGTCAAATGGGTCTAATACATTCAAAATATGTTAAAATGACGCGTACTTTATATGGGGCCTTATATGGGGGCTATACCAAAACGTGGACCTATATAACCCAACTTTGGTAGAAATATTGTTTGGCCTCTGGAGACACAAAGTACCAAATTACAACCAATTCGGTGGTAAAATGGGCCAAATATCTTAAAAATTCCTTACAACGACGCGTACTTTATATGGGGTCTTATATGGGGGCTATATCAAAACGTGGACCTATATAACCCAACTTTGGTAGGAATGTTGTTTGGCCTCTGGAGACACAAAGTACCAAATTACAACCAATTCGGTGGTAAAATGGGCCAAATATCTTAAAAATTCCTTAAAACGACGACGCGTCACGCGTCATTTTGTATGGGGGCTATACGAAAGCGTGGACCTACATAGCCCGCTTTCAATACCAAAAGTCCTACGTAAATATAACATATTTTCCCAAAATTTCATCAACCTACGTCAATCCGTTCGGACGCTAGAGTGATTTCCACAAACGGACAGACGGGTGGGGTCTACAATGATTATTTCGAGTAGTTACAAACGTAGTGACAAACTTAATATACCCCCATCCTATGGTGGAGGGTATAAAAACCGTTGTTTATTTTGGATATTATCATAGTTTTATAAACAACTTAAATATTGAGACAAATAATTAATTCCAAATAGGGTCACTTTGTCCTGTTTTTTTTGTACCCACTTATTACGCAAGAAACGCATATATTTTTGATTCTATTTAGTGTAAATTGATACAATCTTTTTTCGATGTTTGGTCAGGTTTTTCGGAAAATTTGACACTGTGCTTTGTCTTACTTTACATTGTTTTCTTAGTCATTCTCTCCCTTTATTTGTTTTGAGCATTCAGTTGTAGCTTACATTGTGACCTCATTCATTGTAACGCCTCTGCTATTTACTACGTCTGTCCATTTCTTGTTTATATTCATACGTCTGTTTGTACGAGGGCAGTTCGGAAACTTCTTAGCCTAGCACAAAAAGCGCGGTATAAACAGAAAAAGTTAAGTGTTTTGGAAACTTCCATCTCTGTTATGAGCACATGTTAAATTTTGTTGCGATCTGGCAACTCCTTCATATAGAAACAGGTCTTCAAAAAAGACGCATCCGCAATTTGTTTACAATGGAAAAATTAGAAATGGGTGCTGTCATTAAATATTTACAAAAAAAGGTTTATCGGGACAAGAAATTCATATTGATATGGTGAATGTGTTAGGTGAAAGTGCTCCTTCATATGTAACAGTAAAAAATTGGGTTGCTGAATTTAAACGTGGTCGTACAAGCATTGAAAATGAACCACGTAGTAGACGTCCAAAAACAGCAACAACAACAGAAATTGTAGCCAAAGTGCATGATATGGTATTAAATGATCGACGAATAAAAGTGCGTGAAATTGCTAATATCATGAGCATCTCAAATGATCGAGTCCATTCAATTTTGCATGAAGAACTACAGATGAAAAAGCTTTCTGAAAGATGGGTGCCGCATTTGTTAACAGTCGATCAAAAACGCGTAAGATTGAACATTTCTCAAGCTTCTTTGGATCGTTTTAAGAGAAATAAAATGGATTTTAAGCGGCGTTTCATAACAGTTGATGAGACATGGATCCACCACTATACTCCACAGACAAAAGATCAATCCAAACAATGGACTGAAGCCGGAAGAAGTTCCCCAAAGAAGGCAAAAACAATTCAATCAGCTGGTAAGGTTATGGCAACGGTTTTTTGGGACTTCAAAGGTATTTTATTGATGGACTATCTGCAAAAGGGTAAACAATAAGTACTATTGCAACCATTTGGATCAATTAAATGTACAAATTCTAGAAAAACGTCCTGACTTACAACACAAAAAAATAATTTTTCATCAAGACAACGCACCAGCGCACAAGAGTGTTTTAACAATGGCTAAAATCAACGAATTAAAGTACGAGTTGCTTGACCACCCACCTTATTCTCCTGATTTAGCTCCCAGTGACTTTTACTTGTTCCCAAATCTAAAAAAATCCTTGCTGACAAGCGTTTTACCTCAAATGAAGATGCAGTTACAGTTGTAAACCACTATTTTGAAGACCTTGAGGAAAACTATTTTAATCAAGGGATAGAATTGCTAGAAAAGCATTGGACTAAGTGTATTGAAATTTCAAGAGATTATATTGAAAAATAAAAATATTTTTGAAAAACTAACTATTCTCTTTCATTGATAGGCTAAGAAGTTTCTGAACCGCCTCGTATGTGAGTACATATGTGTATTTGCATTTCGCCTAAACATTGGAGAACCTTCTAGATTGGGGAGGCAAGAACAGCCTATGAGCGTTTTCTGAAGAGTGAAAATTCACTGCTCATATCAAGAGTTGCGTTTTTAAGGTCATTTTATACAAGCGTACTTTTTGAACAAAAAGAAATACGGTTTTATATAAAGGTACCAAAAATGTTTATGTGCGTATTGTATTTGAACATTTTAAAGCAGAGTTATTATTGCGAATCCCATAAAATCAGGTAATATGAATAGGTCAATATGAGGCATACCATGTAAATAATACCGTAATAATTTTAATACCTGATAATCTTAATACATAAGTGAAGTACACATTGTCAGTATTGAATGTCGATTTTTTACATATTTCGTGGCTGCATAATGAATGATAAATATGAACGGCCACATTGGCAAGCTGTCATTCAAAACTGACAATGGGTACCCAGCTTAGGATGATACCTGCATTCTAGGTTAACTTTTTCAAAAATTATTTTTTATGAAAAAAGGAGAGGGTATACAACTTGCCGTTTCCAAGCAAAATCCTGAAAACCTGAAAAAATCTTAAAAATGTAAACTTTGACCGCGATTTATTTTAAATTTCCTCCAGCTGTTTTTTTTTTTTGTTCTTGTTTCTTGGATTTTTCGCATCTACGAACATGGCTGTTTCAGAATCAGCAAAAAAATCCCAGGTGTAACCTGTTTTTTAAAGTTAGTTAAGGTGCACCGTGCATGACATTGTTTTATGTGGAGACGATACAGTCATTGCTTTGACCCAATTTGAACTTCTATATCTCAAAAACGGTAAAAGCTACGAAAGTATCATAAACGTCAATCTTGTAGAGAATTTTCACTGCTACAAAATTTTTTAGTCCTATTTCCATAGGACTTGCGGTTTCAAGCAAAATCGCAAAAACCTAAAAATGTGAAATTTGACCGAGATTTATTTAAAGACATTATAGTTTCAGTATCCGCAAAAACTCCCACTGGTAAGCACCTTTCATTTAAAGTTAGTTCAGGGGCACGTTGCTGGGTAAAAATCACCGAAAGCAAGTTATAATGCCTTTGGTAATTTTTTATTTTCCTAATACACACTTTAATTATACCCTCCACCATACTATGGAGGGTATAATTAAATTTGTCATTCCGTTTGTAACACATCGAAATATTAATATATTATTGATTAGGTTAAAATTCTAAGTCGATATAACCATGTCCGCCTGTCCGTCCGTCCGTTCGTCTGTTGAAATCAAGATACAGCTCGCAATTTTACAGATAGAGCTTTGTTATTTGGTATAAAAGTTTATATTACTCTTAGGATGTTTGGTTAGGCAAATGGGCTATATCAGTCCACGTTTTGATATAGCCCCCATAGAATGCTACCACCCGATTTTCGGTATTTTGAAGGTTTTTGCCTCATTACCACACCGAAGTGGCTGGAATTTGGTACTTAGTCTTCGTTGAGTATATAAAAATTTCTCCCAGAAGTTTGTCGGCATAGGTTCACGCTTTCATATATCCTCCATAAAACGGTACCTCCCGATTTTCCGTATTTTGAAGGTTGTCTTAATTTAGGGTATAAAACTATAAAACTTTACATATGAAATATAGGTCCACGCCTTCATACAGCCCCCACAGAACGGTACTTCCCGATTTTCGGTACTTTGAAGGTTTGGGCCTCAATATTCCTCCGAAATTGCTGAAATTTGGTATTTAGTCTTTAAGGGGATATAAAACTCTCCCCCAGAAATTTGTCGGCATTGGTCTACGCATTCATATTGCCCCCATAAATCGGTACCTCCCGATTTTCGGTATTTTGAAGGCTGTGGCCACAATAATCCACCGAAATGGCTGAAATTTGATATTTGATCTTCATTTGGGTATAGGTCAATGCCTTCATATAGTCCCCATTGAACGTACCTCCCGATTTTCGGTGATTTGAAGGTTGTGCCTTCAATGTTCCTCAGAAATGGCTGAAATTTGGTATTTGTTCTTCATTTGGGGCATTAAACGTTCCATATGAAATTTGTCGTTATAGGTGCACTCCTTTGTATCGCTCCCATAGAACGGTACCTCCCAATTACAGTATTTTAAAGGTTGTGGCCTAACTGTTCCACAGAAATTTGGTATTTGCTCTTCATTTGGGATAATAAACGTTCCATATGAAATTTGTCGGTATAGGTCTACTCCTAGAACGGTCCCACCCGATTTTCTGTAGTTTGAAGGTTTTAGCCTCATTATCATACCAAAATGTCTGAATTTTGGTACTTAGTCTTCGTTGGAGGTAAAAAACTTCCTCCCAGAAATTTGTCGGTATAGGTCCATGCCTTCATATAGCCCCCATTTTCTGTATTTTGTAGGTTGTGGCTACAGCAACCCACCGAAATGGCTGAAATTTATTCTTTGTTGGAGGTAAAACCCTCTCTCACAGAATTTCGTAGATATAGGTCCACGTTTCGATATAGCCCCCATAGAACAGTAGCTCTCGATTTTCGTAATCCTGAAGGTCAATATTTTGAAGGTTTTGGCTACAGCAACCCACCGAAATGGATGAAATTTAGTCTTAGGTTAGGTTAGGTTAGGTTAGGTTAGGTTGAAAAGAGGGACGAATATAAGAATCGCCACATGCCCGTATGGGGCATACACTTAAGTCAGTATAGGCCTGTTGTGCGCTCTAATTTCGGAAGCCTAAGGGGAATAAATTTTTTATTGCTTAATTTATTAAAAAGAAAAATAAATTTATCAGTTAAGAAATTCTGTGCCATTGACATAATCTCTTAAGTTTTTGAACTCGCTTGCCCTAATTTGGTGGAGTTCTGGTATAGTGTTATATTCTTAGCGTCGCGAAGGCTGGGCAATGACAGAGATAGTGTTCCAACGTTTCGTCGTCCTCTCCGCATGCTCTGCATTCGCTGCTTTCTGCACAACCGATTTTGTGCAGGTGTGCTTGTAGCCCTATGTGTCCTGTAAGGATGCCTGTCAGTCTACTATTGTCTTTTTTACTTATTTGAAGGAGTTCCTTTGTTTTATCCTCGTCTGGGTTTCCCCAGAGGATTTTTGTATTTTCCCCTTTCTATTCAGTATTCCAGAGGGATGTATGGACGTTTTCTGCCCATGTTTTTAACTCTAGACGCGCCGCTTTTAAAGGCTTAGCATTATCTAGGCTTATCGTAGCTTGCTCTCTGGCTTGCCTTGCCAAGGAGTTGGCTATCTCGTTACCCCTAATCCCTTTATGTCCTGGTACCCATATAATGTTAACAGAACCATGGTGGGAGTAGTCGTTGATTGATTTTTACACTGCAGGACAGTTTTTGATTTCACCGTCTTGCTTGTTATTGCTTTAATTGCTGCTTTACTGTCCGTTATGATGTTTACAGTGATTGGCCTTGTGTTAGCTTTAAACCAGTTCAGACACTCTGTGTCGCTCGGATTTCGGCCAGTAGGATCGTATTATGATCCGGCAGTCGAAGGGAGATTCTAGTTTCCTGGTCTTCGATATATATACCCATACCCGTTCTCCCCCCTAGAACGGCCCCATCTGTGAAACCACAGCAGGGTTCCATCGATCCACATGACCCTGTCTGGTACTAAAATTTCACACAAGCCGGATTCAATTGTTTCAGGTATACGGTCTGATACAATATGATCTATTGACTCACCCGTTGTAACCTGTAATATGCTTTGGTGGTATGTTTGGTGGTCTCTTACGATCCACTCGCTCATCGACTTAAGTCTTATAGCTGCGATGACTGCCTCATACCTTACCTGAATTTCTATTGGGTGGACAAATAAAATTGTCTCTAAAGCCCTAGTTGGTGTAGTCCTCATTGTCCCGCTAATACTTAAGCAGCACGTTCTTTGGACTTTTTGCAGTACTTTTACGTTGCATTTCTTGTCCGTAGCTGTCCACCATACCACAGAAGTGTAAGTTAGAATCGGTCTAATTACGCTTCTGTATAACCAGTGTGTCATCCTAGGATTGAAACCCCATTTTGAGCCTATAGCTCTTCTGCAGGTTGACCAACATCTGTGGGCTTTATTAGCCCTTTCCTGAATATGGTCTTTCCATTTAAGTTTCCTGTCTAGAATTACTCCCAGGTACTTAATTGTTGGAGAAATGTTTATCATCTTATCTAGGAAAACGGGTTCTTCGTAAGCTCCTATTTTCGTTTTCCTAGTTCTATTCACTAGGAAAACGAAAATAATTCTGTTTTTTCCGGGTTGACATTTAGACCTTTCGGTCTAGCCCAGTTGTATGCTATTTTTAGAGCCGTTTCGGCCCTTCTACAGAGTATATTTGGATTCTTTCCCCTAAGAAGTATTATAACGTCGTCTGCATAGCAGATGGGTTCAAATCCTTCGTCGGTTAAGATCCTTAGTAGACTATTTATGGTGGTAACCCATAGGAGAGGTGATAGTATTCCTCCCTGTGGCGTCCCCTGACCAACTTTGTCTATTTTTGTTACGTCTTGTAGCGCGCAGCTTATCATGGTGTCGACCGTCCGTTCCATTGTTTTGAGTAAGACGATAAGATTTTGGTATTGCATAACTTGACTTGCCGGGCTTGGGAATGAATACTACCCTTGTCTCTTGCCAGGCCAATGGAGTATACGCAAAGTTTAAGCAAGCATTGGAAATCTCGACCAGATTGGACGAAATATAGTCCACTTCCCTTTGAAGTAAGGCTGGGAAAATCTGGTCTGGTCCCATAAGCTCGGGTTGTGAGTGAGTTTTAGATAGAAACTTTTTAATTTTAGAGACGTCATTCACGCTATCTACCTGTTCACAAAAAAGCTTCCAGGAGTTCCGTTTGGCGTTTCTTGTCATTTTGTTGTATTCTTTTAGTTTTGTTTGGTAGTTGTCCCAGAATACAGCTGCTTTTTTACGTTTTGCCCTATTGTAAAGTCTTCGGACCTCTTTGCCTTTGTTACGAATTTCCCCTGTCATCCAGGGTTTTTCGTAGGCAGATTTCCTCTCTCGAAGTGGACAACTTTCTTCGAAATACATTATTAGAGCCTCTGTTAGTTTATGGACATTTCTATCAATATCTTCTTTGCTTAGGCAAACCTCAACTTCTTGCCCTAGGCTATCTTTAACTTGTTTTCCGAATTTAGCCCAATAAGTTTTGGATTTATTTCGGAAAGTTATCGGATTCGGCGGTGGCCTTGATATTTTAAACCTAATATACCTATGGTCAGAGAAGGAGTGTTCCTTTGAAACCCTCCATTCATGTACCTCGTTTATTAGATTTTCTGAACATATTGTTACATCTAATACTTCCTCCCTAACTCTGTTAACAAAGGTTGGTGTATTTCCTATGTTAAGGGTTATCAGGTCGTTAGTATTCAAAAATTCTAGAAGGGCTTGACCCCTCTTGTTAGTATTAGTACTACCCCACGAAATGTGGTGAGAGTTAGCATCGCTACCTACTAGTACTTCGTTACCTGTTTGCTTGATTTTCCTCACCAGTTGCTGTAGCTCCGACGAAGGTGGTAATGTCGTATTCCAGAGGGATGTATGGACGTTTTCTGCCCATGTTTTTAACTCTAGACGCGCCGCTTTTAAAGGCTTAGCATTATCTAGGCTTATCGTAGCTTGCTCTCTGGCTTGCCTTGCCAAGGAGTTGGCTATCTCGTTACCCCTAATCCCTTTATGTCCTGGTACCCATATAATGTTAACAGAACCATGGTGGGAGTAGTCGTTGATTGATTTTTTACACTGCAGGACAGTTTTTGATTTCACCGTCTTGCTTGTTATTGCTTTAATTGCTGCTTTACTGTCCGTTATGATGTTTACAGTGATTGGCCTTGTGTTAGCTTTAAACCAGTTCAGACACTCTGTGTCGCTCGGATTTCGGCCAGTAGGATCGTATTATGATCCGGCAGTCGAAGGGAGATTCTAGTTTCCTGGTCTTCGATATATATACCCATACCCGTTCTCCCCCCTAGAACGGCCCCATCTGTGAAACCACAGCAGGGTTCCATCGATCCACATGACCCTGTCTGGTACTAAAATTTCACACAAGCCGGATTCAATTGTTTCAGGTATACGGTCTGATACAATATGATCTATTGACTCACCCGTTGTAACCTGTAATATGCTTTGGTGGTATGTTTGGTGGTCTCTTACGATCCACTCGCTCATCGACTTAAGTCTTATAGCTGCGATGACTGCCTCATACCTTACCTGAATTTCTATTGGGTGGACAAATAAAATTGTCTCTAAAGCCCTAGTTGGTGTAGTCCTCATTGTCCCGCTAATACTTAAGCAGCACGTTCTTTGGACTTTTTGCAGTACTTTTACGTTGCATTTCTTGTCCGTAGCTGTCCACCATACCACAGAAGTGTAAGTTAGAATCGGTCTAATTACGCTTCTGTATAACCAGTGTGTCATCCTAGGATTGAAACCCCATTTTGAGCCTATAGCTCTTCTGCAGGTTGACCAACATCTGTGGGCTTTATTAGCCCTTTCCTGAATATGGTCTTTCCATTTAAGTTTCCTGTCTAGAATTACTCCCAGGTACTTAATTGTTGGAGAAATGTTTATCATCTTATCTAGGAAAACGGGTTCTTCGTAAGCTCCTATTTTCGTTTTCCTAGTTCTATTCACTAGGAAAACGAAAATAATTCTGTTTTTTCCGGGTTGACATTTAGACCTTTCGGTCTAGCCCAGTTGTATGCTATTTTTAGAGCCGTTTCGGCCCTTCTACAGAGTATATTTGGATTCTTTCCCCTAAGAAGTATTATAACGTCGTCTGCATAGCAGATGGGTTCAAATCCTTCGTCGGTTAAGATCCTTAGTAGACTATTTATGGTGGTAACCCATAGGAGAGGTGATAGTATTCCTCCCTGTGGCGTCCCCTGACCAACTTTGTCTATTTTTGTTACGTCTTGTAGCGCGCAGCTTATCATGGTGTCGACCGTCCGTTCCATTGTTTTGAGTAAGACGATAAGATTTTGGTATTGCATAACTTGACTTGCCGGGCTTGGGAATGAATACTACCCTTGTCTCTTGCCAGGCCAATGGAGTATACGCAAAGTTTAAGCAAGCATTGGAAATCTCGACCAGATTGGACGAAATATAGTCCACTTCCCTTTGAAGTAAGGCTGGGAAAATCTGGTCTGGTCCCATAAGCTCGGGTTGTGAGTGAGTTTTAGATAGAAACTTTTTAATTTTAGAGACGTCATTCACGCTATCTACCTGTTCACAAAAAAGCTTCCAGGAGTTCCGTTTGGCGTTTCTTGTCATTTTGTTGTATTCTTTTAGTTTTGTTTGGTAGTTGTCCCAGAATACAGCTGCTTTTTTACGTTTTGCCCTATTGTAAAGTCTTCGGACCTCTTTGCCTTTGTTACGAATTTCCCCTGTCATCCAGGGTTTTTCGTAGGCAGATTTCCTCTCTCGAAGTGGACAACTTTCTTCGAAATACATTATTAGAGCCTCTGTTAGTTTATGGACATTTCTATCAATATCTTCTTTGCTTAGGCAAACCTCAACTTCTTGCCCTAGGCTATCTTTAACTTGTTTTCCGAATTTAGCCCAATTAGTTTTGGATTTATTTCGGAAAGTTATCGGATTCGGCGGTGGCCTTGATATTTTAAACCTAATATACCTATGGTCAGAGAAGGAGTGTTCCTTTGAAACCCTCCATTCATGTACCTCGTTTATTAGATTTTCTGAACATATTGTTACATCTAATACTTCCTCCCTAACTCTGTTAACAAAGGTTGGTGTATTTCCTATGTTAAGGGTTATCAGGTCGTTAGTATTCAAAAATTCTAGAAGGGCTTGACCCCTCTTGTTAGTATTAGTACTACCCCACGAAATGTGGTGAGAGTTAGCATCGCTACCTACTAGTACTTCGTTACCTGTTTGCTTGATATTCCTCACCAGTTGCTGTAGCTCCGACGAAGGTGGTAATGTCGGCGAGTCGAAGGGCAGGTAGATTGATGTTAGGTATATATTAGCATTCCCTTGCTTCAACACTGTGGCGTCCGAGGTTGACAACTCTGGGGAGAAAAGAAAGCATAAGTTTTTATGGCATATAATACAGGTCCTCGGTCGGTTTCCTGTATTAGCGTAAAAGAGTTGGTAATTAATGTGTTTTAGTCCGGAAACCTTGTTTTTTACGGTCCAAGGTTCCTGGATTAAACCAATGTGTATATTACCTTTGTTTATTTTATCCATCAGGGCTTGAGTTGCCGTTTCGCTCCGATGGAGGTTTATCTGGGTGACCTCAATCATGAGTCATCCAGTAAGCGTGCTTCTTGGGAGTCGCTGATGGATTCGACCCCCTCTTCGGTATTGCTCGTTGGTTTGTCCTCCTTGCTGGTTTGGTGGGCATCCTCTTCTTCTTCCCCGACTCGTGCCCTTTCAACTTTAAAGGTGACTGCATTACAGATGTAGTACGCCTTGCCCTTTGTCTTTGTAAGACTGGATAGTGAGTGGTCGTCAATTCCAACCACAAGGAGAGTGCCATCCTCTTTCTCCTCCCTGTGGAAGACTTCCCACCTCTTCACTTCCAAGGTCTCATTTTGCTTGCCAAAGACCTCGAGCATGCGTTCTGTCTCGAACTTGCAGCCATACCCTTTGACGTAAACCGTCACTTTAGTCAGATGAGGTATCTCGTCCTTCCTCACCAGCTTCAATTTGCCGCCTTCCCAAGGAGTTGTCACACTGTTGATGACTTCCTCGAGAGCGGCCGGGTTCGCGTGCGGTCCCAAGTGGTATACTAAGAGGTCCCCTTTGAGCTCGCTGCTGACTATTTTTATTGGCCCACTCTTTAGAATGTGTTCCAGTATTTTATCGCTGACCATATTTTCGATGGCCTGCTGATGTTCTTTAGGTAATCTGCCGGACCCTCTACTGGTATCGATCACTGCATAGCACCTCTCGTCCATGTAGTTCTTCCTGGCCACCTTGGCGTAAGTAGATGGCGGCTCCGAGCCAGTCTCTGCGCCCATCTTCCTCTTCGAGCACTCCTTTTCCCCCTCCGTCGAAGGGTTCGTTGGTCTTTGTTGGAGGTAAAAAAAGAATTTCGTAGGTGTAGGTCCACGTTTTGGTGTAGGTCCACGTTTCGATATAGCTCCCGTAGAACAGATGCTCCCGATTTTCGTAAACCTGAAGATTGTGACGTCAATATCCTACCGAAAGGCTGAAATTTGTTATTTAGTCTTCCATATACTAACAATAATAATTGTTCCACAAGCATCCCAGATGGGACAAGGGAGACTTCTCTCACATCAATGAATGCACCCCGATTCATATTAACTCAATGATATTGGACCTACAGTTTTACACCACTTGTAGAGAACTTTTACATGGCTGAAATACTCAAGAAATGTCGCTAACATAACTGAGGGGTATTTTGCCACCGTTGAAAATTGTTTGATGTTGCTTGGCCGGGGAATCGAACCCACGACCTTCAGCGTGCAAGGCAGGTGTGTATACCACTGCACCACGATGGAACCCATGGTATTATAATGGGGTTATAAAATATTCCAGAATAGAATTATCAGTATAGAACCGCGGGTTCCTATATTCCCCATAGAAAAACGTACCTTGATTTTTGGTATTTTAAAGGATTTACCGAAATATCGGAGGCTAACAATTTTCCGCTCGAATTTCTAGGTATAGATCGACGTTTTGATATAGTCCCGTGGAACGTATCTCCCGAATTTCGGTATTTTTATACCCTCCACCATAGGATGGGGGTATATTAAGTTTGTCACTACGTTTGTAACTACTCGAAATAATCATTGTAGACCCCACAAAGTATATATATTCTTGATCAGCGTGCAATTCTACTTCGATATAGCGATGTCCGTCCGTCTGTCCGTCTGTGGAAATCACTCTAGCGTCCGAACTGATTGACGTAGGTTCATGAAATTTTGGGAAAATATGTTATATTTACGTATGACTTTTGGTATTGAAAGCGGGCTATGTAGGTCCACGCTTTCGTATAGCCCCCATACAAAATGACGCGTGACGCGTCGTCGTTTTAAGGAATTTTTAAGATATTTGGCCCATTTTACCACCGAATTGGTTGTAATTTGGTACTTTGTGTCTCGAGAGGCCAAAAAATATTCCTACCAAAGTTGGGTTATATAGGTCCACGTTTTGGTATAGCTCCCATATAAGGCCCCATATAAAGTACGCGTCATTTTAATATATTTTGAATGTATTAGACCCATTTAACTACAGAATTGGTTGTAATTTGGTATTTTGTGTCTTCAGAGGCCAGAAAACATTCCTACCAAAGTTGGGTTATATACATAGGTCCACGTTTTGGTATAGCCCCCACAGAAGGCCCCTTATAAAGTACGCGTCATTTTAATATATTTTGAATGTATTAGACCCATTTGACCACAGAATTGGTTGTAACTTTGTATTTTGTGTTTCCAAAGGCAAAGAAATATTTCTACCATAAAATGGTTATATAGGTCCACGTGTTGATATAGCCCCCATAATACATTATCTCCCGATTGAACGTTTTAGCCTCATTATCACACCGAGATGGCTGAAATTTGGTATTTAGTCTTCTTTAGGCGTATAAAACTTTCCCCCCGAAAATTTTTAGGTATAGGTCCACGCCATCATATAGCCCGCATAGAACGGTACCTTCCGAATTTCGGTATTTTGAAGGTTGTGGCCACATTAATCCACCGAAATGGCTGAAATTTGTGGTGGAGGGTATAAAAAGTTTGGCCCGACCGAACTTAACGCTTTTCTTACTTGTTAAGGTTAGTCTTACCGAACTTGCTGAAGTTTGGTATTTAGTCTTCTTCATAAACGAAAGGAAACTATTTGTTTCATTTTACTTCAATAAAATTCGTGTTGGAGGGTATAACAAGTTCGGCCTGACCGAACTTAACACAATTCTTTCTTGTTCATTGGTCTATTCGGAAAAAATCTGCGAAAGCTATTTCCAAAAGTCTTTTAATATTGTTTTCTTAATAAAATATAGCCAAACAGGTCCTATTGGTACAATAAAGCAAATAACACCTTACATTTCCAGTAACGACGACGTTTGTATTTGCTATATCTCTGGTATGTTGCCTAGTATATTAAGAAATTCCGTCCAAAACTAGTGCCCAGAGGTAGTGAAGTAGGATATCACATAGTCGCCCATGCCCGATTATTACCCCCTCTTATGTTTTTTTATTATTTCTTGACGAAAATTAAATATTGACAACTTACATTTCCGATAAAAATCCTTGTCATTCAATTTGATAGACATTCGGTTGATGATTCTCTCAATCGTATTTATTCATACCCAAATTTAAGCACTTTATTTGTATTGAATTAAGAACAGATTTGTATGTTTCTGATTTTTTTGTGTTCCATTTTATCTTCCTTTCCTTTTTTGTGATTACCAATAGCATTGTCCTTGCCATTAATATAATCTGTCAACAGAATATATGTATGTAATCATAAACAGCTTTCTCAACTAAATCCACAATGTGTGTTTCGAATTTTTAATAAATTCACTGAATATCAACAACAACAAAAAAGGCACATCCCCTCAAAATATTCTCCATTATTTCCAAATCAATAAATTTGAATATGAATGAATAAATGTGTAAGTACGAGACCGAAGAACAAAAGACAACAACATATTGAACAAACATTTGTCTGGTTTTTCTCCAAATGTGCTTTATTTCTTAAGTCATGGGGATTGGAAAGAGGGAAATAATCTCATATGTCTGCATACTTTGTGTAGGATATCACACCCAATATTCAAGTCCAAATAACAATGTGTTGTCTCAAATTATAATATTGACACAGATTGCTGGATATGTCTTGCCAATGCTCAAACTAAAACTACTCAGTATTCTATTGGTAAAATGCCACAGATTTGAGAGTTTTTTTTTCTGTTGAATGCTTTAAAAACCTTCACTCATGTAGATGCCAGGGTCTTCTCTTCATTGCTGTCGACTTAAGTTTTTTTTCTGTTTGTGGTTTACATTAAAACCTTATCACGTTCCCACATCTTGTAAATAGCTTTTCATTACTTATGAATACATTTGTATGTGAGTATGTGTGTGTTTCGGTTGTTTTTTTTTTCCTTGTGAAGACATAACATTCATATTTTTATTCCAACAGTAATCGCCAGTGAATGTCGTGGGAAGGGGAGCGGAGACGTTTTGACTAACAAAAAACAGTCAAGCATATGTTTTTGCTATTCATCGAAATCTTTACGGTCATCTGTCTCCCCGATTAGCTTTTGCCATAGAATGACGATAAGGGAATTATATTGGATTTTCACCATTATGGGTAATGAAGTGTGAATGAATATTCGACAAAATTAATGCCAAATAAAAATATGCAATTACAAGAATTTCATCTATGGTAGATTGGTAAAGTTATAAAAAGGACCACAGCGTTATTTTCCTGACTTGACTCCAATTGGCTAGAGGAGCAATGTGGCGTATGGACAATTTTATTACAATGACTTGCTATAAATTATACGCTTGCATTTTTAATAGCCACGATGAACGTTCATATTTATTTTCGCTTGTTTTATGTATACAAAATTGCAAGTAATCTCAGAGGGATTTATTGATTCTTGACATTGGCTAGCCAAATAAAACATCAGATGGAGATAAGTTTATGGCCAAATTAAGAAAGCATCTGTTCGACATTTATATACGGCAAAAATTAGAAGTCGTTTACTGTTTCGATGTTGTTCGACTGGACTCGTGTTTAGTACATCCAATGAGCACAAATAGTCCTCCAACACAACTTGACTGAATTTGATGAAATTTTGTATGTATTTTCAGTAACTGTAGAAATACATATGTGGCAGGCCATTTTTTAAGACGTAAGCTAAGGAGAGGAAAACTTTCCGCACGTCAATTAAAAAGAAGCTAACCCGAATATGAAAGATGTATTGTTTTGAAAAATTGTGCATAACATGGACTTTGATCACGAACGGTTATTTGGAGGTGTATGAATGCGTTCAGTGACATTTTTTATATTATTTTTATACCCACAGCCTTTAGGCTAACGAGGGTATATATAACCAGCATTACTGGGTATTATTGAATGAAGTTTTTTTGTGCCCACGATAGGTTAAATCCTCTTTCATATTTAAATACTCAAATTCTGAAGAAAAATCACTTTAATATTCGGTTCGAATGCCTATTCATACAAAACCCTAGCTGTAGGTATTTGATTATCAATTTAATTGTCAAGCTGGTAAAATAATTGCCTAACAATTTTCAAAATCGAAAAACGGCGAAGTTTTTAAGATATTGTAAGTTAAATTCCTAAATAAACAAAAAAAAAAAACACAATTGTAGATACATGTAACCTTCTATTTTTTTACAAATTTATATGTGAATAAGTCAAATATACATGGGAGCTGTATCAAAAAAGCAATATTCAAAAAAGTTTGGCAAACTTATTTCTAGACCAAATTTCGTCACACTTTTCAAATTCCATTAAAATTGTACATATGTCGCGTGATTGGTGCATAAAATCGTGCGAAAATGGGAGCTATATCTAAATCTGAACCGATTGCATTATAATTTCGCAAACTTTTTTCTGTACATATATATGGAAGCTATATCTGAAAAGAAATTGGCAAATTATTTCAAATTTTAGTAAAATTGGGCATATATAACGTGAACCGATTTCAATAAAATTAAATAGCGTTAGTCCCTTAAAACAAACTTTACTCACCTATTTTTGTTTGAATTCGACAATAAATGCGACCTGTTCTTTGATTACAAAAATGCATGGACAGACGGATCAGGGACGTAGCCAGGGTTTGATTTCGGATGGGGGGGGGGGGGGGGTGCCACCTTGTGAGGACGAAAATCGTTCCTCATTTTCGGCCACACAAAAGGCCTACGTTCAAACGGGAAGACCTTGTGGAGTCCAGAATTTGTTTTTTATACCCTCCACCATATGGAGGGTATAATTAAATTTGTCATTCCGTTTGTAACACATCGAAATATTCGTCGGAGACCCTATAAAGTATATATATTATTGATCAGCGTAAAATTCTGTGTCGATTTGACCATGTCCGTCAGTCCGTCCGTCTGTCTGTCTGTTGAAATCAAGATACAGCTTGCAATTTTAAAGATAGAGAGAGAAATTTGGTACAGAAGTTGCTATTACTTGCAGGATGGTTGGTATTGAAAATGGGATATATCGGTCCACGTTTTGATATAGCCCCCATAGAACGGTACCTCCCGATTTTCGGTATTTTTAAGGTTTTAGCTTCATTATCACATTGAAATGGCTGAAATTTGGTACGTAGTCTTCTTTAGGGGTACAAAACTTTCTCCCAGAATTTTGTCGGTGTCGGTCCATACCTTCATATAGCCCCCATAGAACGGTACCTCCCGTTTTCGGTATTTTGAAGGTTTTCGCTTCATTATCACACCGAAATGGCTGAAATTTGGTACGTAGTCTTCTTTAGGGGTATAAAACTTTCCTCTAGAATTTTGTCGGTATCGGTCCACACCTTCATATAGCCCCCATAGAACGGTACCTCCCGATTTTCGGTATTTTGAAAGTTTTAGCTTCATTATCCTACCAAAATGGCTAAACTTAGGTACGTAGTCTTCTTTAGGGGTACAAAACTTTCTCCCAGAATTTGGTCGGTGTCGGTCCATACCTTCATATAGCCCCCATAGAACGGTACCTCCCGTTTTTCGGTATTTTGAGGGTTTTCGCTTCATTATCACACCGAAATGGCTGAAATTTGGTACGTAGTCTTCTTTAGGGGTATAAAACTTTCCCCTAGAATTTAGTTGGTATCGGTCCACACCTTCATATAGCCCCCATAAAACGGTACCTCCCGATTTTCGGAATTTTGAAGGTTTTAGCTTCATTATCCTACCAAAATGGCTGAAATTTGGCACGTAGTCTTCTTTAGGGGTACAAAACTTTCACCCAGAATTTTGTCGGTGTCGGTCCATGTCTTCATATAGCCCCCATAGGCCGGTACCTCCCGAATTTCGGTATTTTGAAGGTTGTGGCCTCAATATTCCACCGAAATGGCTGAAATTTGGTATTTAGACTTCGTTGGGGGTACTCAAACTTCTTCTTTAAATTTGTCGGTATAGGTTCACGCCTTTATATAGCCCCCATGGAAAGGTACCTCCCAATTTTTCGTGTTTTGAAGGTTGGGTCTTCAATATTCCACCAAAATGGCTGAAATTTGGTATTTAGTCTGTTTCTGTTCGCCAGAAATATGTCTGTACAGGTCCACTCTTTCATATTGCCCCATTTCTGACTAAAATTCGTCGGTATAGGTCCACGTTTCGATATAGCCCCCATAGAACGGTACCTCCCGATTTTCGTAATACTGAAGACTGCAACGTCAATATCCAACCGAAATGGCTGAAATTCGTTATTTCGTCTTCCAAGAGTAATAAAATATTCCAGAAGAGTATTATCAGTATAGGTCCACGTCTTCCTATATCCCCATAGAAGCGTACTTCTTGATTTTCGGTATTTTTTAAGTTTTAGCCACATTCTCTTACCGAAATATAGGAAATTTGGTATTTAGTCTTCTTTGAGCCTAAAAACTTTCCGTAAGAAATTTGTCGGTATAGATCGACGTTTTGAAATAGCCCCCATAGAGTGGTGCCTCACATTGTTTTACCGAAATTGCTGAAATTTAGTACTAAGTCTTCTTCATACACGAAAGGAAACAAATTATTCCATTTTACTTCAATACAACTTGTGGTGGAGGGTATAACAAGTTCGGCCCGGCCGAACTTAACGCCGTTCTTACTTGTTTTTTAATTATTATTTTGTTTCCGAATTATTTTTTTTTTCCTACATTTTGTTCCCCTGCTTGTCATTAAAGCTTAATTCTACATTACATACAATGTTTCATTATTGCCGAACAGGGTGGGCAAATCTACCGGTACAGTTGAGCCCAAAACACGTGGCTTGGGATCGACCAATTGTTTCGCTGCCAACCAGGTCCCGTTACTCAAAACACAAACAAGGTCTCGTTATCCGAGAGGCCACGTGGTGAGAGTAGAAGCAGAGAGGCAGCGTCGGGAAGGATGTTGGAAAGAAACCTGGAAGTCAATACCGAGACAGTAAAAGCGAGCGAGTAATCAAATTGGGGATCAGTCGTGTACCACCCACCAGTGAACAAAGTTCTACCAGCCGCGACACCAGCGAAGATTACAAGTAAACAGGAGGTGAGTTGACCTAGTGAAAACAGTGTGAAAGTGCGAATAGTGAATTTTACAGCGAGTCTTTGAGTCGACGTGGCCATTGACTTCAACATATCAAAATTGGTAAAATCTTTCCGCGAATCTTTGAGTCGACGAGACCATCGACCATAATATATAGAATTCGTCGCAACGCAAAACCAACCTAGGCCGGAAATTTTCAAGGTCATCGGAACGCGAGACAACGAAGTGACCCGTAGACACCGACGAAACTCTAGCCCTTCGGAGACGGAGCCGACAGTCGGACATCTCCGCCAACGCCCAGCAACGAGAGCCTTGTTCCCGAGCCTAAGCCCCGAACGAGCTTCACAGCCGTTGCAGAGATCCCTCGTAGAATAAGTCTCCTAATATAATAACCTTTGTGAAGTTATATAAACACATCAATAAAGATCCTACACAGAATTTGTACCTCAAACCATATAGTTTCACTCTCAGTCACTGCAAATATACATTTTCTGTGGCGAGCCCTACCCCCGGGAGCGTATCCCAGCAACCGGAGGTAACTTGTCGTTACAACCTGACCAAAATTTTGACAGTTCATGTTAGCGAAAAATTAGCAATGATGTAAACTTTATTTTAGACTTATATTACTGATGAAATAATTTTCATTACTATTTTTAATTAAAATGGCGTAAAACTTCTTGGCCAATTTCCCCTTGTTTCCAGAACTTTTTTGACAATATATCAGAGTTAATATATGTTCAAAACAATGAATATATTAATGGATATATTTTTGGGTATATCATTTATAAAATAACTCACTACCACAGTGAATGTTATGTAATTCAGTGATATCACTTCGGTAAGACCAAAGAAGGAGTATACAATCGGAAATCCTTAAAAATATCTTAACAAAAACTCCAAAACACGTGTTTTCTTTTTCAAATTTTGTCGCCCAATTGTGCATCAATAGACTAATTTTGGCGTCCAATCGTCTGGCTTTCTATAGCGGATCTTCTCATAAATTGATCAGGAAAAAGGAAAACTCTGGCAACCAGTCTTGAATTCGTTTAAAATGAAAATCTGGCATCCAATCCAATATATTCATAGGCATACATTATTTTAGTAAAAATCCATAAACACAAATTTTCCCAATCTACATTTTTATACTCTCAGCCTTTAGTCAAAATGTGCCTCATCGAAATAATTATTTTAGGGCCAAAATGTGTTTCAGAAAACTTGGAGTCGACTTAGATGGACCATATTGTTCCACTCTTTCGGTAACCTTCCACTGAGTATTTCCAAAATTTTCGGAGAAGCGTAGTTTAAGGCCTATCTGGAAAATTAGCAAATATACCACTTATACTCACTTCCTTTATTATAATAATTTAGTTAAAAGTAAAAACATGAAATAAATAAATCAATAAAAAAAGACCTCTGTGGAAACGCTTTGTGTTTTTTGCAACAAGTTTTCTCGGGGTCCCTATTACTACAGTACAAGTTTTTTTCAGCGGCAAGTCCATACTTCCAGAGAAAATGGCCCGAAACCTGTAAAGAACACCTACGGCTACCATGTGTAGTGGCTGGCTGGTGTGCACGACAACTTTCGCACCGGATACTGCGTTGGTCCAAACTTTGTTTATCACAATATTTCTGCGAGCGTTATATAAAGTTCGATCATGGTGCTTTTCGGTCTACTCCTTCCGATATTTTCCCCAAATTTTCAAGAATTTTACGAAATGTGGTATGCGTGATTTTCTTGGACGGAGCAACAGGTTTGGTCCAAACTTTGGATTTAGTAATATTTCGTCCAAGTTTTAGTTTTAGCTCAATTGGACCATACTGGGGTACCTCCCTCACAAACATTCAAAATAGTTGTTTAATGCAGTTTAAGGTCTGTTCGAAGATCCTTGGCAATTTTTATTAAAGGTATTCCTTGTGTTTAGAGCGGTATTATGTTTTTCGTGGGCAAGTCCATATATCTTGAAAAAAGCTGAAAATTATACTGTTACGAACTGAAATGACTGGTGGGCGCAATATCTTTTAAAGGAATGACTCCCAAAATGAACTATGTCCGTCGGTAAATTTCTTCATGTACCTCCTCCGCAACACTTCTGATCTATGATAAAATCCATATTTTGTATACGTCCGAAAATGACTACACAATTCTGAAAATCTTCTAATACCTAGATTTGGTTGTGTAGCCGCTATTCGATCTGTCCATAGGTGAAAGTTTCAGTTCCTGTCAGAAAGGCCTACTGATACTTGTTGAGATTTTGACGAAGAAGAATCCGTTTCCGATCAGTTTTTTTTTTTTTTGGATTTCGTTTGTCGTCACAAAGTCATTTGCCGAAGAAGGAAAGATGATCATTTTAGAAATGTGCATCCATTGAAAGTACTTCCTAAAATAAAATTCAAAGAGTAATCGACAGAAAAATTCTTGAAGATGAAATTCAATTCTACGATTGTTGGCATAGAGGTTAAGAAAAAAATTCTGGTTTCAAATCTGATCACTTTCATAAATTTGGACAATGCGCGCAAAAGTTATAGCGGTTTTTATTCTCATATAAAGAAAAAATATTTAAAAATATATTATTTGTTGTTATGAGAAAATGTAAAAAATTAAGAAAATCGAAAATACAATCATTGATAAACATTTATTTTAAATATTATATCGCAAAAATTGCATCCAAGCCCACTGTGAATTTTTTTCTTCTATATTTTATCAGATGTTTCTATTTGGACCAATATAAAATAAGTTATGTATTTATTTCTTCTGTGCTCCGGTCCATCCGTCCATCTGTCTGCTAAAATCAAGATACAGCTCGCAATATTTAAGATAGAGCCTTATAATGTGGTAAAGAAGTTTCTATTACTCCTGGGAACTAAAGGCTCACACCTTCATAAAATCCCCACAGAGCGGTATCTCCCGATTTCCGGTATTTTGAAGGTTGTGGCCACAATATCTCACCAAAATGATTGAAATTTGGTATTTAGTATACCATGGGTGTATAAATTATTCCAGAAGAAAATTATCATATCGCTGGTGTCATGCTTAAGTATTCCATACGCCATTTTTGACTTTTAAGATAAAGGAATTGTTTAGGGTTTTCGGATATGATATTTCTGAATCTTTGGTCAGCTTTTTCCTATCTGCTCTGCAACACATTTAAAAAATCAGAACTCTGATTTTCGATTTACAATGTTTGAAAGCAAAGACATAGACTAATGAATGTATAGGCAGAGAAATTGTAATGCGTTTGTTTTTTGTAGGGATCGCCCTTACTTTCAATATGCTGTGTGTTCACTCAATTGCGTTTTGTTTTGGGATAAATTTCAAGTTTTTGTTTTTATTTCTTTATATGGGGATGTAGATCCGGTCAAGATTATCCACATATTGTCGTTTATCATCATAAATAGTTCCAAAAATTTTACCGAGAGTATTTCTTTGTCTATACATTCATTAGTCCATGGGCAAAGATAGATAAAAGTTGTTGTTACTTTGTTTCATTTGATATACAATATTTTACGTTTGTCTCATATGGGACAAATAGACAAAAGTTATATTTTTAAAACAATTGCTATAACGTTTATACCCCAAAAGATATTCGTATATTATTTCGCAAAGATGTTCTTTATACTATTACTATAAATTATAAATAATTTTTTTAAGTCAACTCCACCCAGTTGTAACCTAGATATTAGAATGCGATTATCTCAAAAAGGAAAAAGGGCGTATGTAACATGACACCGACGATATAGGTCCACGTCTTCATATAGCCCCCATAGAACGGTACTTTGAAAGTTTTAGCCAGAGAAATTTGGTATTGAGAGTCTCAATTTGAGACTCCGAGTGGTTAAAGAACTTTTCCACCTTAAATTGTGGAAATTGGTACTTTCGTAACTCTTCGATATTAGTTCAGAAAATTTTATGGAAAATTTTAATGAACTCGAAGGCAGGTTGCAAAAATGTTGTTCTTATATGTTAGGGAAAGACGAGGAGTAAGTGTAATTCTCATTTAAATTTGAATACTCGATACCTAAAGGAATCAGTTTTCACTAAAAATCATCATATGAAAAACGCTGAAAAAAACCAGTTTCCATTCCCTTCGTCGGTATGTAAAAAATTACTCTTTGTTATAGAGAGTAATATGAAGTTGGGTCATTGGGGGAATACTCGAGACTTAAGCAATCACATAAGATTGAATCTAAACAGTAACAAAACAAGTAAGTGAGGGCTATACTCGAAAGGGGCCTATTATGTGATACCCTACACCACTTCCTCAGGGCACGGGTTTCCTCTGAATTTAGGTTATATGATTGTGACTCATTATGCTATTTATAGAATTAATTGACATTTAGAAATTTTGCCCCAGAATTTAAAATTTGGACCAAAAACTAATTTTGAATATATTTTTCCCAAAATATTCAATTTCAACCGTAAAATACGATCCGGTTATATTTTAAAATTATTTATATTTTCCTTGACCAAACCTCTTACTGTTTTTCAACAATTTGTCAGTATTAAAATATAACTGCGACCTCTAGCGTGATTAAGGTTACTACACACAATTAAAACTGTGGGGTCCCTGTGTATACTATGCTGTAACTATGTTATCGGATCATATACATCAGCATAATTAGCATCAATGATAAGGTAAAGAGTTCCTCTTCTAAACTTAGGGGCTGGAGCATATCTTCTAGGAATAAAGATATAGTCATTATACTAAAAATTTTACCAATTTTCATAAAAAAGTTTTCGTCCATTTAACCCGCTAAATGTTATCTGATCTTCATATTATATTGCTTCATATTATATCGCTACAAAATCGTATACAAATTTCGTTTTTTTTTTTTTGGTCCATTTGGTCCCTACAAATTTCTCGATCATTACCAATAACAATAGGTGTCTATTCTGGTCTAAAGTTGACCTTTATAAAAATTTCATGACCATCAGTCCATATTTGCGGCCTGGAGTTTGATTACAATTTTAATGGACGGACAGACGACACAGATTTCAAAATCGATTTATCTCGTCAAGATATGAATTTTGGTATACCACATGAGTGGTCTACGACGAATATTTCGGAAAAATATTTTTTTGGATTTCTGAAAATACGCTTTTTTCTCCCCTCTTACCAGATATTTGGATTTCTGAAAATACGCTTTTTCTCTCCCCTCTTACCAGAATATGATTTCTTGACGCTTCGTATTGATACAGACTGCAGGGTTGCGTTCTTCTCATCAGTAGTAGTAGTTACAGCAAACCTGATCGTACCATGGACTTTTAGGTGGTGGTTTTTGGTACACCAATTTAGATTTTGCGGCAGTTTCAAGAGTGGGCTATTCATTGTCAATGCGATTCGAAAAGGAGTACCGTCTTCCATTATGTGGGTAAATTGAGCGGACGTGGGCTATCTGTTGTGTTTGCACCTTCGCCGCATCCACCTTTCACCCGGTGTTAGTTCGCAGTTTTAACGCAAGCATCGAGCGTTCTCATGTTAATGAGAAAAAAAAAACACCAGAACAAAATGTTTGCAAGCTGACAGCACGATTCAACTAAAAATCATCTCTGTAAAGAAAGTAAAGATGAAGTTAAGCCAATGGGGGAATACTCCAGACTTAAGCAATCATATGATTGAATCTTCAACAATAACAAAAACAAACAAATTCTTAAAAATAATTTCAAAACCATACAATTTTTTATCTCATATTTTATGTTCCTAAAAGCTATACATTTATGTATGTACATATCGTCACCTGAAATGCCGAAAGACGTAACCCTCAAGGGTTACGTTGAGGGTTACGTCTTTGGGCATTTCAGGTGACGATATACACAGAGATATGTACATATATGAATTTGTTGATTTGTTTTTTTTTATGCCTACTGAACATTTTTGTTTTTGCTTTTCTATAAAAAAGTATACAAAGTAACTTTTATAGAAAAAAGTACCATTTTAGTACTTTTTAAAAATTTGATTTTCCATCCCTTATTGGTTATAGTTGAATATATCAAGACAACGCTTTCATTTCACGTTACTATATTTCTCCAAAATATTTTGATATAAACCTATAGTTACTTTAGACAATTCTCCTTGCAAGAGAGAGAGAGAGGAAATGTTGAGAGATATATGTACCTCCCCAGCAAACACAATGTCCGACGTCCGACGCGTCTGCTCAAAGTCGGAAGTTTTTTCCGACGCGTCTGACCGACTTCGGTCCGAACGCTGTCCGACTAGACTGACGAACTTTTTTCCGTCCTCTCTCTCATTCTCTGAAGGGAATTTTTCTATTTTTTCTTGTGCTGCTTTAGCAAAAGTAAGTGTGAATAATCAGAGAGAAAAGAATTGTACATGCTTCGCTCGCACATTATAAATGTGTAATTGTTGATGTACCGACGTTGATGCAGTGCGAACGAAAAATTAAGTGCTCGGGTTTTAATTTCTGTATCGGAGAACAAATTTGGTTTATTGTTGTCATACGTGTTGATGCATGATTGTGTTTAAATGTTATTCGTAGTGATCGGTTGCATACATATTTCTTTATTTTTATGAAGTTAATGAAAATAAAGATTTTCTTCGTCAAACTTCAACAGTATTCCGTGGAAAGTCATATGTTTTATATTTGTATATGGCCAAAGTTAAGTTTCTTAACACTTTTATGTGTATCAAAATTTTTTGCATGTGAAGGCATGTATTTTTTCATATATTAATAACAATTGTTTTATATATTTCACAGATCCTGTTGACGAATTTGTTGTTCTCCCCAGTTTGTTTTTTCGCCAAGTCGCGCATTTAACACAGCATAAGATGATATTAAAACCTAATATGTTAATATGTTTGTAGTATGTGGTATAGGATTTGGATATTTCATGAATTAACTCTGTATTTTCAACATCTTTTAATAATAAAAACAAATTCTGGTCTAATGCTGGTAAATAAATCAGATGTTCATACGATAGTTCATCTGACTTCGGACCAAATTCGGTCCGAAAGTCGGCAAAAACATTCGAATTTCATAAGATTTTACTTCCGAATTCGGACCGATATCTGTCCGAAATTCGGTCAAAAAATCAGAAATTTATATCATAGTTTATCAGAGTTCGGACCACATTCGGTCCGAAAGTCGGCTAAAACATCCGATTTTCATCCGAATCGGCCAGAGAACACGTCAACACGCCATATGACTTTCGGTCAGAGTTCGGACCGAATTCGGATCCGATCTCGGACGTTTCATCCGACTTTTGGAACGAATTCGGTCCGAATTCTGATGTTTCTTACGATTTTGGTTTGCTGGGTCATTGGGACTAAGACGTGCACATTGACATTCCATTTATTTACATGTGTATGTTTGTACAATATCGATTATGTTTATAATACCCTCCACCATAATATGGAGGGTATAATTAAATTCGTCATTCCGTTTGTAACACATCGAAATATTCATCGGAGACCCTATAAAGTATATATGTATATATCTTAAGATACAGCTCGCAATTTTTAAGATAGAGTTTTGCAATTTGGTGTAGAAGCTCCTATTACTCCTAGGATATTTGGTATTGCAAATGCGCTATATCGGTCCACGTTTTGATATATCCCCTAAAAACTGAAGGTTTTAGCTTCATTATCACACCAAAATGGCTGAAATTCGGTACTTAGTCTTCGTTGGGGGTATAAAACTTTTCACCAGAATTTTTCCAGTACAGGCCCATGCCTTCTTATAGCCCCCATGGAACGGTACCTCCCGCTTTGCGGTATCGTCCGAAATGGCTGAAATTCGGTATTTAGTTTTCATTTAATGTATGAAACTTTCCTTATTATTTTTGTCGGTATAGGCCTACGGCTTCATGTAGCCCCCATAGAACGGTACCTCCCGATTTGAGGTATTTTGATCAGAGCTCCGGTTTACTTGCAAGTGAAAAATTGGGGGAGGTGTTAAATTTTTTTGGGGTGCAATTTTTTTGGTATGGATGGGGCAAGTTTGTTTGTGGGTGGGAAAAGTTTTTGTGTGGCGGGGGTAAGGGGGCAAGTTGCCCCCCTCAACTTCCTCAAATGCGAGAAGAGTTTCAATTGCGCGTGAAATTTTGATGCTGTGGCCTCACCATTCCTCCGAAATGGCTGAAATTTGGTACTTAGTCTTTATTTGGGGTATAAAACTTTCCATATGAAATTTGTCGGTATAGAACCACACCTTCATATAGCCCCATAGAACGGTACCTTTCGATTTGCAGTATTTTGAAGGGTTTGGCATCAATATTCCTCTGAATTGGCTGAATTTTGATATTTAGTCTTTATTTGGGGTATAAAACTTTCCATATAAAATTTGTCGGTATAGAACCACGCCTTCATATAGCCCCCATAGAACGGTACCTCCCGATTTTCGGAATTTTGAAGGTTGTGGCCTCAATATTCCTCCGAAATGGCTGAAATTTTTTATATAGTCTTCGTTGATGGGATAAAACTTTCCCCCAGAAATGTGTTGGTACAGATCCACGCCTTAATATAGCCCCCATAGAACGGTAACTCCCGATTTTAGATATTTTCAAGGTTATGGCCACAATAATCCATCGAAATGCCTGAAATTTGGTATTCAGTCATCGTTCGTTGTATTTATCTTTCCCTTTCAATATGTCGCCGTAGTTCCACGTCTTCATATAGCCCCAACAGAACAGCACATCTCAGTATTCGGTATTTTGATGTTTGTGGCCTCAATATTCCACCAAAATGGCTGAAATTTGGTACTTAGTTCCTACATTTCAGTTTGTCGCAGATAGCTGTGGCATGCGACGTGAACTTAGTGTCGAATGTAACCCCTAGAATTTTCGGACAGTTTGTGGTAGGAATTCTGCTACCGTCGATCACGACATTCAACTCTCGTCTAAACTGCGCCGTCGATGTGGTGAACAGAGTGGCCGTAGATTTAGTGGCGGATATCTGCATATTCCTCGCTTGGAAAAAGGGGGTAAGATTTGTTAAAAAGGAGTTCAGTCTTCCACAGAGGTCATCAGGAACGTTACGATCTTGATGTCGTCTGGGTGGTGAAATACAGGGGAGGTAGGTACAGGAGAGATCCGCACCTTGGGGAACTCCCTGTTTCACTTTACGGGGTGTGGACTTCTTGTTTCTGACTTCCATGTATGACTGGCGTCCACACATGTAATTGATTATCCAATGTTTCAAGCTTGGCTGGAGGGTTGTCTGTTCAATGTCCTCAAACAGCGTGGAGTGCTTTTGATAAGTCAAGCGCCACCATCACACGGCTTATTCTGGTTGAGTCCTTGACAAATATGTGTGGCTGTTTGGAACATTAGCCACATTTTTTACCGAAATTGCTGGAATTTCTTAAGCGAAAGGCAAGTTTTACTTCAATACAACATATGGTGGAGGGTGTAACAAGTTCGGCAACGGCCGAGCTTTACGCCGTTCTTACTTGTCTATAGAAATATTTTTGAAATACAATTGGCGATTTATGCATATTACCAAAAGATTTATTCCCTTTTTCAGTGCTCTACAAATGCTAATTCTTTGAATTACGTTTTCTCAACAGTTTCATTCAAGTGTAACAGAAGAGATTTAAAGCATATTCTTAAGAGTTTTCGTCTCGACAAACTTCTGACATTTCTATTAGAGATTTTATATTTTTCGACATATATTTGCTCCCTCTTGCTTTGTTTCTTTCTTTTTGTTTATCAGTGGTTGACAACTTGACCAAATTTGTTGGTCAGTAAGTTGTGCGGTAACTATAAATAAGAACTTTACTGACAGGTGCTTTGAATTGTCTCATATTTTCTCCTTCAGCAGCTACTTTAGTACTAATTGCCTGCCAGTTATGTGTCAATGTCGTCTACGTGACAAAAATATTCAAAAAGTTATTGTTTAGATATGACAAAATTATATACGTGCTGATGATATTCATAGGTAGTTTTTGTGGAAAATAATAGGGAAATGGAAAATTGTCTATCAAAATAAATATTATATTATGGGGGAGGAAAATGGATAACATATATGTATGTATGTATATGTTTGAAAGTAATAATATACTTGACGGTACATTGAACGTGCGTTACTATGATAAAAAAATGCTTCGATTCTTGCGATTAACAACTAGTTTACGATAAATAATATATTAAACGTTTCTTATACCCTCCAGCATAGTATGGTGTTATTCTGTTTGCGACCCTATAAAATATATATTCATGATCAGGAGAACATTCTGAGTCAACATAGTCATGTCCGTATGTCCGTCTGTTAATCACTATAGCATCCACAATAATTGATCTAGAACGCTATATTTTTACACCCGAGTATATTTTTCCATAGGCAGGTCAAGTTCGAAGATGGGCTTTATCGGCCCACGTTTTCGTATAGCCCCCATATAACGGCCCCTCACTATTTTCGGTATTTTGGGAATTTTAGCTAAATTTTTCGACTGAACTACTTGTAATTTAACACTTAGGGTTGTCATTGGTCACAACACATCTTCCCAAAAATTGTCAACCTAGGTTCATGTTTCGGAATAGCCCCATATAAAGGTACCTCCCGATTTTCGGTATTTTGAGGATTTTAGGTACATTTTTTGACCGAACCACTTTTAATGTTACATTTAAGGTTTCCAGTGCCTGAAGGAAAACTCATGACCACTGTATTTGCTGTGCTCGGTTTGTCACATCTGCATCTTTTCCCATACCCAACCTTTGGTGAGATGCAATAAATGTCAGGAGTGGGTGTATCAACGGGATTGCTCCGGACTTGTCCATGTGAATTACTACGACAGGGTCTATGTTGCTGCATGCTGCGTGAAAACATCCCAGGACTTTAATGCGCATCATGAGATGTGTCATTCGGTCATCGGAAACGACTAGACGGGTACAGCGTTGGCTGAGCAGATTGATAGCTCTACATTTTGCTCGGTCAATGAGGACGCCCCTACCAGAATTACAGGAGGGTGTCACAGTTCGCCAGACATAACCATCGGGTCACCTGGTCTAACAAATGACGGGGAAAGGTGCAGCTGCTCGTCATATAACTGCTGGTCGAATACCCGAAATGAGACCAAACTTCCCAGCAGAAGCGACGGGATTAGCAAATGAGCGTGATAAGTAAATTGTGGGCAACGGTTAGTCACTCTCGAATCCTGAAAAGAAGGAAGATAGGACCTCAGTCACGTTTGGCGACGTTACGTTGACTGATCCGAAGAGATGCGCAAGTTATTTCAATCGACACTCAGTTTTCAATCGACAGATCTCTTCCTGCCGAGAAAGAATCAGCACTGTTTACAATGGATGATGATTCCCATGTCTGGAAAATGGGCAGGGTGGTCCCGCTATGGTATCCAGACAAGGATGCCGGCAAGGGTGAATCGTACAGGCCGATTCGCTTTTGTCGCCTGTAGCAAAGACCCTTGAGGCCTTAGTCCTCTCCAGTGTCAGAAATAGCTATCCAGTTGCCGATCATCAGCATGGAATCCGTAAGCAACGAAGCACGATAACAGCGCTGCACGCCATTACAGCATATATTTTACAAGGGCTCAACCAGAGACCCCCGTGTGATAGAATAGTGATGGTGGCGCTTGATTTATCAAAAGCCTTTGATACTGTCAGGTACTCTACTCTGTTTGAGTACCTTGCGCAGACAACCCTCCGGCCAAGCTGGAAACGTTGGATAATTAATTATATGTGTGCACACCATTCGTACGTGGACATCAGGAACAAAAAGTCCAAACCCCGTAGAGTGAAGCAGGGAGATCCACAAGATGGGGCCACATCTCCGGAACTGTTTAACATCTACCACTCCTGTATTCCGCCAACCCAGGCGGCGTCGAAATCGTAAGGTATGCGAATGATTGCACGATCCTGGCATCAGGTACCTTTCCTGATGACATCTGTGAAAGACTGAACTCCCAATTAACCGATCTTACCACCTTTTTCCACTCGACGAATATGCAGATATCCGGCACTAAATATACGGCCCCTCTGTTCGCCACATGGACGTCACAGGTGGAAGTAGAGTTGAATGTCGTGGTCGAAGGTAGCAGAATTGCAACCACAAACTGCCCCAAAATTCTAGGGGTTATATTCGATACTACGTTCAAGTAGTGCGCGCATGCCACAGCTATTTGCGACAAACTGAAATGTAGGAACAAGGTCCTCAAGTCCGTAGACGGCAGCACTTAGAGTGCAGATAAAGAAACCTTGTTGACCACATATAACGCGATGGGTCGGTCTGTGGTAAGCTATGCGGCTACAGTTTGGTCCCCAAATTTATGTGATACGTAAGAGAAAAAATTCAAACTTGTCAGAATGCCGGCCTGAGAAAAGCAACAGGGTGCCTCCTCATGTCTTCAGTGGATCGTCTATATGAGGAGGCAAAGATTCTTCCAGTACAGCAACACAATAAGATGCTTTCGTTGCAGTACTTGCTCGGGTGTTACCGTGAGAGACATCCCAATCACCATAGGACGAACATCAAGGAAGATATCCAACAAAGCAGGAGATGACCCCTAGATCAACAGGTATATCAAGCTGGTTTAAATACCATTTACACGGACGCAGTTGCTAAGACCATGTAATGGGGAAAGTCGCTGTCCTCTCGTTTTCCCCTACACATATAACTATCACCCATTCGAAGTAGTTTTGTTGGTTTTTTTTTTCTTTTCTATTATGACGTCATTGCGGTACACCTTTTTTGTTGTTTTTTTAAATATATGTTTACATACAGATCTTTGAATTCGCCTCATTTTGGGACGAAAGGCTTAGGCAGGGGAATGCTGTACAGTTGGGGTAAGTAAAGTAGGTAAAGTGACAAACAAGGTACCGTTGAACCGACGCCGGTATCCAATAGGCAGCGACCATTCAACCTGGGAGAGGAAGAGAGCAGTGAAGTTGTAAATTCGCCGCACCAGAACACCGAGGTTACAACAGATGTGATGAGTGGAAAGAGAGCTAGTTTTAGAAGTTGCGGTCGTTGGGTGATGATCACCAAGTCGAGGGCGGATGAAAAGAGTGCCAAATAAGCGAGTGAAGTGTATAACACGAAGTGTGTAAGGATACCGTATCGGGCTCCACAATTTATCGACGGGCGTGTGCAAGTGATCGAAAATAAGCCGTGTTAAATAAATATAACCAGCAAGGAATTCCGGTAAGTTTTTTTTTTTGTTGCTCACCCCTTTCCATATCATATATACCCGCACCCACGGGCCCCTATCCTATATTTTAATTGTGTTAAACTCCGAGGAGGGCCGCACGGTCTCCTATATTTTCAATAGTGTAAACTTCGGGAAGGTCCGAAAGGACTCCAACATTAATATCTCTCTATTAAATTTTAGGGAGGTCTCCTAAATTATAATTGTATATAATTAAAACTTGTAATTAAAACTATATAATTAAAACTTGTGAACTTCGGGGAGGGCCGAACGGTCTCCTAAATTATTAATTGCGTTAAACTCCGTGGAGGGCCACACGGTCTCCGGTATTATTAAAACTTGTGAAACTTCGGGGAGGGCCGAACGGTCTCCAATACTATAACTTGTGTAGAACTTTATGGAGGGCCGAACGGTCTCCGCTATTACTACTCGTGTTAAAACTCAAGGAGGGCCGAACGGTCTCCAATACTATGACTTGTGTAGAACTTTATGGAGGGCCGAACGGTCTCCAATATTAATACTTGCGTTTAATTTCAGGGAGGGCCGAACGGTCTCCGCTATTACTACTCGTGTTAAACCTCGAGGAGGGCCGAACGGTCTCCAATATTATTAATCGTGTTGAACTTCAGGGAGGGCCGAACGGTCTCCAATATTATTCTTCTTGTTGAACTTCAGGGAGGGCCGAACGGTCTCCAATATTATTCCTCTTGTTAATCTTCAGGGAGGGCCGAACGGTCTCCAATATTATTAATCGTGTTGAACTTCAGGGAGGGCCGAACGGTCTCCAATATTATTCCTCTTGTTAAACTTCAGGGAGGGCCGAACGGTCTCCAATATTATTAATCGTGCTAAACTTCAGGGAGGGCCGAACGGTCTCCTATATTATCAATAGCGTGAACTTCGAGGAGGCCGGACGGTCTCCAATCTTATTACTGGTGTTACCGGAAGGGCCGAACGTTCTCCTTTATTACCACCCTTTCGAATTCCAGGGAGGGCCGAACGGTCTCCTAAATCATTAAAAGCGTTGAACTCCAGGGAGGGCCGAACGGTCTCCAATACTATTGTCTGTATTAACCCTTAACCGGTATATTCAAGGGCCGACTGGCCCCACGCACTACAGTCGATTTCACCTGTCCGAGAGCTGGCAGGTCTTGTGCGTTAACCAGCGTATTCAAGAGCGGACTAATCCAGCAGCGTTCTGAGTGATCCAAAGATGGTATCCGAGCGGATTGCGGTGATAGGACCTGACCACCCCGGCAGAGGGTGACTGAGGCTACCGGAGGTGCTCCCGGCTGAAGTCGACGGTGGTATTACTAGATTTAAGGTGTGAAATTATTGAAACTTACTATATTGGAAATAAAGAACTGAGCTTGTGAACTTTAAAATACAACTAAACGTCTTTTCCCTCTCTGTCACTGTAAATATAAATTTCTGTGACGAACCCTGCCCCCTGAGTATATCCTAGTAACAGGCGGGAAACGTGTCGTTACAACCATAACCAAATATAGTGTGAATAAAGTCCTCGTAGTACATCCCCATCTATAGCAGCTGAGGAGTATCAGGTGGCAAAAAAAAAACAGAGTAGTTTTGCTCAACTACGCACGGGATATTGCTGTCGCCTAAATTCGTTTAGGGCAAAGATCGATCGCACCGTGCAAAACATCTGCCCAGCATGCGACATGCTCACATAGAACACTGCAAATTTTCAACTGCTCTGCCAAACCTACTCATATAACCCCAGAGAATCTGTTGTAACAATCCCTAGGAGCAGCCACTTTCCTGGAACTGGATATAGACCCAGAGCCAGATTGAGAAGAAGAACGAACACACAGGCATACAGTAATAAACACTGTTACAACAACAACCAAAAATGTCAACCCAGGTTCATGTGTTGGTATAGCCCCTATATAACGGTACATCCCGATTTGCGGTGTTTTTAGGATTTTAGCAACAATTTTTTACAGAACTTGCCGTAATTTGCCATTTGAGCTTCCTAGGGGTTTTTACCTCTCCACTAAAAATGTTCGATATAGGTCCATGTTTTGGTATAGCCCCCAAATAATGGTGACACTTGATTTTCGGTATTTTGAGGATTTTAGCTACAATTTTAAACCGAACTAGCTGTAATTTGATGTTTGAGGTTCCCACTGTTCACAAAACTACTCCACCAAAAAGTATCAACAGAGGCCTATGTTTTGGTATAGCCCCCATACAACAGTGCCTCCGGATTTGCGGTATTTTAAGGATCTTTAGCTAGCTTTTCTAAACCGAACTAGCTGTAATTTGTCATTTGAAGTTCTTTGGTTCCTAGGTTGTATAGCCCTCATATCACGGTACCTCCCGATTTTAGGAGTTTTCAGGGATTTAGCAACATTTGTTGACTTAACTATCTCAAATTTGACATTTGAGGTTCACAGTGGTCATAAAAATTTTCCACTAAAATTGTGAACATTGGTCCATGTTCTGGTATAGATCCCATATAAAGATACACCCACATTTAAGGTAGGATGACCGAACCATCTGTAATTGAACATTTGAGTTTCCCTGTGATCACAAATCTTCTCCATCATAAATTGTCAACATAGGTCCATACTTTTATATAGCCCCCATATAAAAGTGCCGCCCGATTGAAGACATTTTAAATTAATTTTTTTATCTAATTTAGACATTTGGGGTATCCGTGGTCACAAACTACTGATTGCATTTTAGTTCAGAACATGTTATGGTAGAGAGTTTGAAAAATTCGTTCCGGCCGAACCTAACGCATTTTTACTTGTAAAACCTGGTTGAGAGAATTTACAAATCACCACTTCAAAAAAGTGCTCATAATCATTGAGCTGGCTATGAACAGTGGGATGGTTATGAGCAGTAAGCTGGCTACGTGCGATGACGTCCTTACAGCACTGTGGCTCTTTTAGTGCTTTATTCTATGCTGACCTTTTTTAAGAATAATTAAAACACACTTGAAGTATGATGTGCAGTTTCTAACTATTCCCCGTTCAAGAAAATTCTGTTGCCAATGGCAGCATGAAAAAGGAACCAAAACAAAACGCCGTGACCGCAAAAGTATGCAATATTTCATAACTACTTCTTGAAACTAAAGCAGAACGTGCTTTATATAATTCTTTGATAGTTATGAAATACTTCTTCCACATCTACCAATTAATTAAAGCTCTCTGGTCATCAGCTGTTCAGCACAAAGATAAGCTAATGCTATGAAAATAGCGCAAAGCACAAGATATACTGAGAACATGCAATGGTTTTTATAAGTTCCGTTTGTTTTTTTTCTTGTATTTTTTACAACAATCCCCAACGATTTAATTAGTTTTACATATTACGGAAATTAGAACTCTAAGAAAGTTTGTAACAAAACACAACAACGACAACAACACATCAACAATCCCAATGGTAACACTAATAGCAACAAAACAAATGGGCTAAAGTAACAGAAGGATAAGCATACCATTAGATTTTTATTGTTGTATCTCAGGACACGAAGACAAGAATAAATAGTTTCCTTTTTTCCTACCCAATCTTACTTCTTTCTGTTGGTTGGTTGCTATATTGTGTTTTCGTTATTGGCTGTGGCCGGAATAGAGCGATAACAAAAACAAACTTGAACTTTGCTAAACTGTTATTATCGTTTTGACCGACACAACACAGAATAGCACTAAAAACAACAAAACTAGCAAATGGGGGAATTGTCATCAATACTCAACGGTTTGAACCGATTGCCATGATATGCTATTCAACAAACCACAAAAATGACAGCCAAGTAGACAATTTAAGTCTCAACCCAAACTTGACGCCACGCGTACCAAACTTATCAATTGTTTGCAATTCCTAAGTTTCACATAAAAAAGATGTGTCAGGAGTATTAAAATTCTCCTGGGTTCAATAACACCAACCTCTAGAGGGTAGTGTACCGGCTATAGAAAAACTAGGAAATTAAAACCCAAGAACATGCAGAAATATAACAACAAAACGCAAAAAAATGGTCAAAGTATTTAAAAACAAACCTCGCAAAAAATGAGGCAAACTTATTTAAGAACAACAACATATTGTTGGTAATAGGTTGTGCTCCGGTCTAATGAGAAAACTATTTGCCACTTGTTTACGTGTTTCAGAAAAAATGTTATGTGCTTTTTATAAGAATTAATAAACGACGTATTGCAGGGCATGAGCGTTGCGCAAATATAAGCATACCGTAGATTGGTACATTGTTAACAAGAGGATTATTGGCTTAGGTGCATACATGAAAGTGTTTTAATTGCATGAGGTAAACAAATGCAAACGTTGTAGGCTACACATACATATACATACATGGGTAAAGTCTGTTTAATCTAGAAGTATATATATTATTTAAATATGATGAGTTCTTAGTCCTTTGCAATGAAACTCTGGACAAATTATGTGTTACGAGTATTCGCCTTGGCGGGTGACGTAGGGGATGAACGATACCGATCAACGGTCATACATACATAAGTTGATATACATGATAATATACCAGAGAGAATATACATACTCGTACTAGGCCGGGGCGATTTGGAAACCTTAATGGGCCCTTCGCGTTCTGATTCCTGGGATTGAACTGAGCAAAAAAGTCTACTGGACCATATCGCTCATTTACTCAAACAGTGACACATCTCAAAAAATCGAGTTTCGAGATAAACGAGTTTTAAGTTGGCGATTGAAATTTGACTTCTCTACTTGAAAAGATTATTACACAAAAACTAAAATAACAGCTTGGACCAAATTTTGCAAACAGCTAGCCAGATACCAGTGCTAAATTTCTGTGCAAGAACAAGCACAATTTGAAGTATTCTATTGCTTCATAAACTCAAAAAACTTTTGTTTTGAATTATGCGAAACACGTAGTAAATGAGCTGTAACTCGTTGAGTTTTAGATATATTAGCATGAAAATTTGACACAAGATAAAGTAGAAGTCATAGAAAAAACAGAAAATGCTAACTCAGAAAACGCGTTTTTTGAGTTATGCCACTCTTTGAGTAAATGAGCGATATGTCTACCGCGAAAATCGAGCCTCCCGATTTTGACTATTTTTATTGGCGTTTTTTTGATATTTTGGCATATAACAGCCAAATCATTGAGATTTGCGACCCATCATTAAGGCCAAAATTGTAGCCAACATAATAATTAAGAACTCTCTAGTACATTGCGAAATTATTGGAATGCTCCTTTAGGCAGTTTTGGCCTTGATAAAGTGCACATTTGTCGGCAAATATCGATAAATGACATTGTGCTACAAAAGTTGACCAGAAACATATTCAAGCGTTCTGTTACAAAATTCTATCGTGTTGGCGTCCATGGACAACGAAAATACTTTTGGTTCGCTTGGGTCACTTCTTTTTATTATTTTATAACGGTAAAAGTAGTGAAAATCTGGGTTTCTTACATTTTAAAATGTAAACGGGCATATCTTCTTTTTTCACTACGGCTTTCTATTGATCCCTTTTCCTATTAAAGGGGTAATTAATATCTTCCGAATTTCTTCAAATCGGTTAATAAATGGCAAAATTATAGTGGTTGATTCATACCAATACAATTACTTAGAACTTTAACTGTTTTTTCTTTGTTCAATATTAATTTTGAAAATTATGAGAAATTCAGTTTAGGTATACAGTAATTGTATTGGTATGAATCAACCACTATAATTTTGCCAATAAAAAAACTTAAGGTCAAAATTTTTGCTCAGTTCAATCTCAGAAATCAGAAACGCGAAGGGCCCATTAAGGTTTTTCCCGTCCACACAAATCGCCCCGGTCTAATACATACACCATCATTCCTGGAAACATTAGGTGTTATACATGTTTCATCAACAATTAATATTTGTATTAAAAAAATCAAAAGATATCTGAAGGTAGTTTTCAGTGCTTTTTACCGATTCTGCGCCACGTCACGGCTTATTCCTAGGAAAAGTGAAATATGCTAACTGGAAAAATATGTTTCCCCCAACGAAGACAACATACCAAATTTCAGTCATTTCGGGGTGATATTGAGGCCACAACCTTCAAAGTACGGAAAATCGGGAGGTACCGTTCTATGGAGGCTATCTGAAGGCGTGGAGCTACACTGAAAAATTTCAGGTGGACAGTTTTATATACGCAACGGAAACTAAATACCAAATTTCAGCCATTTCGGTGGACCAAAGTCCATGTCCCTGACTTTATCCTAAAGCGATCTAATTTTAAAGGTTAAGAAGTGGTTAAATCGAATTCTCCCGCTTATTGAGACTTATATGTTTTAGCTTTTCATGGCTGATGGACCGTTGAACCTCACCATAATTTGTAAATATATAGTTTTTCTTAATCGGGGGCGCAACCACCGTTCTCTCGAAAACTAATTTGCAACCCGATGCACTCATAAGGTTAGCAAATATAGCGATTATAAAATAATAGGCCCCGAAATTCGTCTACAAATACATAGCATTTTGGACCACGGGACATTCCTGAACATTTTCTGAATATTAGGTTCAGTAGTTTAGGAAAAATAATATTTTGAAAAGAGTGGGCGTGGTCATCAGTTTTCAAGATATAACATATTAAAAAAAGTGGGCCTGGTCCGGTATCTTGGCTCCAAATATGTACCTAGGGTGCACACAACTTCATTGCCTACCAAAATGTATGCTGAAACCGATATAATCATACATTTGGCTTATATATAGCGTTTAACAGAAAGGCATGGGGAAGGTACCCCACCTCTTCCGAAATTCATAATATATACATAACAACGGCAAACATTGAGCTTTTGTCGCAAATTTTATGGAAATCCCTTCAGTAGTATTGGAGTTATGACATATTAAAAAACAGGCGTGGTCGGGCCTACAGGCCCTAAAAAAGTACCTAGATTGTAGATTAATCCGTAAATTTTTAATCCGATACATGCATAATTTTTGCAAATATAACGTTTTTTAAAAATATCACATAGGGGAGGTACCCCGCTCCCTCTGGAATTCAATAAAATATGTAACCTGTTTTCGGGGGGCGTGGTAAACTTTTCTTTCCAAAAAACCTAAGTTGGGTTATGACAGCATTTGATTTTTATTCATAAAGGTAAGGAGTTTTTTTCAAATATGCCCCCTTCAAAATTCAAGAAAATATGCCCGTACATTTCCTGACATTTTCAGGAAAATCGGTTCAGTAGTTTTGTAGATGTAACATATTTTAAAAAAGTGTGTGTGGTCAAGTCATTGTATCCTAAAAAAATGGGTAAGGTCTTCCGAAAGAGATACATTCGTAATTATTGTAAACTAGCAGACCCCGGTCCGCGTTGCTGGCCCGTCGTAATGCGTTTTAATGACAACTTTTTATCGACTTTATGCTTGACAATTCAAAAATAGGTATTTTCTACCTCACTTCTTCGGTCCATATTTATACCGAGAAGGATTTTAAATTTATCAACAGATTTTGTCTGTAACCTTTCTTTTCTCTTACGGACTTTGTCGGATTTTTTCGCCAATTTGTGCCTTTTAGGATAGATTATCGTCCATGTCCCCTGTCTTTATCCTAAAGCGATCTAATTATAAAAGTTTAAATCGAATTCTCCCGCTTATTGAGACTTATATGTTTTAGCTTTTCATGGCTGATGGACCGTTGAACCTCACCATTAAAGTACATTTGTAAATATATAGTTTTTCTTGATCGGGGGCGCAACCACGGTTGTCTCGAAAACTAATTTGCAACCTGATAAGTTTAGCAAATATATACTCATAAGTTTAGCATATATAGCGATCATAAGATAATAGGCCCCGAAATTCCTCTACAAATATATAGCATTTTGGACCACAGGACATTCCTGAACATTTTCGGAAAATTAGGTTCAGTAGTTTTGGAAAAATAATGTTTTGAAAATATTGGGCGTGGTCATCAGTTTTCAAGATATAACATATTAAAAAAGTGGGCCTGGTCCGGTATTTTGGCTCCAAATATGTACCTAGGGTGCACACAACTTCATTGCCTACCGAAATGTATGGTGAAACGGATATAATCATAAGTTTGGCTTATACGTATAGCGTTTAGCAGAAAGGCGTGGGGAAGGTACCCCACCTCTTCCGAAATTATTAAAATATACATAATAACGGCTAACATTGAGCTTTTGCTGCAAATTTTATGGAAATCCCTTCAGTATTATTGCAGTTCTGACATATTAAAAAAACAGGCGTGGTCGGGCCTATAGGCCCCAAAGAAGTACCTAGATTGTAGATTAATCCGTAAATTTTTAATCCGATACATACATAATTTTTGCAAATATAACGTTTTTTTAGGTATCGCATAAGGGAGGTACCCCGCTCCCTCTGGAATTCAATAAAATATGTAACCTGTTTTCGGGGGCGTGGTAAACTTTTCTTTCCAAAAAACCTAAGTTGGGTTATGACAACATTTGATTTTTATTCATAAAGGTAAGGCGTTTTTTTAAATATGCCCCCTTCAAAATTCAAGAAAACATGCCCGTACATTCTCTGAAATTTTCAGGAAAATCGGTTCAGTAGTTTTGTAGATGTAATATATTTTAAAAAGTGGGTGTGGTCAAGTCTTTGGTTCCTAAAAAAGTAGGTAAGGTCGGAGACACAACCACAATTGTCTCGCAAATTAAGTTACAAATAGATACATTCGTAGGTAGGCGGGAAGTACCCGGCCTTTCCGAAATTCAACTGAATTTGTAGCCTATTTTAAGCGGGGCCATTCCTATTCAATCCCTGGCAATTTCAGGAAAATCGGTTCAGTAGTTTTTGTAGAAATTTTCCTAAAATTTTCAAATTTTCTTTGCATAAAAACCCAAGTAGGGCTAGTAGGGTTATTGCGCGCAAATCGGTCCAGCCGTTATCAACTTATGCCATTATCAACGAACGATATTTGATTTTTATTTATAAAGATTTAAAAGTTTAGACAAATCGCTATTTTCTTGAAAATCCCTTCGGTAGTTTTGTAGATATAACCTAATTAGAAAGTGAGTGTGGTCGGATCTTAAGTCCCAAAATAAGTACGTAAAGTTGGAGACACAATCGCCATTGACTCGGAAATAAATTCCCAAAACGATACATTCGTATTTGTTGCAAATATTGCATTTTTACTAAAATAGGGCATAGGGGAGGTACCCGCCCGATCCGAAAGTCAAAAGATATGTAGCCTATTTTTATCGGGGACCAACCCTGTACATTCGCTGAAAGTATCAGGAAAATCGATTCAGTAGTTTCGTAGATATATAAGATATTTAAAAAAGTGGACGTTGTCCAGTCTTAATGCCCCAAATAAGCACGTAAGGTCGGAGACACAATCGCCATTGACTCGGAAATTAATTTTCAAAGCGATACATTTGTAATTGTTGAAAATATTGCATTTTTACAAAAATGGGGCATAGGGGAGGTACCCCGCCCGATCCGAAATTCAACCAAATATGTAGCCCATTTCAACCGGGGGCCATTACTCTACGTTCCCTGAAAATTTCAAGAAAATCTGTTGAGTAGTTTCGTAGATATAACATATTTATAAAAGTGGGCGGAAAGTGGGCGTGGTCAATTTTTCTTTGCATAAAAACCTAAACTGGACTATGACTAACATTTTCACAAAAAATTATCCAAATCGCTCCAGCCGTTTTCAACTGATTCAATTACGAACAAACGACAATTGAGTTTTATATATAAAGATATAACATTTTTAAAAAAGTAGGGTATAGGGAAAGTACCCCGCCCCTTCCGAAATTCAACTGAATTTCTAGCCTAATTTAAGCGGGGATATCCTTGTACATTCTCTGGCAATTTCAGGAAAATCGGTTCAGTAGTTTTTGTAGAAATGATAAAAATTGAAAAAAGTGGGCGTACATTTTCTTTGCATAAAAAATATAGAAATCAGTCCAGCCGTTCTCAACTGATGCCATGACAAACGAACGAAATTTGATTTTTATTTTTAAAGATTTCAAAGTTTAGACAAATCGCGATTTCCTTGAAAATCCCTTCAGTAGTTTTGTAGATCTATACTTATAAAAGAGTTCAGTAATGATGACTCACTGACTCACTGACTCACTGACTCACTGATTCACTGACTCACTGACTGACTGACTGATAATCAACGCCCAGACTAAACGGCTAAAGCTAGAATCTTGAAATTTTGGGTGAGGGTCACTCTTGGTCCGAAGGTGTCGGATAAGGCTGGATTTTTGGAAATTCGAACTAGAACTGTACTAAAAGTACTAAAAGGTACTAAATATGGTACCCTTTGTATTAGGCAAACGCGTACAGCTAGAATTCTGAAATTTGGAATGAGGTTTACTGATGGAGAGTTAGAAAGGTGTACCAAATGGTTTTTGGAAATTCGAACTATAAGTGTACGAAAAGTACTAAAAGTTACTAAATTTAGTACTATTTGGTATTACGTGAACGGATAGATCTAAAATCTTGAAATTTGGAACGAAAAACAAGGTTTAGAAGATGAGTTGATATAAGGAGGTGGTTTTGAAAATGTGTACTCATGTGTACGAATAGTACTAAATGGTACTAAATTTGGTACAATTTGAATTTGGGCGAACCGATAAAGTTGGAATTCTGAAATTTGGAATTACTATTACTGTTGGAGCGTAGTTTTGAGATATGGAGGTTGTTTCCGAAATTCGTACATATGGGTACGAAAGGTACTAAATAGTACCAAATAAGGTACAATTTGGATTTGGGGGAACGGATGGAGCTGGAATCCTGAAATTTGGAATTAGGATTACAGTCGGGGTGTAGGATAGAGGTATTTTGGAAATTCGTACTTTTGGGTACGAAAAGTACTAAATGGTACCAAATTTGGTACAATATGAATTTAAGTGATCGGATAGAGCTGGAATAGTGAAATTTGGAATTAAGATTACTATTGGAGTGTGGGATTGGGATACTTTTGGAAATTCGTACTTATGGCAACGAAAAGTACTAAATGGTACCAAATTTGGTACAATTTGGATTTGGGTGATCAGATACATTTGGAATCCTGAAATTCGAAATTAAGATTACTTTTGGAGTGCTGGATAGAGGTAGGTTTGGAAATTCGGACCTATGGGAACAAAAAGTACTAAATGGTACTAAATTTGGTACAATTTGGATTACGGTAATCTGATGCAGCTGTAATTCTGAAATTTGGAATTACGATTACTGTTGGCGTGTAGGATTGAGGTAGTTGTGGATATTCGTACTCTTGGGTACGAATAGTACTAAATAGTACCAAATTTGGTACAATTTGGATTTGGGTGAACGTATATAGCAGAAATTCCGACATTTGGAATAAGGAGTACTATTGGAGTGTAGGATTGATAAAGTTTTGGAAATTTGTAGTTATGGGTAGGAAAAGTACTAAATAGTACTAAATTTGGTACAATTTGGATTTCAGTGATAGATAGAATACATTTGGAATCGTGAAATTCGGAATTAAAATTGATATTGGAGTGTTGATAGAGGTAGGTTTAGAAATTCGTACTATGGATACGAATAGTACTAAATGGTACCAAATTTGGATTTGAGTTATCGGATGTATCTGGAATTCGGAATTAAGCTTATTGTTTGAACATAGCACAGAGGTAGCTTTGAAAATTTGTACTTATGTATGTGTACGAAAAGTACTAAATGGTACCAAATCTGGTACAATTTGGATTTGGGTGAACAGATATAGCTGGAATCCCGAGATTAGGAATAAGGATTACTGTTGGTAAGTAGGATTGATGAAGTTTTTGAAATTTTTAGTTATTGGTACGATAAGTACTAAATGGTACCAAATTGTAATTTATGTGATCGGATACATTTGGAATCCTGAAATTCGGAATTACGATTACTGTTGGAGTGTTGAAAGAGGAAGGTTTGGAAATTCGTACTTTGGATACGAAAAGTACTAAATGGTATCGAATTTGGTACAATTTGGATTACGGTGATTAGATGCAGCTGTAATCCTTAATTTTGGAATTAAGATTACTGTTGGCTTGTAGGATTGAGGTAGTTCTAGAAATTCGTACTCATGGGTACGAAAGTACTAAATGGTACCAAATTTGGTACAAATTTGGAACGGATATAGCTGGAAACCCGAGATTTGGAATAAGTAGTACTTGTGGAGTGTAGGATTGATAAAGTTTTGGAAATTTGTAGTTATGGGTAAGAAAAGTACTAAATAGTACTAAATTTGGTACAATTTGGATTTGAGCGAACGGATACATTTGGAATCGTGAAATTCGGAATTAAAATTGATGTTGGAGTGTTGATAGAGGTAGTTTTAGAAATTCGTACTATGGATACGAATAGTACTAAATGGTACCAAATTTGGATTTGAGTTATCGGATATATCTGGAATCCTGAAATTCGGAATTAAGCTTATTGTTTGAACATAGCACTGAGGTAGTTTTGAAAATGTGTACTTATGGGTACGAAAAGTACTAAATGGTACTAAATTTGGTACAATTTGGATTTCGGTAATCTGATGTAGCTGCCATCCTCAAGTTTGGAATTAAAATACCTGTTGAATTGTAGGATTGATAAAATTTTGGAAATTTTTAGTTATGGGTAGGAAAAGTACTAAATAGTACTAAATTTGGTACAATTTGGATTTGAGCGAACGGATAGAGTTGGAATCAAGAAATTTGGAATTAAGATTACTGTTGGAGTGTAGGATTGAGATATGGAAGTAGTTTTGGAAATTCGTACTTATGAGTACGAAAAGTACTTAATTTGGTTCAATTTGGATTTGAGCGAACGGCTAGAGCTGGAATCTTGAAGTTTGGAATTAAGATTACTGTTGGGGTGTAGGATTGAGAAAGTTTTGGTAATTCGTACTTATATGTACGAAAAGTACTAAACGGTACTATATTTGGTACAACTTGGATTTGAGCGAACGATTAGAGCTAGAATCTTGAATTTTGGAGTTAATATTACTGTTGGGGTTAGTTTTGGAAATGCGTACTTAGTTTTGGAAATGCGTACTTAGTTTTGGAAATGCGTTCTTATGCTTACAAAAAGTACTACATTTTGTACAATTGGGATTTGGGTGAAATTATAGCGCTCGAATCCTAATATGTGGAATTAGGTACACTTAGGGGTACGAAATGGTTCCATGTATGGTACAATTTTGTATTGGATGAACGGATAGATCTGGATTCATGGGATTTGGAATTAAGATTACTGTTACCATTTGCTTATAACGTCCGATTTAAGAAATATGTGCCATAAATATACGAAAAGTTGTAAATAAGGATTTGGTACTATTTGTTATTGTGTAAAGGGAATTTTGAAATAATAGGAGGAGGTTCGTATTTATCTATTTACATGTAAACTACTAAATAGTTCTATAATTGGTTCTGGGGGAACAGATAGTGCTGGAAATGAGGATGGCGGTTGTTGGGTTAGGTCGTATTTGCGCTGAGAACCTCAATTAAACTATTTCAAAAAATGTGGATTGCTCTTGATGTGTAGGCGTGACGAAAATCGAACAAAAGTGGTACGTATTAGTACACAAAATGTTTCCACCATTCTATATTATATATTGTTTATTTGTTTTGTATATTTAACGCATACGAAGTAGCGGGCACTTTGCTAGTTTATAATAAATGTGTACAAACAGCAATTCTTACGTCTTATCGACCAAAATGACCAAAAACTGCCAAAATTTGTTGAACAGGGTGGTCCCGTTGTGTGGGGTCTAAACCAAAACATTGACCTATGTTAATAATTTTTGGTACGAAGGATTCATATCTTCCAAGAGGTCAGAATACCAAATTTCAGCCGAATCGGTCATAAAGTGTCGCTAAAATCCACAAAATATCTAAAATCGGACGGTACTTTTATAAGTGGGCTATGACAAAAAATGGACCTATTTTCCAAAAAATTATACATACTTGTTTTCTACACTCTGAAACCCTTAAATATGAATTTTAAGGAAAATCGTTGATAGTTGTGGGTATTACCGTTCTATTTCAGTTGGATACTATTTATTTTTGGATACTACTTTATTTTAACTGTGGCAAATTTGGGCACGATTTTACTGCTGAATTTATTAGTACAGACCCCCTGCTATCTTTCAAATTCGATATGGAGGTGGACATATTTGGACATTTTTTTAAAAGTTTAAGTATATTTAAAAAATATTTGTAAAAAATAATTTTTATATATATAAAAACATCGATTTTATTACGCTAATTTTACAAATTTCATCGTTCTTTTTGTAAATATTATGAAAGTTCTCATTAACAGCTTCCCGATTCATAGTAACTTTGGTCTCACTACTGTATATTTATGCAGCGACGTAATACAGCAAATATTGTATATTTTACAGCACAAAGTCTGTTTTATTTTTACATAAAAAGTGTAAACTTTGGTACTGCGCCAATCAACGAATACTAGCGTTATGTACAAAAACTAATTATTTTCAGATAACTTGATGCGTTTTTTATTATTCTGTGAAAAAAAATTAAAATTTCGAAACTTCAAAAATAGGGTTTTAGCCAAAAATTTCCTGATTGAAACCTATGTGTGACGGTAAAAACTACGACGATATCATAAAAATCAACCTTGTAGAGAATTTTTATAGCTACAACATATTCTTTAGTCTCACTTCGATGGAACTTGCGGTTTCTAAGCAAAATCGTCAAAAATGTCAACTTGAATCGCGATTTACTTAAAAAGCGCTCCAGCGATTTTATTTTTATACCCTCCACCATAGGATGGGGGTATATTAAGTTTGTCACTACGTTTGTAACTACTCGAAATAATCATTGTAGACCCCACAAAGTCTGTCCGTCTGTCCGTCTGTGGAAATCACTCTAGCGTCCGAACAGATTGACGTAGGTTGATGAAATTTTGAGAAAATATGTTATATTTACGTAGGACTTTTGGTATTGAAAGCGGGCTATGTAGGTCCACGCTTTCGTATAGCCCCCATACAAAATGACGCGTGACGCGTCGTCGTTTTAAGGAATTTTTAAGATATTTGGCCCATTTTACCACCGAATTGGTTGTAATTTGGTACTTTGTGTCTCCAGAGGCCAAACAACATTCCTACCAAAGTTGGGTTATATAGGTCCACGTTTTGATATAGCCCCCATATAAGACCCCATATAAAGTACGCGTCGTTGTAAGGAATTTTTAAGATATTTGGCCCATTTTACCACCGAATTGGTTGTAATTTGGTACTTTGTGTCTCCAGAGGCCAAACAATATTTCTACCAAAGTTGGGTTATATAGGTCCACGTTTTGGTATAGCCCCCATATAAGGCCCCATATAAAGTACGCGTCATTTTAATATATTTTGAATGTATTAGACCCATTTGACCAAAGCATCGGTTGTAACTTTGTATTTTGTGTTTCCAGCGGCTAAGAAACATTTCTACCATAAAATGCTTATATAGGTCCACGTGTTGATATAGCCCCCATAATACAATATCTCCCGATTTTCGATATTTTGAACGTTTTAGCCTCATTATCACACCGAGATGGCTGAAATTTGGTATTTAGTCTTCTTTAGGCGTATAAAACTTTCCCCCAGAAATTTGTAGGTATAGGTCCACGCCATCATATAGCCCCCATAGAACGGTACCTTCCGAATTTCGGTATTTTGAAGGTTGTGGCCACATTAATCCACCGAAATGGCTGAAATTTGTGGTGGAGGGTATAAAAAGTTCGGCCCGACCGAACTTAACACTTTTCTTACTTGTTAACCCTGCCGTCGTCGCTTCTACGTCTTCTATTGCACCATACACACAGCTCTTTATTATGAAATTAGCAAGAGCCCTGTTATTACGCTCTTAGACAATAATCATCTCTCCACCCATAGCAAATATGTTCTAACATAAAAAATATGTTGGTACCCAAACAAATAAAATAGAAGAGATATGTTACAAAATGTTGCAAACATATATTTGTTTGCAACCAGTCCCAAACATTTATTTGTTTGGATTCAAACATATTTCTAACATATACTTTTCTGCCTGCACTTATTTCTTTAAACAATTTAAAAATTTGTGATAAGAAAAAAATACCAAATACATTAGAAATAGCTTTTGCTGACTTCAACCGATACGATCAAAGAAAGAGATCAACATTTCGTGGTATTATACTAGTTCTATTCAAACGTAGCATAAAAATTTCAAAAAACCCGTGTAGCATTGTGACGCATTAATTAAAAAAAAACTGGGAATTCCTCTATCATGATTTCAAAACTTGTCTATAATGATTACTATATTTTATAGCGTGGAAGGTAAATGAAGGTCTTTACAAACAAAGCACAACAATAAAGGAACAACCCAATATCTTAGACAGTATTTCCTTTATCTAACTGCTAACTGCATATATATATAATTTGCATCAAGTGAGATGTCAAGAGTTGGTTTTCAAGTTTCGTTTTCGTAATTTGTCCGTATATGCCCCCGAATTTAAAATACAGACCAAAAAATACATTTGAATATTTTCCTACAAAACGTTATGGTAAATTTCACACGCTAAATACTATCCAATCATGGTCTTAAATAATTGGCACTATCCTTGACCAAAACTCTTATATCCTGCAAAAATTTGTTAGTGTTGAACTACAACTGCTACCTCTAGCGTGAGTTTGGTTACACTACACACGATTAAAACTGAGAGATCCCTGAATGTACTGGGTTGTAACTCTGTTATCTGACCACGTACATCATCTTAAGTGACATCTTTATAAAAATTACTTGGTTTTAACATATTTTCAAGGAATAAAGATAAAGTTATTACACTAACAAGGAAGAACGGCGTTTAGTTCGGTCTTGGCGAAACTGTTGAAATTGTTATACCCTACACCAGCATCAGGCATCACGTACACAACATGTGGAGAGAACAAAACAATTTAGTCTCAGCTGAGCAGGCAATGAAGGAGGTTGTGTGTCGCTTCTTTTGCTTTTTGTGTATGCGTCCCATTAGCGAAATGACTATTAAGCATGTTATGTCTCCAACACTAATGCAAACAACGCAATGATGCTGCCCTACACCACGAGTTGTATTGAAGTAAAATGGTCCAATTAGTTTCCTTTAGTTTATGAAGAAGATTATAAACCAAATTTCCGCAAGTTCGGTAAAATAATGTGGCTAATCTTCAAAATACCGAAATCCGGGAGGTAACGTTCCATGGGGGCTATATCAACACTTCGATCTAGACTCAAGAAAGACAAAATACCACATTTCCGATGTTGCGGTAAAACCTTAACAATTTCGAAAATCAAGAGGAACGCTTCTATGTGGAAGACTAAATTACAAATTTCAGGCTTTCGGTGGGATATTGACGTAACAACATCCATAATTACGAAAAAAGGAAGGTACCGTTCCATGGGCGTAGCCAGCTATGGGGGGGGGGGGGGGGGGGGTGGGTGTAGCTGCCCCCCACCTCCTTGATCCTTTAAAAAAAATTTTGAAAAATTATACTGCTATACAAAAATTGCAGAGTTCTGATGTACTATTTTTATACCCTCCGCCATAATATGGAGGGTATATTAAGTTTGTCATTCCGTTTTTAACACATCGAACTAATCATTTAGTCCGGTCAAAATAGACATGCGTATAAGGGGGAAATAGCAAAAATTCCCACAAAGCTGAATTTTGGTGGAGAGCTAGGGTTGGCCATTAGAAGCAACGTCCGAAAAGTCTCCATCGATCCCATGTGTGCAAAACAAGTTATTCGGGGTCAAAGGTCATTTTTGGAGGCATTATTCAGTTATTTTAATTTTTCTCAAAAACGGTAATACTAAGCAAAAGCTCGCTAAAGTGAAAGTTGTAGAATCAATAATTGTCTACAAGATTGGTCTTTATGATTCTTAAAAATTTGGCCTTTCGGGTCCAATAACCGGCGAACCGGATCCGCAACCGTTGAAAATTATACATTTCCTTAATCAGCGCAACAAACCCTACCTTCGGACAAATCTTGAAAAAAATCGGAGAGTTTTCGTTGGGGTCGTTCCTGTTGGGCTTTCGATTATACATGTGGGTTAAATTGGCTATTTTTGCATAAAATGACTCTAACATTGAATAACTCTACTAAACACACTCCGAATTTGTTGGAATTTTTTTAGAAGATAGCTATAATTTCGCTCTTCAAGAAAATATATATATTTTTGGGGGACAGACCCGATTACTTCGCTTATTTTTGCCGGTTCGCCTGAATATGTGCATATTTCCCTTATAAGTGCATAAAAATCATGTGTTTTTTAGAACAGCTATATCTCAAGAATGGTTCCTTCTAAGAAAAAAATTATAAGAGTCAAACTTGTAGATAATTTTTCTGTCTACAATATTTACTTTAGCCACTTTTTGATTAGATCAACCGTTTTCAAAAAATAAATCCGAAAACCTAAAAACCCTTAAATTTTGACCTTTGACCCCAAATAATTTTTTTTGCACACATGGGATCGATGGGGACTTTTAGGACGTTGCTTCTAATGGCAAACCCTAGCTCTCCACCAAAATTCAGCTTTGTGGGAATTTTTGCTATTTCAATGTCTATTTTGACCGGACTAATTTGCGTCCGTCCGTCTGTTGTAATCACTCTAGCGTCCGCAATAATTGAGATAGAATGCACCCGATGGTCTTTTTTCCATAGGCAGGTCAAGTTCAAAGATGGGCTATAACGGTCCACGTTTTGGTATAGCCCAGATATAACGGTACCTCCCGACTTTCGATATTTTGTGGATTTTACCTACAATTTTTAACCGAACTAGCTGTAATTTGACGTATGATGTTATCTGTGGCCACGAAACTTATCCACCAAAAATCGTCAATGTAGGACCATGTTTTGGTATAGCCCCCATATATCGGTACCTCCCGATTTTCGGTATTTTGAGGATATTAGATA